>NC_091350.1:14960070-15195070 GCF_038502225.1 Cherax quadricarinatus | reverse complement strand
ACTCAAACTAGGTGAATATTACTTGCAGCTGGCAGTGGAGTAACATTGCGGGTCTGTCCTGTGTCCCAGTAGTTGAAGATGCTTGATGCTTCTCGGTAATTTTTCCACTAACTTCCTGTATGCACTATAGTCTCTAGCTCATCTAATTTTTTCACTCACTCACTGTATTTACTGACACATCTATACATATCTCTTATCTCCCTGGTCTTGAGTCGCACTTATTCTTCAAAATACTCCACTGTGTTATTATGGCAACACTATTTAGGCCGGACACAACCGTTCACCTTCCTTCCCCCAGCCCCCACTAAACACTTAGTCACTATTTCCTTTGTTTTCTTTTCTGTGATCACTTATATTTCCTTTTTTCAGGGCTTAAGTGATTATATGTACTCTTATGCGTGCACATGCCTACATCCCACACTCTATTCCTTATGGCACAGTCAGAAATTACCACCAAAACACGAGCTCAAACCGTGTGACTCCTCCACAAGTACTCACCTATTTGTACTCACCTATTTGTGGTTGCAGGGGTCGAGTCATAGCTCCTGGCCCTGCCTCTTCACTGATTGCTACTAGGTCCTCTCTCTCCCTGCTACATGAGCTTTATCATACCTCGCCTTAAAACTATGTATGGTTCCCGCCTCCACTACTTCACTTTCTAGACTATTCCATGACTTGACTACTCTATGACTGAAGAAATACTTCCTAACATCCCTTCGATTCATCTGAGTCTTCAACTTCCAATTGTGACCTCTTGTGTCTGTGTCCCATCTCTGGAACATCCTGTCTTTGTCCACCTTGTCTATTCTGTGCAGTATTTTATATGTCGTTATCATGTCTCCCCTGACCCTCCTGGCCTCCAGTGTCGTCAGGCCGATTTCCCTCAACCTTTCTTCGTAGGACAATCCCCGTAGCTCTGGGACTAGTCTTGTTGCAAACCTTTGCACTTTCTCTAATTTCTTGACATGCTTGACTAGGTGTGGATTCCAAACTGGTGCTGCATACTCCAGTATGGGCCTGACGTAAATGGTATACAGGGTCTTGAACGACTCCTTACTGAGGTATCGGAACGCTATCCGTAGGTTTGCCAGGCGCCCGTATGCTGCAGCAGTTATCTGATTTATGTGCGCCTCAGGAGATATGCTCGGTGTTATACTCACCCCCAGATCTTTTTCCTTGAGTGAGGTTTGCAGTCTTTGGCCATCTAAACTATATTGTGTCTGCGGTCTTCTTTGCCCTTCCCCAATCTTCATGACTTTGCATTTGGCAGGGTTAAACTCAAGGAGCCAGTTGCTGGACCAGGCTTGCAGCCTGTCCAGGTCTCTTTGTAGTCCTGCCTGATCCTCATCCGATTTGATTCTTCTCATTAACTTCACATCATCTGCAAACAAGGACACTTCTGAGTCTATCCCTTCCGTTATGTCGTTCACATATACCAAGAACAGCACAGGTCCTAGGACTGACCCCTGTGGAACCCCGCTTGTCACAAGCACCCACTCTGACACCTCGTCACGTACCATGACTCGTTGTTGCCTCCCTGTCAGGTATTCTCTGATCCATTGCAGTGCCTTTCCTGTTATATGTGCCTGATCTTCTAGCTTTTTCAGTAACCTCTTGTGAGAAACTGTGTCGAAGGCCTTTTTGCAGTCCAAAAAAATGCAGTCGATCCACCCCTCTCTCTCTTGTCTTACTTCTGTCACCTTGTCATAAAACTCTAGTAGGTTTGTGACACAGGATTTTCCTTCCCTGAAACCATGCTGGTTGTCAATTATACACTTGTTTCTTTCCAAGTGCTCCACCACTCTCCTCCTGATGATCTTCTCCATGACCTTGCATACTATACACGTTAGTGATACAGGTCTGTAGTTTAGTGCCTCATGTCTGTCTCCCTTTTTAAAAATTGGGACTACATTTGCCATCTTCCATACCTCAGGGAGTTGCCCAGTTTCAAATGATGTGTTGAAGATCTTTGTTAATGGCACACACAATATCTCTGCTCCCTCTTTAAGGACCCACGGAGAGATGTTGTCTGGTCCCACCGCCTTTGAGGTGTCAAGTTCGCATAGCAGCTTCTTCACTTCCTCCTTGGTTATATGTACCTCATCCAGCACTTGCTGGTGTACCCCCCTGTTCTGATTTCCTGGAGTCCTACTGGTTTCCACTGTAAATACTTCTTTAAATCTCGTGTTGAGCTCCTGACATACCTCTCGGTCGTTGCTTGTGAATTCCCCATCACCCTTCCTCAGTCTGATTACCTGGTCCTTGACTGTTGTTTTCCTCCTGATGTGGCTGTACAACAGCTTCGGGTCAGTCTTGACTTTCGATGCTATGTCATTTTCATATTGTCGCTGAGCCTCCCTTCTTATCTGTGCATATTCATTTCTGGCTCTTCGGCTAATCTCTTTATTTTCCTGAGTTCTCTGTCTTCTGTACCTTTTCCATTCTCTAGTACACCTAGTTTTTGCCTCCCTACACCTTTGGGTGAACCAAGGACTCGTTCTGTTCTTCCCATTATTTCTGTTTCCCTTGGGAACAAACCTCTCCTCTGCCTCCTTGCATTTTGTTGCCACATAGTCCATCATTTCTTGTACTGGTTTTCCTGTCAGTTCCCTCTCCCACTGAATGTTTTGAAGGAAGTTCCTCATGCCTGAGTAGTTCCCCCTTTTGTAGTTTGGTTTTTCCCATCCTATTCCTGCTACTCTCTCCACTTGGAGCTCAACTATGTAGTCGAAGCACAGAACCACATGATCACTAGCTCCCAGGGGCCTTTCATACAAGATATCCTCGATGTCTGAACTACTCAAGGTGAATACAAGGTCCAGTCTTGCTGGTTCATCTTCTCCTCTCTCTCTGGTAGTGTCTCTAACATGTTGATGCATGAGGTTTACCAGTACTACATCCATCATCTTGGCTCTCCATGTTTCGGAACCCCCATGGGGCTCCAGGTTTTCCCAGTCAATCTCCTTGTGATTGAAATCACCCATAACTAGTAACTTTGCTCCCCCCACGTGTGCTCTCCTGGCCACCTCGGCTAGTGTGTCGACCATGGCTCTGTTGCTCTCATCGTATTCTTCTCTTGGTCTCCTGCAGTTCTGTGGTGGGTTGTACATTACTGCAATTATCACCTTATGTCCCTCAGACTGGATTGTTCCTACTAAGTAGTCCCTTTCACCCGTGCCATCCATTCCTTCCATTTTCTCAAAACCCCACTGGCTTTTAATGAGCAGTGCAACTCCTCCTCCCCCTCTCCTCCCTCTGTCTTTCCTGAAGATTTGATATCCGGGTGGAAAGATTGAATCTGTTATTATTCTGGTGAGTTTTGTTTCTGTGAGTGCTATTATGTCTGGGGATGTCTCCTTGATTCTTTCGTGCCACTCCTCATACTTATTTGTTATTCCATCTGCATTTGTATACCATACCTTCAACTTCTTTTCTAAGACTGTGGTCTGGGAGGTGTATTGGGGTTGGGGAAGTGGGAGACCTGATAAGGAACTATGGGTGGTTGCTGTGGGGGTGGAGTTTGTAATGTAGTGGGTGGGGGCATTGGATATGGCATGGGTGTTGTGGTTTAGAGTGTTTGGCTGCACTGGGGTTGACCTGGTCGGGAGGCTTCTATAGGAAGCTGTGAGGGAGGTTGTGTGTGTGTGTGTGTTTTGTGTTATTTATGATCATTGGATGGGGTATACCACACCACCCGTCAACGGCACACATATATACAAATTGCATATATGCGTGGCAGTGAACTGGTAGTGGGTATCGTATATTTTTTGCTATTGCCTTTTTTTGCGCAGCAGCCAGGTTGCTTAGGCTGGTTACAGGACGCTTGTTGGAGCTGGGGATCGGCTGGTTTGCTGGAGCTGGAGGTCGGCTCAACTGCTTCCGAGGTGGTGTCCTGCCATAGGAGAAACAAAGACTCCCACGAGGCCTAACAACTGGAAGTGCACTTAAAAACTCGTGGACCAGGGTAACACTGCTGACATTGATAAGTTCTGCTATTTATATGAATATTTTTTTTCATTATGCTAAGAAACTAAGCAAGATCCCAGGACTTCTATAATGGATCAAAACTCGTATAAACTTTCTACTTTAAGTTGGAATATTGCATCACTTGGAAAAAGATTTCCTGGCCTTCACCATAAAGTAACTACCGAACCCAATGATACTGTGTGTCTACAAGAGTGCAGAGTCCCTGGTAATCGTAATGATAAACAACTGTTGTCACACTTAAATAGTCATGATAATGTACAAATTGTAGGTGACCTTGAACCCACACATATCTATGGAGGCATCCTTGATCTGTGTCTTCGCTTCAACATTACTTCTGCCAGCTGTGAGTCTTCCATTGTAACAGATATATAATCAGATCATTTCCCAATACTAACCTCTCTAGATATTGGTAATACTGTCCTCCCTGGTGGGCTATTCAAATGGAAACGTTTTAATGTTCCCCCTGATCAGCATGATGACTTTATTGCACATGTGACTGGTATAATTCCTACGAGTGTTCCTCTGTTAAGAACTTTAATTAACAGTGACCTTGTGAGCATATTCAGAACTACTTAGAGCCGCCACTGAAACCTCCTGGTACTCTAAACCCAACTAACTTCCATAATAATCATACCTCCTATAAAAGTCATACGTATTACAATTATCCTAAACGTCGATAAAGTTGATATGTTAGCCAAGAAGAATACCCAGAAGGAGAATGTAGAATATAACTTTGATATATCTGTGTCTAGCATTAGGAATAATATTAGGAGAGAAGTAAATAACGAAAATGATTGTTATAGGAATGCAGTTAGAAGCCTGAGTAGATCTATAACCCACTATGACAACATGAACGTAGATAAGTATGTTTATGGAGCAACTTGCAATGTGAACAGACTGACTGATGTTGTAGTGGCCAGGCTTAGGCTTGGTTACAAGTACTTCTGGCAGTTTGGGAGACACACAGATGATGATCAAACTAAATGTAAATTATGTGATCAGGCATATGGTCACTCTCTTGAACACTATGTGCTTAATTGTCCACTTATTGAGGAATACAGAGACAGACAGTATAATAACCTGTGTGACATGTCAAGATATCTTATTAATGAAAATAAGATACCACATATACTAAGCAAATTTCCTAAATTTGCTTGTAACAGATAAGTGAACTATAGATATGTAGATATAAATCCATATGTATTCCTGTTAACCCTTTGGGGCCTAGTTCCTAGGCCTTTTGTGTATCCATATGCTCTCGCGCTACCGTCCACAGGATGGATATGGGGTGCACAATAAACTAGCCACTTCGGTGGCAAAATCTAATCTAATCTAAATCTAGGCAGTTGGTGTCTGAGATTATAACTGCAAGGTGTGTACTTGCTCTCCCTACTTGACTCATCAAAGGAGGGGGGCTGCAGTCTTGAGTACTTTTCTGAGTCCAAGATGTTTGCTCCTTTGCAGTGCTGCTGGTGTTGACGTTCATTGGCATCAGTCTCTCCTGACAGCAGAGACGCGTCAGACGCCTCGTTCACTTTGTTTACCTGGAGTTTACCTGGAGAGAGTTCCGGGGGTCAACGCCCCCGCGGCCCGGTCTGTGACCAGGCCTCCTGGTGGATCAGCGCCTGATCAACCAGGCTGTTGCTGCTGGCTGCACGCAAACCAACGTACTAGCCACAGCCCGGCTGATTAGGAACTGACTTTAGGTGCTTGTCCAGTGCCAGCTTGAAGACTGCCAGGGGTCTGTTGGTAATCCCCCTTATGTGTGCTGGGAGGCAGTTGAACAGTCTCGGGCCCCTGACACTTATTGTATGGTCTCTTAACGTGCTAGTGACACCCCTGCTTTTCATTGGGGGGATGTTGCATCGTCTGCCAAGTCTTTTGCTTTCGTAGTGAGTGATTTTCGTGTGCAAGTTCGGTACTAGTCCCTCTAGGATTTTCCAGGTGTATATAATCATGTATCTCTCCCTCCTGCGTTCCAGGGAATACAGGTTTAGGAACCTCAAGTGCTCCCAGTAATTGAGGTGTTTTATCTCCGTTATGCGCGCCGTGAAAGTTCTCTGTACATTTTCTAGGTCGGCAATTTCACCTGCCTTGAAAGGTGCTGTTAGTGTGCAGCAATATTCCAGCCTAGATAGAACAAGTGACCTGAAGAGTGTCATCATGGGCTTGGCCTCCCTAGTTTTGAAGGTTCTCATTATCCATCCTGTCATTTTTCTAGCAGATGCGATTGATACAATGTTATGGTCCTTGAAGGTGAGATCCTCCGACATAATCACTCCCAGGTCTTTGACGTTGGTGTTTCGCTCTATTTTGTGGCCAGAATTTGTTTTGTACTCTGATGAAGATTTAATTTCCTCATGTTTACCATATCTGAGTAATTGAAATTTCTCATCGTTGAACTTCATATTGTTTTCTGCAGCCCACTGAAAGATTTGGTTGATGTCCGCCTGGAGCCTTGCAGTGTCTGCAATGGAAGACACAGTCATGCAGATTCGGGTGTCATCTGCAAAGGAAGACACGGTGCTGTGGCTGACATCCTTGTCTATGTCGGATATGAGGATGAGGAACAAGATGGGAGCGAGTACTGTGCCTTGTGGAACAGAGCTTTTCACCGTAGCAGCCTCGGACTTTACTCTGTTGACGACTACTCTCTGTGTTCTGTTAGTGAGGAAATTATAGATCCATCGACCGACTTTTCCTGTTATTCCTTTAGCACGCATTTTGTGCGCTATTACGCCATGGTCACACTTGTCGAAGGCTTTTGCAAAGTCTGTATATATTACATCTGCATTCTTTTTGTCTTCTAGTGCATTTAGGACCTTGTCGTAGTGATCCAATAGTTGAGGCTCTGCACAACAAGGGGCTTTTAATATAGTATGTCACTGATGTCAGCTAGGTCCGTATACCTTGTACATGTACTTGTAGAAATGAAGATTATTATTATTATTAAAGTTTCAAATATGGCGCCTTGCATGCAGACTACAGCAATAATAAACACAGTGTATTGTTGCGCCAACTATGGCTACCCAGCTGTTGGTGCTCAGACCATGTTTCTCTCCTCTCTTTTGCTCTTCCACACGTCTCACTGATTCCAGCACTCTCCTCCACCCCTCCAACACTCGTCTCGCTTCCTTTTCATCACCTGGACTGTACAATAATCATAAAAGAAATTCGGCGAGTGCAGTTGCGGCTGGCCGTAGTGTACATAGTAAGGTAAGGTGTTAGTGACTAGCATTATTTAAGCCTAGTTGATGTCACTCTGGAGTTAAGCTTAGGGTTGATATGGAGATCCGTCCTTTTTAATACATAACGAAGGAGCACTGCAGCAGACCTACTGGCTCATGGTAGGCAACTCTGGCTCACACCCACATATACCCACTCACGTTGACCCCGGAAACCCACTCCAGGTAAACTCCAGGTAGACTCCAGTAGACTCCAGGTAAACGTTCCCATCCAGCCTAGATTTAAAGTTCCCAATTTAAGTTAACTGGGAGTTAGTTCTACTCTTCCACAAGTTTCGCCAAACCAGTACTTCCCAGGACCCCAATGGAAATAAGTCACTCTGTCTGACTCTTTTGGGTTATCCTAGGTTCTCTACACACATGCTGCTATGTATGATAATTCTATGTAACTGTATTTGTGTATACCTGAATAAACTTACTTACTTACTTACTTACTTACTTAATCCTTTCTTAATCTAAATTTCTCCATTTTTATTCCATTGCAGCAAGTCCTGTCACTGTTAAATGTTTTCCAAACTCTATTTATATATTTTGTTTATTCCTTTTTACCATTTGTACCCTTCATCATATCTTCCTTAATTGTTCGTCTTTCCAAACAGTGCCAGTTCAGTGCCTTAGTCAATTTTCTTGGAAAGATTTATTATAGAAGGAATTAGCTTCGCCATCCTTCTCTGTATATTTTCAAATGCATTTATATCTGTCTTAAATAAGTGAGTTTATTTAGTCACAGGTACAGTTATAGTGTAAATTATCTAGGATAACTCGAAAAAAAGTCAAAGTATATTAATATTGATAGAATTACTGACAATATGTTAAGTAAAAAGGCAGATGCAACTAATGTGGAAAAGTTGATCCCATGTATCAGAAACCTTCCCTATGAGGATAGACTGAAGGCCCTGAAACTGCACTCTCTAGAAAGACGTAGAATTAGGGGGGATATGATTGAGGTGTATAAATGGAAGACAGGAATAAATAAAGGGGATGTAAATAGTGTGCTGAAAATATCTAGCCTAGACAGGACTCGCAGCAATGGTTTTAAGTTGGAAAAATTCAGATTCAGGAAGGATATAGGAAAGTACTGGTTTGGTAATAGAGTTGTGGATGAGTGGAACAAACTCCCAAGTACCGTTATAGAGGCCAGAACGTTGTGTAGCTTTAAAAATAGGTTGGATAAATACATGAGTAGATGTGGGTGGGTGTGAGTTAGACCTGATAGCTTGTGCTACCAGGTCGGTTGCCGTGTTCCTCCCTTAAGTCAATGTGACCTGACCTGACTAGGTTGGGTGCATTGGCTTAAGCCGGTAGGAGACTTGGACCTGCCTCGCATGGGCCAGTAGGCCTTCTGCAGTGTTCCTTCGTTCTTATGTTCTTATGTTCTTATGAACACTTAAGCAGTATAATGTGATCCTTTACTGACAACGTTTCACCCACACAGTGGGCTTTATCAAGTCACAAACAGATCTACCTGGGTGAAACATACATGAGTATTTATAGGATGAGAATGCTGGGTCAGGTGGAGAAAGCTGCATGTAGCTTTTAAAAGAGATTGGATAAGTGTATGAGTATACCTTCTGCAGTGCTTCTGGATTCTTATGCTCTTGTGTGGGATAGCAATGATAGAAGCCGTTGTTCTGGTTAAAGTTGTTGGATGTACAGATAAGGGATGATTCCAGGATTCTTTGGTATTGAGTGTTGTCTTCTCTGGCAATAAGTCTTGGGTTTCTGTAGTTGATTAAATGGTTGTGTGAATTTTGGTGTTGAACACCGGCATTCCTTGGATCATCAATTCAGCCTGCATACTGGTGTTCTGAAATACATGTTTGGAGGTCTCTGGATGATTCGCCGAAGTATAATTTGCTACTGTCATTACAAGGGATTGTGTATGTCCCTGCAGAGGATTGAAGCTTGTCCTGTCTATTACTAGTAATGTCCTTGATGGTGGTGGATGTGGAAATAGATACTTGGAATGAGGTTTTGGAAAAGATGTTGGAAACGTGTATGGCAATAGAGTTGGTGGGGAGGACTATGTATCTTCTCAGCAGTGTCTTCTCTGGGTGTGTTAAGGATGTTTAATGCCCATCGTCTGCAGTCTCTAATTAAGTGATGAGGATAGTGAAGTTTAGAAAATACTTGTTCAATAAGAGAGTATTCCTCAAGGAAATCACTGCTGCTGATTATATGTGCATACAGGAAAAAGCCTATAATTACACCACGTTTAATTTTGGTGTCATGGTAAGAGTAGAAGTGCAGAAGATCGTGTAGGTTGGTAGGTTTTCGAAAGACTTTAAAATGAAGTTCATGGTCAGCTTTGCAGAGAACATCGAGGAAAGGAAGAGTGTTGTTGACTTCTTTTAGTGTGAACAGGATAAAGGGCTTGACCTGGTTGAGCTTGTGTTGGAGAGCCTGAACGTTGAAGTGTATGGGAGTTATGATGAGAATGTCGTCAACATAACGGAGCCAGGTGATAGAAGAGGAAATAATAGTGGAGAAACGTTTAGCTTTCAGATGTTCCGTGTATAGGTTCGCCAGGACAGAACTAAGTGGCGAACCCATGGGTAGTCCTGACTACCCAAACACGTATTTCAGAACACCAGTATGCAGGCAGAACTGATGATCCAAGGAATGCCTGTGTTCAACACTGAAATTCACACAACCATTTAATAAACTACAGAAATGCAAGACTTATCACCAGAGAAGACAACACTCAATACCAAAGAATCCTGGAATAATCACTTATCTATACATCCAACAATTTTAACCATGGTATATCTGGTAAAACAGGTGGGACATGTGCCTTTGACCATCCAAAAAAATAACGCACCCACCTGACAACAGGAGAGTGCAACTTCCCGTCCTGTAACTTATTTCACCCAGAAGTGTGTCGCTCGTCAATTCATGAAAGAAAATGCTACAACACATACTGCCAGGCACATCATCTAAAGGGGACTAGAAGACACAGACCAGCCAGACTATGGGAAACAAAAGAGGGGAGCCACAACCTCTCCAGGGACAGAGGTTTTTTAGGGCCAGGAGGGAAAAAAGACCGGCAAGAAATGACAATAATCCTACACCAACTGAAAACACTTCTGGAGCAGAGGCACGGATGTTGGTCTGTACTCCAGAACAGCAGATATTAGAGCCAGCAAATAAAACCCCCTAAATTCCACCAATACAACGACATTTATCTTTGCAAACTTACAGGGTCTAAAGCTGTCAAAAAACAACAAAATTCCTTACATCAAGGGACTGCTCACAGAGTCAAATGCAATATTTGCAGCATTCACAGAGACCCACATAAAGGATCATGACAACGAAATATGGATCCCAGGTTATAACCTATTCCGATGTGACAGACAACCCTCCAAAATTTTGGGCTCAAGGAAACCGACTGGAAATAGAGAGATAGACTTAACTAAACCAGATGAACCTCACATGCAACCTATAGACATGGCCAACAAATTTAATGTCTTCTTCTCTACTGTAGGATCAAAGCTAGCAAGTCAAATTCCTAGCTCAAATACCCATCTGAGCAAGTACCTCACTGGCAACTATCCAAATACTCTATTTCTAGCTCCAACTAATCCCACTGAAGTCTCACTCATCATTAAATCATTAAAAAATAAATCAGGTGATCTAGATAACTTGCCGCCATTCATTTATAAAAAAGCTGCACCAGAACTGTCGCCTATTATTGCAACAATGTTTAACAAATCTATAGCATCCTCAACCTTCCCATCCATACTCAGGGCAGCAAGGGTCACCCCGATCCACAAAGGTGGAGATCCAACTGATTTGAACAATTACAGACCCATATCAAACTTGCCCTTACTCTCCAAGATATTTGAAAAATAATACACAAGCGACTTTACTCCTACCTTACATCCAACAACATACTTAACCCATGCCAGTTTGGATTTAGACCAAAAAAAAGCAAGAATGATGCTATTATACAAATGCTTGACCTAGTATACACGGCTCTCGATAAAAATGAATGTCCCCTGGGGCTCTTTATTGACCTAAGAAAAGCATTTGACACAGTTGACCACAATCTCTTGCACCTCAAACTGAATCATTACAGCATAAGAGGACATTCTCCTGACTACCTAAAATCCTATCTTTACGACAGACACCAGTATGTACATGCAAATGGAGTCAACTCTGCTATCCAACCTGTAGCTGTAGGAGTACCCCAAGGTAGTGTCCTAGGCCCACTCTTTCTCATCTACATCAATTATCTCCCCAATGCATCCCATCTCCTTACACCAGTTCTATTTGCAGATGACACTACATATGTCTACTCCCATTCAGACCCAGCTGTGCTTGAAAACACTGTAAACAATGAACTGCTAAAGATATATGCTTGGATGATGACCAACAAACTCACTCTCAACATAGACAAAACATACTTCATGCTGTTTGGCAACAGAGCCTCAAATATTCAGCTCAACATACTGTTAAATGGTTCCCCTATATCAAGACACATGGAGGGCAAATTTCTAGGTCTTCTCCTTGACTGTAATCTTAAGTTTCAGTCCCATACCCATCACATAGCCAAGAAAATTTCCAAATCGGTAGGAATCCTTTCCAAGATACGCTACTATGTACCACAAACGACTCTCCTTACCCTGTACCATGCTCTAATATATCCTTACCTCACCAATGGTATCTGTCCCTGGGGCTTAACCACTGCCAACCACCTTAGACCCTTAATAATCCAACAAAAAGCTGCTGTGCGAGTGATAACCAGCTCCTGTGCTAAACAGCACACCCCACCACTTTTCAAAAGACTCAACTTGCTAAATATACAAGACATACACTCTTATTGTGCCTACAACATATACAGAACTTTAAACTCCACTGTAAACCCTCCCCTAAAACTACTCCTCGACAGTTACGACAAAATGCACAGTCACAATACAGTGCATAAAGCACTTTTCAACATCCCTCGAGTAAGACTCTCACTATGCAACAACGCTATGCACATAAAAGGCCCAAAGATCTGGAACTCGCTACTGGAACAGGTCAAGGATCCCCAGACAGCTTATAAATTTAGGACTCTGCTAAAAAAAATCATCTTGTCTCACAATATTAACCAAATCAACCAAACATCTACTGACTAGTTTTATCATGTGACCACCTGGCTTTTAAATCTGCCATTCCATAAAATATTACCATCTGCACCATTCCTTGTAAATTAGATTTTGCACTAAGTATACATAAGATTTATTAAGTCCAAATAAGATTGTAAAACAGCTAACCACAATTCCATGTTTAGTTCTAAGTATAATTACTATGTACTATTCTCTTATCTAGTTTTAATTAGTTATTATGTACAGGATTAGTTTGCCCGAAATGCCTCGGCATGATAGTGGTTATCTTTGTACTTAGTAAATCAAAAATGTAATTACACATTGTAATCTTTACAAAGAAATAAACGTCGTCGTCGTCGTCGTCGTCGTTGTTGTTGTTGACGACGACTGGGGGGGGGGGGGTTGGCCTGTATGTTACAGAGTTGCTCATTTGCACAGAACTACTAAACACCTGAAATGATGCAGTTGAAGTTTTGGTGGTAAAGATTGGAAACCAAAACCTTGTCTTTGTGGTAGTATACAAGCCTCCAGATGCAACTTCCCAGCAATTCCAGGAGCAGCTTGAGAAAATTGACCACTGTCTGGAAAATTTCCCAACTCCTGCCCCAAACATCTTACTACTAGGAGATTTCAACTTAAGACACCTAAAATAGAGGAGTATAGCAAACAGTGTTTTAGCAGAGATCACCCCTGGAGGCAGCTCAGATGAAAAGTCACACACACTGGCCATGTAGTCAGAAACTGTAAGGCTGGAGGTGCTGCCCTGGTAGACAGTAATGGTGAGGCTGGAGGTGCTGTCCTAGGAGACAGTAATGGTGAGGATGGAGGTGCTGTCCAGGTAGTCAGTAAATGTACGCATGAGGGAATGCATATAAATGACCTCAAGGGAGACAGGAGCTGTAGTGGGGAAACAAGTGTAGTCAAGGACAAGATAAAACCAATATTACAAACTAGTAATACCACAGGAGATAGCAAACAAGGGGACTCCACTAGCAATAGTGAGGATATATTACCAGAAACAACTGGTGAGAGCTCCATTGTTAGTACTAGTGAGGATAGGAATGAGACAGGTAAACATGCACCAACAGGGAATACAGTCACAGAAACCCAAGGCAAACGGAAACCAAGCCTGTGCACATACTATGCACTTGGTATCTGCAGGCATGGGAAATCTGGAAAAACAGATGGGACATACAACTTTGACCACCCTAGAAAATGCCATGCCCATATGACAACAGGAAAATGCAAACTCCCTTCCTGTAAGCTTTTTCACCCTGAAATGTGTCCCTCTTCAGTACAGGAAAGACTGTGCTGTAACTTAAATTGCCAGGCACACCATCTAAAGGGGACAAAAAGATACAAAACATCCAGGCCATGGGAAAACCTGGGTAGCCACAGCCACTCAAGAGGGAGAGGTTTTTTAGTGCCAGGAAGGAGAAAAAGACTGGCAGGAAATGGCAGAAATCGTACGCCAAATCCAGTCATTTCATGAGTGGAACCACAGTGGATGGCCTCCACTCCAAACCAACAGAGACAGATACTAGTGCTGGAGAAAAAACTTCCCCCCCCCAGTACCACCAATACCACGAGTACGATGACATTCTTCTTCTTTGCAAATACACAGGGTCTAAAGCAATCAACGAACAACAAAATACCTTTCATCCGTGAACTGCTTACAGAGGCAAATGCAATGCTCGCGGTTTTCACAGAGACCCACATAAAGGATCACTTGGACAACGAAATATGGATCCCAGGTTACAACCTATACAGATGCGACAGAGTGAACAGGCAAAAGGGGGGGGGGTGGTTTGGCCTGTATATCGCAGAGTCACTTGTTTGCACAGAACTGCTTAATGCCTCAAATGATGTAGTGGAAGTTTTAGCAGTAAAGATCGAGAACCAAAACCTAGTCATTGTGGTAGTCTACAAGCCTCTGGATGCAATGTCCCAGCAATTCCAGGAACAGCTGTTAAAAATTGACCACTGTCTGGAAAATCTGCCAGCTCCTGCCCCCAACATCTTGCTCCTGGGGGATTTCAACTTGAGGCACCTAAAATGGAGGAATATAGCAAATAATGTTGTTGCAGTGATAACACCAGGAGGCAGCTCTGATGAGAACTCACACACACACACGAGCTTTTAAATCTCTGTGAAAAAATTCAACTTAAACCAGCAAATAATAGAGCCTACTGGACTGGAGAATACACTAGACCTCATCATCGCTAACAATGATGATCTGATACGAAATGTCACCATATTAAAAACAATATACTCAGATCACAACATAATCGAGGTTCAGACATGTATGCGCGGAGCCCCAGACCGACAAAATGAGATCAGTCACGAGGGAGCCTTCACCAAATTCAGCTTCAATAACAAGGACATAAAGTGGGACCAATTAAACCAAGTCCTAAACGATATAAGCTGGGAAGATAAACTAAGCAACACAGACCCCAACTTATGCCTAGAACAGATTAACTCGGTGGCACTCGATGTATGCTCAAGGCTTATTCCTTTAAGAAAAAGGAGGAGTAGATGTAAAATAGAAAGAGACAGGCGCTCCCTTTACAGGCGACGGAAAAGAATAACAGAGCAGCTAAAAGAGGCCAATATATCTGAAATGCGTAGGGAGTCACTGGTCAGAGAAATAGCAAACATCGAACTTAAGCTAAAGGAATCTTATAGGAGTCAGGAATCGCGGGAAGAACTAAAAGCCATAAATGAAATCGAAAGAAACCCAAAGTATTTCTTTTCTTATGCCAAATCAAAGTCGAGAACAACATCCAGTATTGGGCCCCTACTTAAACAAGATGGGTCCTACACAGATGACAGCAAGGAAATGAGTGAGCTACTCAAGTCCCAATATGACTCAGTTTTTAGCAAGCCGCTAACCAGACTGAGAGTCGAAGATCAAAATGAATTTTTTATGAGAGAGCCACAGAATTTGGTTAACACAAGCCTATCTGATATTATCCTGACGGCAAAAGACTGTGAGCAGACGATAAATGACATGCTCATGCACTCTGCCCCAGGGCCAGACTCATGGAACTCCGTGTTCATCAAGAACTGCAAGAAGCCCCTATCATGAGCTTTTACCATCCTATGGAGAGGGAGCATGGACACGGGGGTCGTCCCACAGTTACTAAAAACAACAGACATAGCCCCACTCCACAAAGGGGGCAGTAAAGCAATAGCAAAGAACTACAGACCGATAGCACTAACATCCCATATCATAAAAATCTTTGAAAGGGTCCTAAGAAGCAAGATCGCCACCCATCTAGATACCCATCAATTACACAACCCAGGGCAACATGGGTTTAGAGCAGGTTGCTCCTGTCTGTCTCAACTATTGGATCACTACGACAAGGTCCTAGATGCACTAGAAGACAAAAAGAATGCAGATGTAATATACAGACTTTGTAAAAGCCTTCGACAAGTGTGACTATGACATAATAGCGCACAAAATGTGTGCTAAAGGAATAACAGGAAAAGTTGGTAGGTGGATCTATAAATTCCTCACAAACAGAATACAAAGAGTAGTAGTCAACAGAGTAAAGTCTGAGGCGGCTACGGTGAAAAGCTCTGTTCCACAAGGCAGAGTACTCGCTCCCATCTTGTTTCTCATCCTCATATCTGACATAGACAATAGATGTCAGCCACATCGCCCCTTGTGTCTTCTCAAATGATTTGCAGATGACACCCTAGAATCTGCATGACAGTGTCTTCCATTGCAGACACTGCAAGGCTCCAGGCGGACATCAACCAAATCTTTCAGTGGGCTGCAGAAAAGAATATGAAGTGCAACGATGAGAAATTTCAATTACTCCGATATGGTAAACATTAGGAAATTAAAACTTCATCAGAGTACAAAACAAATTCCATCCACAAAATAGAGCGAAAAACCAATGTCAAAGACCTGGGAGTGATCATGTCGGAGGATCTCACCTTCAAGGACCATAACATTGTATCAATCGCATCTGCTAGAAAAATGACAGGATGGATAATGAGAACCTTCAAATTTGGGTTGCCAAGCCCATGATGACATTCTTCAGGTCGCTTGTTCTATCTAGGCTGGAATATTGCTGCACACTAACAACACCTTTCAAGGCAGGTGAAATTGCTGACCGAGAAAATGTACAGAGAACCTTCACGGCGTGCATAACAGAGATAAAACACCTCAATTACTGGGAGCGCTTGAAGTTCCTGAACCTGTATTCCCTGGAACGCAGGCGGGAGAGATACATGATTATATACACCTGGAAAATCCTAGAGGGACTAGTACCGAACTTGCACATGAAAATCACTCACAATGAAAGCAAAAGACTCGGCAGACGATGCAACATCCCCCCAATGAAAAGCAGGGGTGTCACTACCACGTTAAGAGACAATACAATAAGCATCAGGGGCCCGAGACTGTTCAACTGCCTCCCAGCATACATAAGGGGGATTACCAATAGACCTCTGGCAGTCTTCAAGCTGGCACTGGACAAGCACCTAAAGTCGGTACCTGACCAGCCGGGCTGTGGCTTGTACGTTGGTTTGCGTGCAGCCAGCAGTAACAGCCTGGTTGATCAGGCTCTGATCCACCAGGAGGCTTGGTCACAGACCAGGCCGTGGGGGCGTTGACCTCCGGAACTCTCTCCAGGTAAACTCTACTGACCGAATTTGTTCCCATAAGGAATATTGTGAAGTAGATTAGTCCATTTCAGACCCCCAAACATACACGTACAAACGCACTTACATAAATACACTTACATAATTGGTCGCATTTGGAGGTGATTGTTAAGCGGGGTCCACTGTATTTCTATTGGAGGTTGAATTAGAGAAGGCCTGTTTCGGTGTTCATTCTCTGTAATGTGCTTGTGTAGCATTAGCAGGAGAGACCATGTGATGGCAGGTTTTACTGTTTTTGGGAGGATTCTCGCTAAGACCTCAGAGATGGTGAAGCTGCCTTTGTTTTGTTTAATTGTTAGAAACGGTGATTTATGCTGATTCAAGGCACTTGCATCTGTGGAAATTAGGTTCTTTGATCACAAATTGGGCATCCCTGAATTTCATGAGATGATTGGCAAAATTTCAGTGTTGTACGCTGGTATTGTTCAAGTTATCATTCCTACACACATTCATGTGTTCATTGAGGTGTGTTTCAAGGTTCCTTGCTGTTGCTGTTTCATCTACATAAATCCTATCACAGCCTCCACAGTGTATAGTGTAACCCCCTGCATTAACTGGTTCATGGTGCTTGGATTTTGTTCTGGTTAGATCGTTTATTGAAGTGCTGGATGCCATGGCAACTCTAGTGTTAGCTTGTGCTAGTACTTTTCAATTCAGTTCAGTTCAATTCAATTCAAAGTTTATTCTCTATAAGGATTACAATGCTGAGTTTACAGAATTTGGTTATTGTGTGGTTTACATGTAGTAAAATACTAATTACAGAGGGTGCCACTAGAACACCTAGCATGGCTAGGCATTTCGGGCAGACTTAGAATAATTCTTAATTTTAAAATATTACAAATTACGAGGTAAGTTGGTATTATGGCTGAGTGACTAAATACTAGTTTGTGAGTTTAGCAATGTGAATGCTTTTGTTTTGGCACAATACATAGTTTCAGTATTGGAGTATCACAGGCCAACTTATGACTAGTTAGGATTCATTATTTTAAGATTGAGATTGATATTTCTGTTTATGGTCAAATGGGTGAGTGAGTGTAAGTGTGAACCACCAGGTGGTATTCGTGTAATTAGTTGACGGGGTGTATCAGGGAGATAAGATGTTTTCTAATGGTAGTTTGAAGGTGATGAATGTGTCTGCAGTTCTATAGTTTTCAGGTAGGGTGTTCCAGATTTTAGGGCCTTTGACATACATTGAATTTTTGTAAAGGTTTAGTCAGACACGGGGAATGTCATAGAGATGTTTGTGTCTGGTGTTATGCCTGTGGGTTCTGTCACAATTATCAAGAAAGTATTTTAGGTCAAGGTTAATATTGGAATTTAAGGTCCTGTAGATGTAGATTGCACAGTAGTAAATGTGGATGTACTGAACAGGGAGTAAGTTTAGATCTATGAAGAGTGGGGGGGGGATTGTTGCCAGGGATGGGATTTAGTGATTATTCTTACTGCGGCTTTTTGTTGGGTTATTATTGGCTTTAGGTGTGTTGCTGCAGTTGATCCCCAAGCACAAATAGCATAGGTGAGGTATGGATAAATAAGCGAGTGGTATAGTGTGAGAAGGGCATTTTGCGGCACGTAGTATCGTATCTTGGAGAGGATCCCTGCCGTTTTGGATACTTTTTTGGTTATGTGTTGGATATGGGTGCTGAAATTCAGGTTGTTGTTGAGGTATAGGCCTAGGAATTTGCCCTCATTATGTCTGGCAATTAGAGTGTTGTCGATCTTAATGTTAATTTGAGCAACTCCTGCTCTGCTACCAAACATAATATAGTAGGTTTTGTCAGTGTTAAGCGTAAGTTTATTGGCTGTCATCCAAGTCGATATTTTGATCAGCTCCTCGTTAACAATGGTGTTGAGGGTGGCAAGATTAGGGTGAAAGATGACATAAGTCGTGTCGTCAGCAAAGAGAATGGGGTTCAGGTGTTGGGATACATTTGGAAGATCATTGATGTATATGAGGAAGAGCAGGGGACCAAGGACACTTCCCTGCGGAACTCCAGTATCAAGCGGCCGTGTTGTTGATGCTGTGTCTTTAATGGCAACATACTGATACCTATTAGTAAGGTAAGATTTGAAATGTGCAAGCGCATGGCCTCTTATACCATAATGGTCAAGTTTGTGGAGTAGGATGCCGTGGTCTACTGTTTCAAAAGCTTTTCTTAGGTCAATAAAAATTCCTAGTGGATATTCCTTATTTTCCAATGCTGTGTAAAGCAGATCTAGCATTTTTATGATTGCATCATTAGTGCTTTTATTTTTCCTTGAATCCAAATTGGCAGGGGTTGAGTATGTTTTGTGCCTTTATAAATGAATATAGTCTCCTGTGCACGAATTTAGAAATGTTTAGAAATGTTCACTGCAACCAGGCTGTTGGGAAGAATCATAACTTTGTTAGGAGTGGTGTTTGGTGCATGGAGAATTAATGATCTGATAAGCTCTTTTCTTGTAGTCTTTGGTGAAAAAGGAAGGAAAATGTAAATCAGTGAAGGTTTGGTGAATGTATGTACATTCCTTGTGCAGAAACTCAGGACTACAAATTCAGTATGATCTTAGGAGAAATCTGATGGTGATGCCTCTTTTGGTCTTAGTATCTTGACTGGAATAGAAGTGTGAGAGATCATTTTTATTTGTAGGTTTCTGGTAAACTTGAAATCTTAGGTTGTTATCTACAGTGGACCCTCGGATATCAGCCATTCCTGTTATCAGCCAACTTGGTCATCGGCCATTTTTTTGGCTCCTCGTGATCAGCCGTTATTTCGGTGATCGGCCGTTTTGGACACATCCGTCCGCTGGCTGGGGCTGCTTGCGCGTCAGTCTGGCTGTGTCTCTTGGTGTGTGAGGAAGCTTCTGCTCATACATCCAAACATTTTGCTTGTTTTCCATTGTTTTTTGTGTTTTTTGTGCAGTAACCATGGCTCCAAAGAAACACCATGGAATTTAAGCGTGAAGTGGTTGATAAATACGAGAGGGGTATGCGGGTGCTGGAACTTGCCAGGATGTACTGGAAAAACAAATCTACCATTACATCCATCCTGGCAAAGAAAGAACAAATCAAGGATGCTAATGTTGCGAAAGGAGTACGTAACTTTTATAACGAAACGAAGGTCATCAATAATGGAAGAGATGGAAAAGTTGTTGTTATTGTGGATTAAGGGGCTTAACAACAATAAACCAACTCAGACCATTAATTACCCAACAAAAGGCTGCAATCAGAATGATAAATTCTCACTACAGGCAGCACACTCCACCAATATTCAAAACTCTAAACCTACTCACCGTACAAAACATCCATACTTGTTATTGTACCTTCTACATACATAGAACACTTTACTCGGATTTAAACCCTCCCGTCAAACTTATCCTTACCAACCTCAACAGAACACATGACCACAACACAAGGCACAGATCACTCTTTGATGTTCCTCGTGTCCATCTCACACTATGTAAAAACGCAATGCACGTAAAAGGCCCAAAAATCTGGAATTCATTACATGTGAATATAAAAGAAACACTGTCTGTTTATCATTTCAAGACTCTTCTTAAAAACCACTTACTCACCCACATCTAAATAAATAATGATTAACTGTATCTCATAAATGTATAACCTGTGACCATATCAAACTAAGTTTTTTTGTAATTACATTACCTAAAGGAATACTTCATTCACTTGAATGCTCAGTAACTCATCAAATATGCTACAAATTTGTACAACTATAAAGCCTCTTATTTGAAATACTCATTTGTACGTCATGTTGTAATTTGTTTACTGTATTTTTACCACTGAATATATCATTGCTTAGTTAACCCTTAAACGGTCCAAACGTATATATACGTTTTTTCAACATCTGAAAGTATGTAAAAAATGAAGATTTTTTTTTTTGTTTTACATTTGAAAACGTGTAAAAAACTTTTATCTACCTTTTTTTTTTTGTTATATTTGAAAATATATAAAAAAAGGTAGATCTACTTTTGTAGCACTACGAATTTGAACGTCGATCTGTTTGGACCGTTTAAGGGTTAAACTTAAGTTAATTTTAAGCCAGCCCACAATGCTCTGCATACAAGGGGCTTTTGGCATGTACACTAAACCACTGTATTTCTTTTGTACAACTATGTATCATGTCCAAATAATAATAAATAAGGAAAAACAATTAGTGGGAGACAGTGTTGTGGAATCTATTATTTGTGAGAAGGCAAAGAGTTACATGAGGATTTTCTAAGAAAACTCCTGAAACAGTGTGTTACAGAAAGAATTTAGGGGCCAGTGTAAGGTGGTTTGAGAGATTTAAGAATGTAGTGGCATACAGTGTTGTAAGGCATGAGAGGCTGAAAGTTCTGACAAAAAGCGAAGGAAAATACGCACAGGGGAGTCTGGGTGGACTGTGTTTATTTAGGATTTTAGTAAGTGCCTTTGATAGAGTACTACACCAGAGACTGTTAAAAAAAGTGGCAGCTCATGGCATTTGGGGGAAAGTGTTCTCATGGATCGAAAGCCATAATTACTAATAGTAAAGCAGAGAGTATGCTAAATGGGGTTAAATCCAGGATCTGTAATAAGCATGTATCGCAGGACTAAGGCCCAGAGAATGCCCATTGTTGTTTATAATATATATCAATGACTCCAGATGAGGGTAATACTAGTGATATGAGCAAATTCGCCATGGATACAAAGATAGGTAGGAAAATTCTAACAATGTGGGATGTTAGGAACTTCAGGAGGATTTAGATAAACTCTATTCTTGATCAGAAAAGTGGCAGATGAAGTTCAAATGTAGATAAAATGGGCATTCTAGTTCGGAGGTCCGAATCTCTAGCACTTATAAGCAAATAATGTAGAACTTAGCCACAGATTGCGTAAAAGGACTTGGGGTTATGGTGAGGCAATCAAACCAAGACAGCAAAGTCCTGCGCATTTAATAAAGCAAATATTAGATTATTGGGCTTATATCAAGAAGTGTAAGCAACAGATGTCCGGAGGTCATACTGCAGCTTTATTTATTTATTTTCATTTATTTATTTATTTATTTATTTATTTATAATTTGTGTGCAATACATACAGAGGTACAAAATACAGATAAGAGTAGCATGCCAAAGCTACTTATACTATGCATATATTATGGGCTGGCTTAAACAACTTAAGATTAATCTAAGCAATGATGAAATCAGTGAAAACATTAATGTAACAGATTACTATGAAGCAGCAAGTAGAGTAATACAAAGACAGGTCATATGGTTGCATGTGCATTGTTGTAAATTCAAAGAGAGTGGAGTATTCTGTTAGGTAGTGATGAAAAATAATAAAGTTAGATTGGGTTTTAGGTTTAATATTTATGTGATATAATTGTGAGAAATATTTAAGATATACAATTTATAAGGTTCAGTTATTCAGTATTTATTTGGTTTTTGGTGAGTGGTTGATCTCTTGAGAAGAGACTTGAATTTATAAACAGGTAGTGTTTCTTTATATTTACAGGTAACAATCAGATTTTAGGCCTTTATGTGCATTGAGTTTTGGTATAGCGTGAGATGGACACGAGGAATATCAAAGAGTGATCTAGCCTTGTGTTATGGCTGTGTTCTGTTGAGGCTATGAGATGTTTGAGGAGGTTAATATCAGAGTTGCAGTTCGTGTAATAGGTGCAGTAATGGGTAAGATGTTTTGTATGGTGAGTAGGTTGGAGGTATTGAATATTGGTGAGTGTGTCACCTGTAAAGAGGACTTGTTATCACTTAACATTAGTACAGCAATACACAATCCATATGACCTAAGCCTTTGTAATACTCATTTGTGCTTAATTACTATCTGTTTACAATAATGTTTTATCACTGATTGCATCATTGCTTAGTTAATCTAAGTTAATTTTGTCAGCCAGACGCTATGCATATGGCTTTGCATGCTGCTTACTTGTATGTGACATGCTCAAATTACTAAATAATAAATAAATTGCAAGGCCTCACCTAGATTATGCAGCTCAGTTCTGGCTCATATTACAGAATTGACATAAATTCATGAAAACATTCAGCTGAGAATGACTAAATTACAGGCATTAGAAATCTCTTATGAAGAGCACTTAGGACTTAAAATTACATTCACTTGTTAGATCGAAGAATGAGTGGAGACAGGATCAAGGGCAGCAGAAGATGGGAAGCACAAAGGGGGATATTATCAAGGTCTTGAGGATCTCTCTCCAAGAGAGAACCTACAGTAAAAGGATTTAAATTAGATGTTTAGATTTAGAAAGGAGATAGGAAAGTATTGGTTTGGAAATAGGTAGCTGATGAGTGGAAAACAGTCTACCTAGTTGCTTATTGAGGCTAGGACTTGCAGTTTCAAATTTAGGCTGGATAAATATATAAGAGTGAAAGGGGTTGGATTTGGAGTGGACTTGTGTAAAATGAGTGAAAGAGTTATCAGAGCTTTATTTCTCTGCAGTAGCATTGAAAGTTGAATTGGGCAGATATTTTGCTAGTGGATGGATTGGGAAGCACGCCTAGTATGGCCAACAGGCCTGCTGCAGTGATCCTCCTTCTTATGTTCTTAAGAACAATTAAAACCCAACATGTTCAATTGTGATGAAAGAGGCATGTTTTGAAGAGGTTTCAAACAGGACCACATCACACAGGAGGAAAAGGCACTGGCAGGACATGCTTCATGAAAGACAGGCTTACTCTTTGTTATGTGCTAATACTAGTGGGGATTTTAAAGTACTTTACTGGTGTATCACCAGAAAATCCCAGTGTGTTCTAAGAAAAGCAATGTCAGCAAGAATAGATTGTGTATGATGGAAGCAATCAAAAAGGCATGGGTCAATTTTTCAGAGAGTGGGTTATCAGATGTGTATGGTCTACAAAAGCAGTGTTTGAAAAGGCTTATGACTCTGAACTCCTGTTGACCCTAAGAGAGTTCTGTAGACTACTCACTAACTCCCAATTGCATAAGCTTTATAGGTAAGGCTTGGGAGGGGAGGACACTCAGGGCTTTGAACTCTGCTTGGAGAAATTGTGGCCAGGTTGTGTCCTGAGAGGGATTTTGGGCGTATGGAGGTTGACTTGACGACCCTGTGACTCATTGTGGCACTGGGGTGTCTTCTGGGGTTGGAGGAGTGGCGCAGGATGTGGAAGAGTTGGTGGAGGACCACAGGGAAGAGCCAACTTACTGAAGAGCTGCAAGAACTTCAACTCTAACAGCAGCAGACTGCAGCTGAGGAACTTGCTTCCAGAGTAGAGGAAGAGGGAGAAGGAGATGCCTTTTCAGAGATTAAAGAGGTGTGTGCAGTGTGGACTAGGTGCAAGCTTTCTCAGAAAATACCCACCTGACTGCTGAAACAAGCCATATCTGCAACATGTTCAGTGACAAGACTCCTGTCCTACTAGGAAATCTTAGAGATCGCCTTAGCAGACCTCATGCACAGATTTGTTGTGCAACAGGGGTCCAGTACCCTAAAACTAGTCCTAGTGGTATTTAAAAGACAAAGAAGGAAGTAACCCCAGAGCTTTGCTACCTAAGTCTTTATGGAGGGGGAGTCCCTTCAAACACTAACCCTCCTCTTTCCTCCTCCCCTATCTTCCAGAAGCCAGCATTAGCCTCAATAAATTCAAGCTTATTCTTCTATAAGGGCCAAATGTGAGTTACAGGTTTTGGGCATTGTGTGGTTTACATGTTATAAAATACTAATTACAGAGGGGGCTACTAGACACCTAGCATGGCTGAGGCATTTCAGCAGACTTAGGATTAATTCCCAACATTAAATCCTTACAGATTATGGTATTAAGGCTAAGTGACTACTTATACAAAGGGCGTAATACTTATATAATTGCTAAAAATTATTTTAATATTTTTGGTCTAGAATGATTATATTTCATTAATTCTGCAAATATGATTTCACTTTTCGCCATTTTGCCTCAGCTGAACTTCTGAAACGGATTTGCCGATAAACTGGCGATCACGTGTACTTTAGAATGAGGATGTTCCAGGTATGTAATGGCCGCTGACTCTTCAGTAAAATCAGATCGCAGGTTCAACTGCATTTGAGCCTTTTACCCAAGATTACGTATATCAAAACGCTTGGCAGTTATTACGGCGACGCTATCCACGCACGTAATCGGCGTGTGCTTGAGGGGATGATATGAAGTAAGTTCAGCATCTGTGCATTCCATGTACAAGCTGGCTAAGACTTCGTGCCAATGGGGGTCCCCATTCCTATGCAGTAGGTGATTTGGATTCATCAAGAAGTATCCTCTCATCCCGCTGAGTAGGAGGAGCCTTAGTCTACATCACCCAGCGATGCATTTCTTAACAGGTGAAGATTAAACCAGCAAGTGGGCACAGTCAGTGACTATCCATGCCAGCACTCGCAGCTGCCATTAGTGGCATTCCCAAGAAAGTGGCGGCACGCGATTCTTCCCGCCAGAGCTTTCTTAGTCGCCTGCACTGGACGACATCAGAGGCTGAGAAACTAACCACTCACTGAGGCGCCACCAGCCTCCAACAGCGAGGATTTCAAGTTATGACTTCCCAGCTTTGAGGGCTAAAAAGCTGTGTTTCTCAAGCGACGGAATAAGCTCAACACTACTCAGATAATGAGCAAATAAATCATCCATTGAAGACTAGAATACTTGGGCTGAGATAACATCCTGATACTTAACGCTCTCTATGCTGAAGATCACCTCAGCGTGACGCCAGCATGCAGCCAGAGCCTCGTGGAGGGGACTGGCTATTCACTATTTTACATCAATCAGTCACATTGAAGCAGAGAAATTCAGTCTCATGTCCCACTGTTACTCACTCCAGCACATCACTAAAGATTGTCCCACTAAGGACAAGAAGCTCTGCCTACCTGCAAAGAAGGACATGATTTCAAGACTTGTACTACCACCACTCCACCCACAAAATGCCTGAACTGCAAGAATGACCACCATACCTTTGCTGCCAACTGTCCAACAAGGCTTGAAGCACTCAACTGAAATATGGTGAACGAGACCACTGTTCAAACTAATACATATGCTGTTATTACTAAGCTCTAAAAGCAGATACTCTCAAGATTCTAGCTACCCAATCTTGGCTCCTCTTCCTACTAGCGCACTCCATCCTCCACTCTAGCGGCAGCTCCACTAAAATCCTCTACTGCATCATGCACGCCATGTTCACAATGTAGCCAGCACCTGGATCATTCAACACCACCATCAACAAACTCTTCAAACTCAACACATAAGATTCACATCCCTGACTCTCCCCCTTTTGTGGGATCGAAAACCACAACAGTACCGTAAGTTTTCCCCACAGCCCCACCCCCCCCCCCCCCCTCCACCGGGGAATGGACCAATAAAGACCACCGAGCAAAGATCCCGAATGAAAACTCCCAAACATCATCTCCTCCCCCTCAACCGACCAACCACCACCACACCTGCCTCTGAGCCCAAAAGCCAGATTACTCAAATTGCCTGGTTCAAGCCCCAACCAAAAAACCCTTACAACAACAAAAGTTTGGCCAAAAACTGGCCGACTGGATGGACAACGTCCTCCTCCTCACCAATCCGGGACCAGACCCAAAACCCTATTAAAAGCAGGCCTCAAAGAAGGTTCAAGTCCCCAAGGGCCAGTTGATAAAAAACTTTTAAACGTTCATCCACTGCCAAGCAATTTTCCCCAGCACTTTGCTTTTTGCTAAAGCTTTGGTGTGGCCCAACGACCCTGATTTGCTATCCCCCTTTCCCTGCCACCTCCCACAGTACACAGCTGTTCCCAGCAATCCTCACACGCATTGCGCCTGCAGTATCCTGCAAAACTTGCCCAGAGTGGCCGCCACCTCTATTATCCCTCCTCCTCCATCACCCCAACCCCCCTTCCCATTTTTCCCCATCCTAACCCACCCTTTTTCCCCTTTTCCCATCAGGATGCTCAGGTCAGAACCTCACCTAACCTCATGCCCTAGGTTCCATAACAGGCTCTATAAAAAACCTATGGCATGGGAATGGGGGCCCCATCAGTGCTGTTTTAGCCAACGGCATGGGTTGAGGCAACACTTACAAACATCATCCCCTGCATCATTTGGTTTTTACTGAGCGCCTCATAATAACTCCCCAAATGTTTTGATGTACGGAATCTTCAGGCGGCTCAACACAGTTTAACCTGGATCCAGTTTATGCTAGAAGAAGAGTCCAAGACAATACCTTTTTTTATCGCCTCATTCAGAAAGAGAAAACAATCAAAGTTTCGACGAAACCTCAAGAAAAAATGATCTCCCTTTCTATTCCAAAAAAGATACTAAGCCCAAAAAGAACATCTTTGGGTTTTTTCCCAAGGCATTCAATTTGTAGTCCGTTTCTGAAAAATGCATCATTCACCTTTCACTGATTTACTTTTTCCTTCCTTTTCATCAAAGATGCAAGAAAAGAGCTTTAAGATATTAATTCTCCACACCAATGCCACTCCAAACAAATTTAAATTTTCCCAAAACCAGGTTGCTTGAAATTTCTGAGTATAGCACAAGCTACTGCGCCATTGCATCCAGCATTTCAATAAAGGATCTAACCAGACAAAATCCAAGCCCCAGAACCCAGTAAATGGGGGGTTTTTAACTACATATCCCATGGGGGGGTTAAAAAATGTTGCCCAGGGGGGTGGAAGGGTTGTTGAGGTGGTTGGACATGTAAAAAATGGAGCAAACAGAACTTCAAATTTACAGTCTGTAGCGGAAGGGAAGCGGGGTAGGGTCCCCTGGGAAAGGTTGGAGGAGGGAAAGGGAGGTTTGGGGAGGGGTTTGGGGTTTCCAGCAGGCGGATACATGTTTGATATTAGTGAATGGAGCGTTGGTTTTTAATTCGGTGTTGGAGGTGAGCAAAGAACATTTTGGGGGGTTAGGAAACGCAGGGGGGACTTGAGTCCGGAGGGAAAGAAGTGCCTGCACCTGAAGGGGGGGGTGAAGGTTGCATTTTAAAAAAACGGGTTTAAACACCCTTCAAAAAACATGATGGAGTGAATGATGGTGAAATTTTTTCCCACCCTGCCTTGGGGGGAATCGCCAGGGGATAATAATAAAAAATAATACTCTATGGAGACTGTAAGGATTTATGTAGGTGAAAAAAAGGGAACCCGAAACACCCTCAATGAACAATTTATGCATGTAGAAACAATAACTTGACAATGCCCGCAAAAACCCAAATTCTGCCAGTCATCTCAGAAATTTAGGACACCCCATTAGTGACAAAAAACCTAATTTCTGAAGGCAAATCCTTGAATCAGCATTAATCAGCATTTCAAACAAACAAAAAAAAGGGAATTCACCATTTGAGGTCTTGGAATCCTCCGAAAACAGTAAACCCCCCATACAAGGGTTTTGGTAAAACCTTTAAGAAAACAGAGGAGGGAAAACTGAAACAAACCTTCTTGACCCCAGCCACCAATATTTTCTAACCTATTTTATGCTACCCAAGACATAAAGCTTTTTTACCTTTTCTCATTTCAAGTTGATTGTTCTACCACATTGTATTATACTCTACTACCACCACCGCCCTGGGTCCCCTGCTTCCGCATCGGTCCCCCCACCCTGCTACTACTAACCTCTAAGCCTATACTATATACCCTCTGTGTCCATTATTTTTAAAGGCTTGATAAAGTCTGGGGGCAAAAATTTACCACAATAAATGTCACATTAGGATTTGTGTCCTTTTTTCTTAAACCCGTATTATTTCCACTTATAATATGGGGACCAGAACCAACAGGACAATAAATGATAAAATAATATGGAGACCAGAACTGGAGGGTGATGATGATAGATGATGGTGATGATAAGAAAAAGAAAGGAGGAACACTGGCAGGCCTGTTGGCAGGTTAATGACATTTAGGTGTATGCAAAAACCCCCCTTTTAATAAATAAATTTGTAATAAAATTTATTTCTTTGCTAAGGTTAAAAGTGTGTTTTCATTTCATAATTTGATTGGACAAAAAAAGCCCCTATCATTCCGAGGCTTTTGGCAGACACCTTAAAACTTACAGATATCTGAGCATTTTAAACTTAAGACTAACTTAAGATTAAGAAGGCAATAAAATGAGTAATTTTATAAACAGAGTCACTTAGGGGGATATAAGTATAAATTTGGGGTCAGGAAAAAAATTGTTGGCTTTTTTATCAAGGTTAATTGTTTAAGGAATTGCAGGTTTGATTATTATAGGTGATGAGGATTCTAACATATTAACATAAAGGGGACACAATCGATGTTTTAATGTTTGAGAGGATTACAGATATTGAGAGTAAGATTGCAGTGGTACCTCGAGTTTCGAACAGCTCCCAACTCGAACAATTATGTAAGTGTATTTTTGTAAGTGCTTTTGTAAGTGTGTTTTTTATGGGAACAAATTCGTTTGGTATCGGCACTCAAAAAGCCTTCTGGAACGAATTAAGTTTGTAACTCGAGGTACCACTGTATATCATTTTACATATGTTCGTGACACTGAAAATATGGAAGTGCAGTATTTACATGTTTTGAATTTTTGAAGAGATTTAGCTGGACACTGGGAATGTTAGAGATTTTTGTGCCTAGTATTATATCTATGGGTCCTGTTGCAACTATGTAGTATTAAGAAAGTGCTTCAGTTCGGAGTTAATATTAGAATTTATTGCTTCGTAAATGTAGGATGCACAGTATAAGAGTGATTGTTTTCTATAGTGAGTAGGTTTAGGTCTTTGAAGAGTTGGGGGCGAGTGTTGTCTAGCAGTGAATTGTGTGATCATTCGCACTGCAGCTTTTTGTTTGGTTATTATTGGCTTCAGGTGAATTGCTGTTGTGCATCCCCAGGCACAAACAGCATAGATGGGGTAGGGGTAGATCAGTGAATAGTATCATGTAAGTAGTGCTGTTTGTGGTACATAATACCGTATCTTTGAGAGGATGCCAACCATTTTGGGTGCTTTTTTTTTTGTTGTGTGTTGGTTGTGGGTTGTTGAATTTCAAGTTGCTGTTATGGTGTAGACCCAGAAATTTTCTGCCATTATGTTTAGCAGTAAGATTGTGATTGACAAGTACATATAACCTTAGGACTGGTATTATTTGTGTATCATAGTATGAAGTCAAGAATTCTATTTGCTTTATTGCAAACACTTATGCACTCTTGTCTTGGCTTTAAATTTCTGCTAACTAGAACTCCTAGCTGTTTTTTTGCATTCACTCTTTTTTCCTAGGATTAGAACCTTACAGTTGTCTGCACTGAACTGCTTCTGCTACTGTGACCACACGATCAACTTATCCAGGATATCCTGTAGCCTTATGGTGTCTTAAATACAAAAAATATTTGACAGCCTATTTTATGTTAAGTAAAAGGGCACAAGTGCAACTAATGCGACATTTTATTGCGGCAATGTTTCGCTCTCCAGGAGCTTTGTAAAGCTGGTACAAACAATGCAGGAACACAGAGGGTATATAGTAGGGCCCCACTTACACAGTGGGTTAGGTTCCAGGCTGTCGCCGGAAAGCAGACATCGCCGGAAGGCAGAACGCCATTTTTTCCATTTATAAATGCATATAAATGCCAGACAACAAGTTTACACTAAATTATATTAAGTTAGTAATAGAACTAGGCATTAAAAACACACAAAGTAAAATACATTCACAGTAAATTCATTACTCATCTTAAAGTATTTGTAATCTTAATGTAGGGAGAGAGGTGAGTAGTACTTATTTGTAGGAAGTCAGGTGCAGGTAGCCCAGGTGTAGGTAGCCCTGGCTCCCCGTCTCATACTTAACCCTTTGACTGTTTCAGGCCCCTTTCTGAAACTGTCATTCTATGTCGCTCAATTTTTGAAAAAAAAAAAATTATTTTTTCTTATGAAATGATAGAGAATCTTTTCCCGATGGTAATGACCAAAAGTTCGACATTTGGTCGAAAACTCATGGAATTATGCTCCCGCGAATTTAGCGGTCTCGGCGACATAAGCATATCGGCGATTTCGCCGACTTTGAGCCCTATTTTCAGCCAATTCCATTGTTCCAGTTGACCAAACTCATAGCTATTTCTTTAGAACTCCATTTTATCTATCAGCTGAGTACAAGAAACCTCCCATTTACTAATTTGGACTACCAAATATGGTGGTCAGAAATTGGCAATTTGGCCAATTTCACACAAACTAAAAAAGATGCCAATTTCAAAATAGGGTCCAGAATAAACAAGGTAGACATTCGTGGCACTAAAATAACATATGCTCTGTTCATTAGTCACATCTCTAGGCTCCTCTTATATTATTATTGCTTTCTATTTTGATTTTTTATTCATACAAAAAAATACAAAATTTACTGTTATGCAGACTATTGCATTATTGTAAAAATGGTATAAATAATATCAGTGCACTAGTGAAAGAATATTAGACTCCCCAGTTGACGTGTATTGGATGTGTGGTGTGATTTATTTACTCCTGAACATTGGTAAAAATCGAACATTTCCACTACTTTGAGCTCAGTTTCAAGGTCGTTTTCATCGTCAAAGTAATGAAAATCATCTCTATTTCTGTAATATGTTTTCCATTTTATCACCTAATACCATGAAAACGCGAATACAACGATAAATACTATACGAAAATACACCTCAAATTCAGCGTTTTATTCTAAAAAAACAATCTTTTTTTTTTCTCATTACGCAATGTGTGCTGCAGGATTTTTTTTATGTGGTGCACACTGACCACACAGACCCATTCTCTCACATGTGGGCCTACCAGCTTTCTCCTGCTTGATTTGAAGCCGCTAGAATTATTGAGTATATATACTTCAGAAACATTGGCTCGTAAGACATATTTATACGTCGAAAACAGTCAAAGGGTTAATATACGATATTTAAAACATCCCAGAGAGGTAAAATACACATACAGTACGCTCATTATTTACCTTAAAATATGTGTAGTCTTAATATAGGAAGAGAGGTGAGTAGTATTTATTTGTAGGAAATCAGTGTAGGTAGCCAGTAGGTGTAGCCCGCCTGGGCTACACCTACCGACTACCTACACTGTGGCCCAGAGCCATATTATTAACATAGACATGCCTTGTTCACTGAATTTAATCATTTCTAACAACTACCTTTAGATGCCATCATAAACGAAGGTAGAAGTAATGAATAATTCATGCCGAAAATTGTAAACAAAAACGGAGAGGGAGTGGCTGGGCCAAACGCAGATTCATACACGCTTTCTCTGATGGCTGAACAGAGAAAACGTAATGTTGTCCCTCCACCCGGCTACCACACAGTTCCACAAGTATTATTATCAGAGCACACATAAAATATGCAATAAATGCCAGACAACAAGTTTACACTAACTTATATTAAGTTAGCAATAGAAATATGCATTAAAAACACAATAAAAGGTAAGATACACACAGAGTACACTTATTACTTACCTTAAAATATTAATATTAATGTGTGAGAGGTGAGTGGCAGGGTGTTTATTGAATAAAATCAGAATGGCACACCATCATCCTCTAACTTGGCACTTAAAGCAAGAGGCTTACGACTTCTCTTTTTATTACAGCTAACCTTAGACGCCATCGTCAGTGAGAGCCAACTAGTTAACGAAAGAGTAAACAAGAGAGAGAACGAGATACAGAGTTGAGACAATGTAAGAACACAAACTGAACAGGTAGTGGACGATCACTTGGTCAGGCGAAATAAATGCGTATTAATGTGTCTACTTTTTGTTCATTCACGTCCATTTGTAAGAGTTTGTAAAACATTTACCTCAATATTTTTTTTTTATTTTAATAATAATAATTACCTCACAATACAAATACTCTTACATTGTGTACAAGTTAGTTTTTTATTTATTTATTTATTTTAGAAATTTTAGCATACAAACAGAGGTACAAAAAATACAGGTAAGAGCAGCATGCCAAAGCCACTTATATGCATAGCATTACGGGCTGGCTTAAAATTAACTTAAGATTAACTAAGCAATGATGAAATCAGTGATAAGACATTATTGTAAACAGATAACTATAAAAGTTCAGAATAAACAAACAGCAACACACCATTTTTAGAGTGAATGAAGATAATAATATTAATAATAATAATAATATTATTTTATTATTATTATTAATAATAATAATAATATTTTTTATTATAAAAATCACTAAGCCCACAAGGGTCGTGAATTGCTATGTATAAAGGCATACGAAAAGAATATTTTTCTACTGGTATCTCCCAGTTTGACTAGAGAAAACGTAATTCTTCCGACACTACCTACACAGCTGCTTTGTAAACAAATCTCATATTTACATCAATTTTTATTCTGTGAGCGCTGTGTAGCCCTTGTGGCTTAGCGCTTCTTTTTGATTATAATAATAATAATTTATTCTGTGAGTGTATGTATCATGTTTATATGCTATGTAATGGGTTTCATATATAATTTTGAGGAAAATATCATAGATGGATTAATGAAAATGCCTATATTGATGTAAAATAAGACATTTAGTGTGCCCAAGAGTGATTATTATTACGTAGTATTGGCGTCATGAGTAGAGAGGGACTTAGCGATTTTAATGTGTACCTGCACACCAGCACAGTGTGTAAGTATATTTAAGTACAGGTACACATAAGTATAATTATCAGAGTACATATAAAATATGCAGTAACTTTAAAACACTTGAAATTTTGGAAAGTTTCCTGACATAATAGATGAGGTCACGGAAAATGTAAACAAACCGGGTGAGGGGCACTGTATTTGAAAGACCACTTGCCGTATAGCAAATTTTGGTCATAATTTGACATCGCCATATTAGCGGAACGCCGTAAGGCGGGGCCTTACTGTATATAGGCTTTAGAGTGAGGCATAAGGCACAACATAATCATTGTAGAAGTAGTAGTAGTAGTTGTAATACTAGAATAGTAATACATGTAGTTATTAGAGGTTATTGCTTGCATAGCACTAAAATGGGTTGCGCAGATATTTTTGTTAGTGTGTTGTATTTAACAAGGCCCGTTACAGTGTTCCTCCTCTCTAGTGTTCTTATGTAGTATCAGCAGCAGCAAATATGTGATGGCAGGGTTTATTGTTTTGAGGAGGATTCTTGCTAATATTTCAAGAGGAGATGAAGTTACCTTTATTTTACTTAATTGTGTTAGAAATAGTGATTAATGATGATTTGAGGTATTTACATTTATGGAAATTAAATTCTTTAATCACTAGTCAGGCGTTGTTGAATTTCATGAGGTGATTGGCGGGATTCCGGTGTTGTATGTAGGTGTTGTTCAAGTTATCAAGTTATCGTTCCTGTAGGAATGATATTTCCTTTGTTCTGTTGATTGAATACTACAAACTGCCCATTCAGTTATCAGAATTACCCTAAAAAGTGCTTAGAAGTCTGTAATTTGGCCAGTTTTACTCAACAGTAAGAAATTCTAATTTAAAAATAGTCCAGACTAAATACTAGACTTGCCAGGCACTCAAATTACACTTCTATTCATAAATCTTCTCCCCAGACCTCTCCTATAATACACTTGTTTTCCATTTTGAATTTATCATCACAAACAATAGATTTACCGTATTTCTCAGATAATAAAGTGTAACAAGGAATGATTGGTCATGATTTATGATGTCCCAATAATTAAAGCAGACCTAGAATAAACCGATAAAACAGACCTGGGAGTGTAACGGGGCCTTACCCAGCCTCAGGAGAATTGGGAAATATCAAATATTTTTGCTGCTTTGAGCCCAATGCATTGGAGAACAATTAAACTGCAGATACAGTACATGCACACTTTGCGAAGGCCTTTGACAAATACAGTCATGGCATAATAGCACATAAAATGTGTGATAAAGAACTTGCAGGAAAAGTAGGTAGATGGATCTATAACTTCCTAACAAATAGAATGCAAAGAGTAATAGTAAACAAAGCAAAGCAGATGACGCTACAGTAAAAAGCTCTGTTCTCTACGTGCCCCTATCCTTTTCCTCATCCTCATATCTGACATAGAGATATAAGTCACAGCATGACGTCCCCCTTTGCTGACAATACCAGAATTTGCATGACAGTTTCGTCATTCGAGGACACTGCAAATCTCCAAGCAGACATAAACCAGGTCTTTAAATTGGTGTCAGAAAACAATACGGAGTTCAGTGATGACAAATTTCAATTACTCTGCTATGGAAAACTCAAGGAAATAAAAACTATAAAACAAATTCCAATAATAAAATTCTAATAATAATGAAAAACAAATATGAAGGACCTGGGAGTGGTAATGTCAGAGAATCTCATTTTCAAAGATCACAACAGTGTATCTACTACATCTGCTAGGATAATGATAGGATGGATAATCAGAACATTCAAACCTAGGGATGCCAAGCCAGTGATGATTCTCTTCAAATCGCTTGTTCTCTCTAGGCTGGAATATTGCTGTACACTAATGGCCCCTTTCAAAGCAGGAAAAATTGCAGACCTGGAGAATATATAGAGAGAACCTTTTCTGCACATATGAGTACCATAAAGCACCTAAATTACTAGGATCAGTTGATGGCACTCGATCTGTATTCCTTGGAACATGGGTAAGAAAGATACATGATAATATACACTTGGAAAATCCAGGAGCGACTAGTCCCAAACCTACACATTGAAATCACTCCCTATGAAAGCAAAAGACTTGGGAGGCAGTGCAACATCCCCCTAGTGAAAAGCAGGGTGCCATGAGTATGCTAAGAGACAACACAATAAATGTCAGGGGTCTCAAGGCTGTTGAACTGCCTCCCAGTATACACAAGGGAGATTACCAATAGACCCCTAGCTGTTTTCAATGAGGCTTTAAGCCTATTTAATCAACACTAAATAGGCTTTAAGCCTATTTAATCAATGAATCTTTTAAAGAAACAAGAATATGTCTGTACCTGACCATCCGGGTTGTGGTTCGTACATCTGTCTTGTGTATGGCCAGCAGTAACAGGCTGGTTGATCAGGCCCTGATCCACAGTGAGGCCTGGTCATGGACTGGGCTGTGGAGGCATTGACCCTTGGAATGCCCTCCAGGTATACTGGTCCTGAAACCAATCAAAATATCTATTTCAGGTAGTATATCTTCCAGTCTATCAAGTGATACCAAGAAACAACCAATAAAACCATAAAAACATCTTAGAAAAACCCTCAAAGTAACGTATTTTAAATTAAACGTATGGTCAGGGTCAGAGATTGGCTTTTCCCATCATTCACTGCATGATGCAGGATTATTTTTTAATCTGTGAACACACTTCACAGAGACCCATTCTCTCATGTCTAAGCCAAAATTTACTGCTCACAGCTTATCTGAGGGAGGTGTTCAAAACGTAGACCCCTGACATCAGTGAGGCAGGTCTTTGTGACAGACAATGACAAGGTTAATGGTCACATATTGATGTCTGTTGCTCTGGCAAGATTTCATGAGTAAAACTTAGAAGTAAAGCTTAATTTGTCTGTCTTTGAAGTCAAACAATATACATTATGTACATTAAGTAAAGTTTATTTTCCTGTTATTACTTAGGTTTTACCTTGTGTATTTCTCTATTTTTACAAGGAAAATACCATAGTTATGCAATGCATTTCAGGCAGACTTAAGATTAAACTTACTATAAACCAGTTATAAAAATATATATTTCATAAATGTTCATGAGAATTAAGTGAATTTGCAAGGAGTTAGGGGAATTCACTAGAAATGATCTCTTTGGAGGATAGCAAAGAGAAGGTGAAGCAACTCTTAATATGTTAATAAAAGAATACAAAAAAAATAGGTTGGTGTTTGAACCAACAGCAGAGAACAAAGGAAGCACAATTTATATTTGAAAAATAATGTGAACTCTAGAAGGAAGTACTGTTATGTACATCTCAAATAGTAATGTAGATATCTGGATCCAGGAGTATGTGATATGACCTACAAACAGTGATAACTTTTATAATAATATACAGGTACAGTACTTTATGTTCATGGTAATTCAAACAGACTGGACTCTAGAAGCATCCTCCTACTGTTACTCTAATACACATATGCAATTACTGCACAGCATAGAATCTTAGTACAACCTCTCCTCACTTAGCGATGTACTTGTTTACTTACGACTCGGACTTACGACAGGCTTTCTGACCAGTATGCGTACTTAAATAATGTATATTGGAGCTGATTTCCTCTATTCTGTTTATTACAATATATTTATTTATTTATTTATTTATTTATTTATAATTTGAGCACACTTACAGAGGTACAAAAAAAATACAGATAAGAGCAGCATGCCAAAGCCACTTATACTATGCATAGCATTACGGGCTGGCTTAAAATTAACTTAAGATTAACTAAGCAATGATGAAATCAGTGAAAAACATTAATGTAAACTGATTACTATAAAGCACAAGTGAGTATTACAAAGACAGGTCATATGGTTGCATGCATTGTTATAAATTCAGTAGAATGGAGTATTCTGTTAGGTAGTGTATTTAAAAAATAATAAAGTTAGATTGGGTTTTAGGTTTAACATTTATGTGATATAATTGTGAGAAACATTTAAGATATACAATTTATAAGGTTCAGTTATTCAGTATTTATTTGGTTTTGGGTGAGTAAGTGATCTTTGAGAAGAGACTTGAATTTATAAACAGGTAGTGTTTCTTTTATATTTACAGGTAATGAATTCCAGATTTTAGGGCCTTTTATGTGCATTGAGTTTTTGCATTGCGTGAGATGGACACGAGGAATATCAAAGAGTGATCTGTGCCTTGTGTTATGGTCATGTGTTCTGTTGAGGTTGGCAAGGAGATGTTTGAGGGGAGGGTTAATATCAGAGTTGAGTGTTCTATGTATGTAATATACAATACACTACAATACACTACTGTATAAACATTTAAAAATACATTGATACCTTGGTATATGTCCGCTTTGGAGTAAGTCCAACTTGGTATATATCTTGTTTGGACATGAAAATTTTTGCTTAGTATATGACCTTCATTTGGAATGTGGCTGTATGGTTCAGAATGAGTCACAACACCATGTGCTGCAACCCAGAGCCATATTATTACCATCGACATACCTTGTTCACTGAATTTATTCGTTTCTAACAACTACTTTTAGTTGCCATCATAAACGAAGGGAGAAGTAATGAATAATTCATGCCGAGAACTGTGAATAAAAGCGGAGTGACTAGGTTAAACACAGATTCATACACGTTTTCTTTGGTGCTGGACCAGAGAAAATGTAATGTTTTCCCTCCGCCCGGCATATGAACATAGCACGTTTATATGCTGTGTAACGTGTTTCTTGTATAATTTTGAAGAAAATACAGTGGACCCCCGCATAACGGACGCCTTGCATAGTGGACAATCCGCATAGCGGACGCTTTGTTCGCTAAAATTTTGCCCCGCATAGTGGACAAAAACCCGCTCAGCGGCCTTCGTCCGAGACGCGTCCAATGTGCGCCCTCAGCCAGCCTCACATGTGCCGCCCATGCCAATGTTTACCAGCCAGCCTCCGCGGTAACATCCAAGCATACACTCGGAATATTTCGTATTATTACAGTGTTTTCGGTGCTGTTTCTGGAAAATAAGTGACCATGGGCCCCAAGAAAGCTTCTAGTTCCAACCCTACAGCAATAAGGGTTAGAATTCCCATTGAAATGAAGAAAGAGATCATTGATAAGTATGAAAGTGGAGTGCGTATCACCGACCTGGTCAGGTTGTACAAGAAACCCAAATCAACCATCTCTTCTATTGTGGGCAAGAAAACGGCAATCAAGGAAGCTGTTGTTGCCAAAGGTTTAACTGTGTTTTCGAAACAAAGATCGCAAGTGATGGAAGATGTTGAGAGACTCTTATTGGTGTGGATAAATGAAAAACAGCTAGCAGGAGATAGCGTCTCTCAAGCGATCATATGTGAAAAGGCTAGGAAGTTGCATGAGGATTTAATTAAAAAAATGCCTGCAACTAGTGATGATGTGAGTGAATTTAAGGCCAGCAAAGGTTGGTTTGAGAGATTTAAGAAGCGTAGTGGCATACATAGTGTGATACGGCATGGTGAGGCTGCCAGTTCGGACCACAAAGCGGCTGAAAAATATGTGCATGAATTCAAGGAGTACATAGAAACTGAAGGACTGAAACCTGAACAAGTGTTTAATTGTGATGAAACAGGCCTGTTCTGGAAGAAAATGCCAAGCAGGACCTACATTACTCAGGAGGAAAAGGCACTCCCAGGACATAAGCCTATGAAAGACAGGCTTACTTTGTTGATGTGTGCCAATGCTAGTGGTGATTGCAAAGTTAAGCCTTTATTAGTGTATCACTCTGAAACTCCCAGAGCGTTCAGGCAAAAGAATGTCCTTAAGGATAATTTGTGTGTGCTGTGGAGGGCAAACAGTAAGGCATTTATTTATTTATTTATTTTAAATTTGTGCACACGTACAGGGAATTTTTCTATAACTGGTTACACCATGCATTTGCCCCCAATGTGAAAGATTACCTAACTGAAAAGAAATTAGAACTTAAGTGCCTCCTGGTGTTAGACAATGCCCCTGGTCATCCTACAGACGTGGCAGAGCGACTTTATGGGGACATGAGCTTCATTAAGGTCAAGTTTTTGCCTCCTAATACCACTCCTCTCCTGCAGCCCATGGACCAGCAGGTCATTTCCAACTTCAAGAAACTGTACACAAAAGCTCTGTTTCAAAAGTGCTTTGAAGTGACCACAGACACTCGATTGACTCTAAAAGAGTTTTGGAAGGATCACTTTAATATCCTCAATTGTGTAAACCTTATAGGTAAGGCTTGGGAGGGAGTGACTAAGAGAACCTTGAACTCTGCTTGGAAGAAACTGTGGCCAGAATGTGTAGACAAAAGGGATTTTGAAGGGTTTGAGGCTAACCCTGAGAGGAGTATACCAGTTGAGGAATCAATTGTGGCATTGGGGAAGTCCTTGGGGTTGGAGGTTAGTGGGGATGATGTGGAAGAGTTGGTGGAGGAGGACAATGAAGAACTAACCACTGATGAGCTGATAGATCAACTTCAAGAGCAAGAGGCCAGACCTGCGGAAACTGGTTCAAAGGAGGGGAGAGAGAAATTGAAGGAATTGCCTACTTCAAAGATTAAGGAAATGTGTGCAAAATGGCTTGAAGTGCAAACCTTTTTTGATGAAAATCACCCTCACACAGCTATTGCAAGCCGTGCTGGTGACTGTTACAATGACACTGTTGTGAACCACTTTAGACAAATCATAAAGGAACGAGAGGTACAGGCCACTATGGACAGATATGTTGTGCGAAAGAAGTCCAGTGACTCTGAAGCTGGTCCTAGTGGCATTAAAAGAAGAAGGGAAGTAACCCCAGAAAAGGACTTGCCTCCTCAAGTCTTAATGGAAGGGGATTCCCCTTCTAAACACTAACACTCTCTCTCCCCTCCTCCCATCCCATCAATCATCACCAGATCTTCAATAAAAGTAAGTGTCATGTAATTGTGCATGCCTTTTTCAGTTTGTGTGTACTAAAATTAACATTTTTTTGTGGTAAAAAAATTTTTTTTTCATACTTTTGGGTGTCTTGCACGGATTAATTTTATTTCCATTATTTCTTATGGGGAAAATTAATTCACATAGCGAACATTTCGCATAACAGCCAGCCCTCTTGCACGGATTAAGGTCGCTATGCGGGGGTCCACTGTACTTAGAAAACTGGACTTGCCGTAATTTAAGGTTATGAATCTTGCGAATGTAAATTTTTTTCGATTATGCTGTATAATCCTTAGTAATTTAATTAAATATAAAAATGAACCTTGGAAGTAATGTAGGCTGCATAATATTGAATATTTTAAATTTATTTTTTCTGCACAGTACCGAATTGTTTTTTATAGCTTGTAAATTGTTTAAATTTTTGTAGCTATTAGCATCAATTAGTGTAGATGTAAGAAAAGCCACTCCTTCCAGATAATGGTGCAGATGAATCATGGATAATTTAAAAGAAAAGAGAGAAATTGCAGCGATGAGAAGTAAACCCAGCGGGAGAACCTGGCGCAGAAGGAAGAAGAAATGCAGAGTTAAACAGCAAGGTGTTTACTCCTATCCTGTTGATGCCAATCCTGTGTTGGTCAAACTTAGTCAGTGGCTTAAAAGTAAAGGATGCAAGCTGTCATCTTGCACAAAACTGAGGCCAGCAGTTTTTGCAGACACTGGTCGAGGACTGATGGCCACAGTTGGTGTTAATGTAGGTGATGTTCTGGTCAGCATCCCTAAACAAGCACTTGTTACGTGTTGTAAGATTTTAGAGGATGCTGAATTAAAGAATCTTCATAAAGTTCCACAAAAGTTCAGAGCCATGGAAATACTGACATTTTTCCTCTTGTATCACAAGTATTTAGGGAATAACTCGGAGTGGAAGCCATATTTAGATAGCCTTCCTAATGAATATACTGTTCCAGCTTATAGCTCACTGGAGGAAATTAGTTTGTTTCCAGAGCTTTTAAAGTCTCGTATTTTTGAGCAAGTGGAAGATGTTGATCAGTGTTATGCTAGTATAAAAACACTTGTTTTACTAAATTCCAAGCATAAGCAGTTGTTTTCTTCATTGTGTGTAGATGATGTTAAATGGGGTTGGTTTACTGTCAACACTCGCTGTGTTTATCTAAAAGAAGACAATCCAGCTCCTTTTATCTTGGATGATGTTTATGCTTTGGTACCTTTTCTTGATCTCTTGAATCATTCTTGTAATTCACAAGTAACAACTAATATGAATGAAAGCAATGGTTGCTATGAGATTGTTACTCAGGTGCCTTTTGCCAAGTATGAACAAGTTTTTATTAATTATGGCCCACATGACAATATCAAACTCTATATTGAATATGGGTTTACTCTTAAAGATAATCCTCACAATTATGTTCCGGTAAACATAGATGACATTATCTCCTCGGTAAGGTGTATTGTTGGTAATGCTTTGCGAAAAGATGCCTTATATGAAAAGACCAAATTAGTACGTGCTCATAATATTGATAAGAGTCTTGGCTTTAGCTCAGATGGTCCCTCATGGAACATGAGAGTTGCCACTACCATCTATTTGATGACTCCAGAGGAACTGAGTCGATGGCAAGTTGTATATGAAGATCTTGATGGCATTGGCCACAGAAAGCTAGTAATGGAGTGTTTGATCCAGATTATTCAGAAGAAGGTTTGCCATCTGCAAACTTTTCTGTTCAAAGTAGAACATTTGCAGGGATGCTCAAAAGCTTTTGCTGTTGGTGGTGATTTACTGAGAGAATGCTGTATGCTTTTGGAAAATATAAATATTATAGAGAATACTTGATAACATCTTGTAGTACTATATATCAACTATATTGGTGTTATGCAAGTGAGACGTTCACCTAGTGATTGTTCACATGAGAACAGTTTCCACTGTACCTTAAACATCTTGAGGTGTTAATCATTGGTCTTTGCAGATGTGAAAAATGAGTGTTGTATCTCAAGATATTTTTCTTCTGAAGCCTTTTGTTTTGGCTAAGAAAACTTTGTCTTAATAACGGTGAAATGCTAATCATTGTTATATACGAGATGGACAAATTATTGTAAGAAAAACTTGCACAAACAAAAGGAATGAAATAAATAGTGAATGGTACCTAAACACTTTCCTCAACGAAACTGACTTAACTAAACCAATTATCACACTCGACTCCTTACTATATCAGTGATATGCAACTCTTTGGTAAAACTTACTAGATAAGAAATTTTCCTCCCACCTTAAGATTATTATTTTCATAACTTACTATTACTGTATCACAGATTATTACCATTGTCAGGTTATTACTATAAGTCATAACCTAACATCTTCACTCATCAGTGATAAGAACCCCTTTGATAATACGTATTGCATTATACTAGCCAAGAAATTTTCCTCCTACATTTTACATTGTACTGCTACAATATTGATTTACTGGCAGTGCAACATTTGCACCCCTTTTAGTCCAGGCAAAATTGTGAGACTACTTTTTTTCAAAAATATCTTACTGGGCAGCCACAGATGATGTATGAAGTCCATGCTCACTTATATTGTTTACACTGCACTTGTTGGTGGTGATCCCTTAATTTTATGTGATTCTTAGCCTATTTTGCTAACAGTTAACCTTGGTGATTAGTTCTACCTGCTTCATTTATGCTAATGTTTAATTTAAGTTCTAGCAGAAAATGGTGGGTCAGAGGTGTATTGTTGAATTATTATATCAACTAGTTTAGAAATTCTTTCTCTAGTTAAGGTTGCTTTTATAATTGTACTATAAAGAAAACACTGCTAAAAATATCCTTAATGAAAGCAATTGTTTAAATATCTAATTATTTATAACTCTAGATCTCTTAAGCAAACAATGATGGCCTCATAGAAATACTTGAATCGCTAAGAACTACAGTGGAACCTCTACTTACGAGTTTAATCTATTCCATGACCCTGCTCGCAACTGGATTTGCTCGTTTGCAGAGTCAGTTTTCCCTCATTTAAATTAATTGAAATGGAATTAATTTGTTCCAGTGGAATTCCAGGCACGACAAAGTACTCCAATAATTTCCCTAATATCAACTCTACAGCTTATTTATCTATCACAATTCATGTAATATGACATAATAAACAATATTAATAACATGGAAACATGATATATACACTAGAATGAATAAAATACATGTCATTAGGTATGTGGCTAGTGGTGGTGACAGCAGCCATTGTTGTTGGGGTTTATAGGGCCACCACAGCAGCCATTCCTGCTCCTGACTACATGTGTAGAGAACCTAGGATAACCCAAAAAAGTCAGACAGAGTGACTTATAATTGCTACACTCTTAATGCTTCACTTAATTGCTACACTCTTAATGCTTCACTTAATTGCTACACTCTTAATGCTACACTTAATTGCTACACTCTTAATGCTACACTTAATTGCTACACTGTCAATGCTACACTTTGCCACTGCTGCTTCATGTTGTCTGCCACTACTACCTCATGATGTCTGCCACTGCTGCTTCATGATGTCTGCCACTGCTGCTTCATGTTGTCTGTCATTGCTGCTTCATGTTGTCTGTCATTGCTGCTTCATGTTGTCTGTCATTGCTGCTTCATGTTGTCTGCCACTGCTACCTCATGTTGTCTGCCACTGCTGCTTCATGTTGTCTGCCACTGCTGCTTCATGTTGTCTGTCACTGCTGCTTCATGTTGTCTGCCACTGCTACCTCATGTTTGCCACTGCTACCTCATGTTGTCTGCCACTGCTGCTTCATGTTGTCTGCCACTGCTACCTCATGTTTGCCACTGCTACCTCATGTTGTCTGCCACTGCTACCTCATGTTTGCCACTGCTACCTCATGTTTGCCACTGCTACCTCATGTTGTCTGCCACTGCTACCTCATGTTTGCCACTGCTACCTCATGTTGTCTGCCACTGCTACCTCATGTTTGCCACTGCTACCTCATGTTGTCTGCCACTGCTGCTTCATGTTGTCTGCCACTGTTGCTTCATGTTGTCTGCCACTACTGCTTCATGTTGTCTGCCACTGCTACCTCATGTTTGCCACTGCTGCCTCATGTTGTCTGCCACTGCTGCTTCATGTTGTCTGCCACTGTTGCTTCATGTTGTCTGCCACTGCTGCTTCATGTTGTCTGCCACTGCTACACTGTCAGTGCTACACTTTGCCACTGCTGCTTCATGTTGTCTACCACTGCTACCTCATGTTGTCTGTCACTGCTGCTTCATGTTGTCTGTCACTGCTGCTTCATGTTGTCTGCCACTGCTACCTCATGTTGTCTGCCACTGCTACCTCATATTGTCTGCCACTGCTGCTTCATGTTGTCTGCCACTGCTACCTCATGATATCTACCACTGATGTTGCCAAAGAATCGAACATATCTGCTATTTTGAGCTCAATTTCAAGGTACTTTTCTTCGTGAAACCAATTAAAATCATGTTTACTTTTGTAGTGTATCTTCCATTCTATCACATGAGACCTAGAGTTTACCTGGAGAGAGTTCCGGGGGTCAACGCCCCCGCGGCCCGGTCTGTGACCAGGCCTCCTGGTGGATCAGAGCCTGATCAACCAGGCTGTTGCTGCTGGCTGCACGCAAACCAACGTACGAGCCACAGCCCGGCTGATCAGGAACTGACTTTAGGTGCTTGTCCAGTGCCAGCTTGAAGACTGCCAGGGGTCTGTTGGTAATCCCCCTTATGTGTGCTGGGAGGCAGTTGAACAGTCTCGGCCCCCTGACACTTATTGTATGGTCTCTTAACGTGCTAGTGACACCCCTGCTTTTCATTGGGGGGATGGTGCATCGTCTGCCAAGTCTTTTGCTTTCGTAGTGAGTGATTTTCGTGTGCAAGTTCGGTACTAGTCCCTCTAGGATTTTCCAGGTGTATATAATCATGTATCTCTCCCTCCTGCGTTCCAGGGAATACAGGTTTAGGAACCTCAAGCGCTCCCAGTAATTGAGGTGTTTTATCTCCGTTATGCGCGCCGTGAAAGTTCTCTGTACATTTTCTAGGTCGGCAATTTCACCTGCCTTGAAAGGTGCTGTTAGTGTACAGCAATATTCCAGCCTAGATAGAACAAGTGACCTGAAGAGTGTCATCATGGGCTTGGCCTCCCTAGTTTTGAAGGTTCTCATTATCCATCCTGTCATTTTTCTAGCAGATGCGATTGATACAATGTTCTGGTCCTTGAAGGTGAGATCCTCCGACATGATCACTCCCAGGTCTTTGACGTTGGTGTTTCGCTCTATTTTGTGGCCAGAATTTGTTTTGTACTCTGATGAAGATTTAATTTCCTCATGTTTACCATATCTGAGTAATTGAAATTTCTCATCGTTGAACTTCATATTGTTTTCTGCAGCCCACTGAAAGATTTGGTTGATGTCCGCCTGGAGCCTTGCAGTGTCTGCAATGGAAGACACTGTCATGCAGATTCGGGTGTCATCTGCAAAGGAAGACACAGTGCTGTGGCTGACATCCTTGTCTATGTCGGATATGAGGATGAGGAACAAGATGGGAGCGAGTACTGTGCCTTGTGGAACAGAGCTTTTCACCGTAGCTGCCTCGGACTTTACTCTGTTGACGACTACTCTCTGTGTTCTGTTAGTGAGGAAATTATAGATCCATCGACCGACTTTTCCTGTTATTCCTTTAGCACGCATTTTGTGCGCTATTACGCCATGGTCACACTTGTCGAAGGCTTTTGCAAAGTCTGTATATATTACATCTGCATTCTTTTTGTCTTCTAGTGCATTTAGGACCTTGTTGTAGTTATCCAATAGTTGAGACAGACAGGAGCGACCTGTTCTAAACCCATGTTGCCCTGGGTTGTGTAACTGATGGGTTTCTAGATGGGTGGTGATCTTGCTTCTTAGGACCCTTTCAAAGATTTTTATGATATGGGATGTTAGTGCTATTGGTCTGTAGTTCTTTGCTGTTGCTTTACTGCCCCCTTTGTGGAGTGGGGCTATGTCTGTTGTTTTTAGTAACTGTGGGACGACCCCCGTGTCCATGCTCCCTCTCCATAGGATGGAAAAGGCTCGTGATAGGGGCTTCTTGCAGTTCTTGATGAACACAGAGTTCCACGAGTCTGGCCCTGGGGCAGAGTGCATGGGCATGTCATTTATCGCCTGTTCGAAGTCATTTGGCGTCAGGATAACATCGGATAGGCTTGTGTTAATCAAATTTTGTGGCTCTCTCATAAAAAATTCATTTTGATCTTCGACTCTGTCTGGTTAGCGGCTTGCTAAAAACTGAGTCATATTGGGACTTGAGTAGCTCACTCATTTCCTTGCTGTCATCTGTGTAGGACCCATCTTGTTTAAGTAGGGGCCCAATACTGGACGTTGTTCTCGATTTTGATTTGGCATAGGAGAAGAAATACTTTGGGTTTCTTTCAATTTCATTTATGGCTTTTAGTTCTTCCCACAATTCCTGACTCCTAAAGGATTCTTTTAGCTTAAGTTCGATGCTTGCTATTTCTCTGACCAGTGTCTCCCTACGCATTTCAGATATATTGACCTCTTTTAGCCGCTCTGTTATTCTTTTCCGTCGCCTGTAAAGGGAGCGCCTGTCTCTTTCTATTTTGCATCTACTCCTCCTTTTTCTTAGAGGAATAAGCCTTGTGCATACATCGAGTGCCACCGAGTTAATCTGTTCTAGGCATAAGTTGGGGTCTGTGTTGCTTAGTATATCTTCCCAGCTTATATCGGTTAGGACTTGGTTTACTTGGTCCCACTTTATGTTTTTGTTATTGAAGTTGAATTTAGTGAATGCTCCCTCGTGACTAGTCTCATTATGTCGGTCTGGGGCTCCACGCATACATGTCTGAACCTCTATTATGTTGTGATCTGAGTATATTGTTTTTGATATGGTGACATTTCTTATCAGATCATCATTGTTAGTGAAGATGAGGTCTAGTGTATTCTCCAGTCTAGTAGGCTCTATTATTTGCTGGTTTAAATTGAATTTTGTGCAGAGATTTAAAAGCTCGTGTGAGTGTGAGTTTTCATCAGAGCTGCCTCCTGGTGTTATTACTGCAACAATATTATTTGCTATATTCCTCCATTTTAGGTGCCTTAAGTTGAAATCCCCCAGGAGCAAGATGTTGGGTGCAGGAGCTGGAAGATTTTCCAGACAGTGGTCAATTTTTAACAGCTGTTCCTGGAATTGCTGGGATGCTGCATCCGGAGGCTTGTAGACTACCACAATGACTAGGTTTTGGTTCTCGACCTTTACTGCTGGAACTTCCACTACATCATTTGAGGCATTAAGCAGTTCTGTGCAAACAAGTGACTCTGCAATGTACAGGCCAACCCCCCCCCCTTTTGCCTGTTCACTCTGTCACATCTGTATAGGTTGTAACCTGGGATCCATATTTCGTTGTCCAAGTGATGCTTTATGTGGGTCTCAGTGAAAGCCGCAAACATTGCCTTTGCCTCTGCAAGCAGTCCACGGATGAAAGGTATTTTGTTGTTTGTTGCTGGCTTTAGACCCTGTATATTTGCAAAGAAGAATGTTATCGGACTGGTGATATTGTTGGTACTGGGGGGGATTTTTTTTCCGGCATTAGTATCTGTATCTGTTGGTTTGGAGTGGAAGCCATCGACTGTGGTTCCACTCCAGGAATGACTGGATTTGGTGTACGATTTCTGCCATTTCCTGCCAGTTTTTTTTCCTTCCTGGTACTAAAAAACCTCTCCCTCTTGAGTGGCTGTGGCTACCCAGGTTTTCCCATGGCCTGGATATTTTGTATCTTTTTGTCCCCTTTAGATGGTATGCCTGGCAATTTAAGTTATAGCACAGTCTTTCCTGTACTGAAGAGGTACACAGTTCAGGGTGAAAAAGCGTACAGGAAGGGAGTTTGCATTTTCCTGTTGTCATATGGGCATGGCATTTTCTTGGGTGGTCATAGTTGCACGTCCCATTTGTTTTTCCAGATTTCCCATGCCGGCAGATACCAAGTGCATAGTATGTGCACAGGCTTGGTTTCCGTTTGCCTTGGGTTTCTGTGACTGTATTCCCTGTTGGTGCATGTTTCCCTGTCTTACTTCTATCCTCCCTAGCACCAACAATGGAGCTCCCACCAGTTGTTTTTGGTAATATATCCTCACTATTGCTAGTGGAGTCCTCTTGTTTGCTATTTCCTGCGGTATTTCTAGTTTGCAATATTGGTTTTATCTTATCTTTGACTACACTTGTTTCCCTACTATGGCTCCTGTCCCCTATGAGGTCATTTATATGTATTCCTTCCTGCGTATAATTCCCGACTACCTGGACAAAATCTCCAGCTTCACCATTACTGTCTCCCAGGACAGCATCTCCAGCTTCACCATTACTGTCTCCCAGGACAGCACCTCCAGCTTCACCATTACTGTCTCCCAGGACAGCACCTCCAGCTTCACCATTACTGTCTCCCAGGACAGCACTATCAGCCCCACATTTACTGACTACCAGGACTTCATCTCCAGCCTTACAGTTTCTGACTACATGGCCAGTATCAAGGGCAGTACCATTCAGCCCAGACTTTTTATGTTCCCATCTGTTGTAGAAAGCTTCCAGGTTTTCTATGAAAGACCAAATAAAACGAAAATACAACCATACAAACCATATGAAAATATACTGCTAAGGGGAGGCTAATGGCTGAGAAGTAAACTCCATTATTTATGGTCCGATTTCTTTCACTTTTGGTATACGTTAAGAAGCATCTTTTCATCATACATTACCCAAGTTTCAACAAGGTAGTCCAACAAACAACTGATATCCTATTTCCTAGAGCAAGAGCCCTCTCACTAGTGTCAATTAACCTCCCTTGAGGCCCGCTCGCATCTGGAAATTTTGCTTGCGTCTGGAAGAAAAAAAATCGACTGAGCAGCTGCTCTTATCTGGAAAAACTCACACGTGGATGCACTCATAAGTAGAGGTTCCACTGTATTATATATTTTTTAGCTGTATGGTTGTCTCCCCATAAGGCAAGGTGACAAAAGGAAGAGAGCACATTCGCTTGATTGCCTTCTTTTCAGAAGTGTGCTGATGTCATAATCAGATTACCCCTCTGACTGCAGTATCAGTCCAGCTAACCGATTTTCTTGAATACTGTACATTCATAAAAGTTACCCTACTCACACTTCAGCATGTTCATTATATATCTAACATGTTCACATAAGCCTGCTGGATGTTCAAACCCCTAAAACTCTCATCCTTGTGTATATCCATTCTACATCCATTCTTGGGATGACCCCTTCCCTTTTCCCTTTCACCCCCGCTTTATACACCATCAACCAATCCCTATCCATCTTCTACATGCCAAGACCATCTCAACACCCCCTCCTCAGCTCTCTTGAATTATACCTTTGGTCACTCGACATCACCTTTTAATTTCTACATTCCAAATTCTGTGTGATTTCACCACCTCACATTGTTCTCAAACCTGATTTCTCTGCTGCCTCTAGCTTTTTGCAAATTTTATTTTATAAAATAAAATAAATTTGTTATATTTAAGTTCATCAAGTCGACTAATGGACAATTCTGGTTTTAATGGACTTGTTAGCTGTTTCTGGATGTTGTCCGGCCACAGCCTTTGTAAAATCTAAAGTTGGTTAAATCTGGGGTCCATTGAATTGAAGTAAATTCCACATTCCGTCACTCAGGATGGGTTCCATACAGTTTTGAAATCTGTCACCTTGAGCTGAGAGATTTTGGTAGGGCATTGAGGATATCATGAAGTATGTAATTAGTTAAAAGTTTACACAAATAACCCGCACATAAAAGAGAGAACCTTACGACGATGTTTCGGTCCGACTTGGACCATTGACAAAGTCACAAGTCGGACCGAAGTCGGACCGAAACATCGTCGTAAGCTTCTCTCTTTTATGTGCGGGTCATTTGTGTATCGTTCCAGTCACGGTATTGTGCCTTTTTGTTATTTATAGTTAAAAGTTTATTGGCTGTGGGAGCTTCAAGGATTTTGCTTCAGCAGAACTTTAGTTTTATAATAGTTGTACTTGTCATACATCAGGGGATATAGAAATTTTAGGAAAAATGCCACCATGGTCACTTAGCAAGGCAATAAAAATTATGTACAGGAGAGAGAGGAATGCATAGTTTTATACGAAGTACTATATAACAGTTGGCATATTCACTGTCTGAATGCACACTTACATAATCAATGCCTGCATTTTTAAGGAAGGGTTTGGGATATTGGCAGTTTGGAGTGGCATCTAAACTGTTGTATCTGAGTCCTCTGCAAAGACAATGATTATGTGTGAATGATGGTGAAAGTGTTTCTTTATATTTTTGAGTCGCCCTGCATTGGTGGGAGATGGCCAGCATGTTGAAAAAAAATAAAAACGTTCACACACCTGTAAGGAATAATTGCTGATGGTGCCACATACACATATATTAGCACAATACATGGGAGAAATATTTCTAATCTGCACTTGAGCATGACTATTATAGGTATATGCATGATGAATAGATGTCCTACTGTTACTATTGAAACAGAAATGGTGTAATATAGTGAATAAAGTTGTCACTGCATTTTTAACTGAGTGTTTGGTTGATCCTAGTGTCCCTTCATTTACCTAGAAGCCAGCACACCTCAATCCCAGGGTGGTGCTTTGGAACAGATTCAAAAAAAAAAAAATACCCATTCAATTCTTATTGCTTAGAGAGAGAAGTCCAAATGTGTATTCTGACTAGGCTTATTCTCTGCCTCTACATTCCTTTATCTCACACTGAAGAGAGACATGGAAAATTTTAGATCTCCATCTGATCATTGAGAAATGGAATTGGGTTGTGTATTCCCTTTCACGAGTCGTGACACAAGGGAATACAGTGGAACCTTGACTTACGAGTTTAATCCGTTTTGTGACCTAGCTCGTAACTCGATTTACTCGTATATCAAATTAATTAAATTAATTGAAAAGACATTAATCCGTTCCTGCACTCTGGAGACCAAGAAAAAAATACTTGAATATGACCCTATTATCAACTGCATGACTTACTTATCTATCACAATTCATCTAATATGACATAATAAACAATATAATTAACAGAGAAACATGATATATACTCTAGAATGAATAAAATAAGCCATAATGTGGTGGCAGAGGGAGCGGTGGAAGCGTCTGCCATTTCTGTCCAACTTTGACTGTAGGATCTTTCCATGCTCTTACTGTGAGAGAAAATGGAGTTTTGAGGCTAACTGCTGTGGATCACTAGTTTTCTAAGGAAAACACTGAAACAATGTATTTATAAATAAAAAATATCATATAAAAACTTTATATAAAGTGTACAATAGACTGTCATTTAGTGCGAGTTTATTTGGCATGATTTGGGTATTGCACAATTGAAGAATTGCAGCACAATTTTATGTAACATGTATAATTAATTTAACACTGTTCAGTTTGTGGGAAGGAAAAAAAAAATTCATTTTTTTTGCTTAAGTGGCCCCCTTGTTGTGGAGCATCTGGGGAACTCTCCTGCCATTCCCTGACACCACCCCACCATCCCAGTGTTCGTAATTCATACGTGTCCAGTTTTTCTCTGCTACAAGGCAGCTGTGTTTGTGAATTCTGTTATGATATTTTAATTACTAAATCTTTTATCTGCCAAGCAATCATGACACCCAGTAGCCATACCTGTGTTGCTGAAAGTGGCATGAAGAGGTATAAGCACCTAAGTCTTAGAATTAACAAAGAAACAAAGCTATTAGACAAGAGATAACCTGTAGCCGTAATGAAGTGTTACTTTGTACACAGAAAAAGAGGTAAACATGAGTTTGTGTGACTGAATGACTGACTGACTGAATAACTGACTTATTGAATGACTAACTTACTGAGTGACTTTACTGACTTACTGAATGACTTGACTGACTTACTGAATGACTTGACTGACTTACTGAATGACTTGACATACTGAATGACTTGACTGACTTACTGAATGACTTGACTGACTTACTGAATGACTTGACTGACTTACTGAATGACTTGACTGACTTACTGAGTGACTTGACTGAATGATTTACTGAGTGACTTGACTAACTTACTGAATGACTTAGTTAAACACTCCAGTACAACCATCGACTTCGGTACCAGAACCTCTACCATCCACCTCAGCCCAGTAGGTCCACAGCATAACTCTCCACTCTCTTCACAATCATCCACAAACACCAGCACCCACAATTTAAGGTAAGAAATACAGTGGACCCCCGCATAACGATCACCTCCGAATGCGACCAATTATGTAAGTGTATTTATGTAAGTGCGTTTGTATGTTATGTTTGGGGGTCTGAAATGGACTAATCTACTTCACAATATTCCTTATGGGAACAAATTCGGTCACTACTGGCACCTGAACATACTTCTGGAGTGAAAAAATATCGTTAACTGGGGGTCCACTGTACTATTATTTCTGTTACAGTTGTAGTCTTAAGCAGTAAAAACAACATAATACATCACAACAATGAACTATAACTACATATTCACTTTTATTTTTGTAAGATGTGGAGGCCTAAAGAAAAGTTGCATGGCTTTTTGGGGGCTCCCAGGAACGTAACCCTATTTTTCCCATAAGTTCTTCAGTTCATATAACACTATTTTATATAACATGGAATTTTCAGTAACATAACGACTGTGGAACCACAGTCGATGGCCTCCACTCCAAACCAACAGATACAGATACTAATGCCGGGAAAAAAATCCCCCCCCAGTACCAACAATACCACCAGTCCGATAACATTCTTCTTTGCAAATATACAGGGTCTAAAGCCAGCAACAAACAACAAAATACCTTTCATCCGTGGACTGCTTGCAGAGGCAAAGGCAATGTTCGCGGCTTTCACTGAGACCCACATAAAGGATCACTTGGACAACGAAATATGGATCCCAGGTTACAACCTATACAGATGTGACAGAGTGAACAGGCAAAAGGGGGGGGTTGGCCTGTACATTACAGAGTCACTTGTTTGCACAGAACTGCTAAATGCCTCAAATGATGTAGTGGAAGTTTTAGCAGTAAAGGTCGAGAACCAAAACCTAGTCATTGTGATAGTCTACAAGCCTCCGGATGCAACATCCCAGCAATTCCAGGAACAACTGTTAAAAATTGACCACTGTCTGGAAAACCTTCCAGCTCCTGCACCCAACATCTTGCTCCTGGGGGATTTCAACTTAAGGCACCTAAAATGGAGGAATATAGCAAATAATATTGTTGCAGTAATAACACCAGGAGGCAGCTCTGATGAAAACTCACACTCACGCGAGCTTTTAAATCTCTGCACAAAATTCAATTTAAACCAGCAAATAATAGAGCCTACTAGACTGGAGAATACACTAGACCTCATCTTCACTAACAATGATGATCTGATAAGAAATATCACCATATCAAAAACAATATACTCAGATCACAACATAATTGAGGTTCAGTCATGTATGCGCGGAGCCCCAGACCGACATAATGAGATTGGTCACGAGGGAGCATTCACCAAATTCAACTTCAATAACAAAAACATAAAGTGGGACCAAGTAAACCAAGTCCTAACCGATATAAGCTGGGAAGATATACTAAGCAACACAGACCCCAACTTATGCCTAGAACAGATTAACTCGGTGGCACTCGATGTATGCACAAGGCTTATTCCTCTAAGAAAAAGGAGGAGTAGATGTAAAACAGAAAGAGACAGGCGCTCCCTTTACAGGCGACGGAAAAGAATAACAGAGCGGCTAAAAGAGGTCAATATATCTGATATGCGTAGGGAGACACTGGTCAGAGAAATAGCAAGCATCGAACTTAAGCTAAAAGAATCCTTTAGGAGTCAGGAATCGCGGGAAGAACTAAAAGCCATAAATGAAATCGAAAGAAACCCAAAGTATTTCTTCTCCTATGCCAAATCAAAATCGAGAACAACGTCCAGTATTGGGCCCCTACTTAAACAAGATGGGTCCTACACAGATGACAGCAAGGAAATGAGTGAGCTACTCAAGTCCCAATATGACTCAGTTTTTAGCAAGCCGCTAACCAGACTGAGAGTCGAAGATCAAAATGAATTTTTTATGAGAGAGCCACAAAATTTGATTAACACAAGCCTATCCGATGTTATCCTGACGCCAAATGACTTCGAACAGGCGATAAATGACATGCCCATGCACTCTGCCCCAGGGCCAGACTCGTGGAACTCTGTGTTCATCAAGAACTGCAAGAAGCCCCTATCACGAGCTTTTACCATCCTATGGAGAGGGAGCATGGACACGGGGGTCGTCCCACAGTTACTAAAAACAACAGACATAGCCCCACTCCACAAAGGGGGCAGTAAAGCAACAGCAAAGAACTACAGACCAATAGCACTAACATCCCATATCATAAAAATCTTTGAAAGGGTCCTAAGAAGCAAGATCACCACGCATCTAGAAACCCATCAGTTACACAACCCAGGGCAACATGGGTTTAGAACAGGTCGCTCCTGTCTGTCTCGACTATTGGACCACTACGACAAGGTCCTAAATGCACTAGAAGACAAAAAGAATGCAGATGTAATATATACAGACTTTGCAAAAGCCTTCGACAAGTGTGACCATGGCGTAATAGCGCACAAAATGCGTGCTAAAGGAATAACAGGAAAAGTCGGTTGATGGATCTATAATTTCCTCACTAACAGAACACAGAGAGTAGTCGTCAACAGAGTAAAGTCCGAGGCAGCAACGGTGAAAAGCTCTGTTCCACAAGGCACAGTACTCGCTCCCATCTTGTTCCTCATCCTTATATCCGACATAGACAAGGATGTCAGCCACAGCACCGTGTCTTCCTTTGCAGATGGCACCCGAATCTGCATGACAGTGTCTTCCATTGCAGACACTGCAAAGCTCCAGGCAGACATCAACCAAATCTTTCAGTGGGCTGCAGAAAACAATATGAAGTTCAACGATGAGAAATTTCAATTACTCAGATATGGTAAACATGAGGAAATTAAATCTTCATCAGAGTACAAAACAAATTCTGGCCACAAAATAGAGCGAAACACCAACGTCAAAGACCTGGGAGTGATCATGTCGGAGGATCTCACCTTCAAGGACCATAACATTGTATCAATCGCATCTGCTAGAAAAATGACAGGATGGATAATGAGAACCTTCAAAACTAGGGAGGCCAAGCCCATGATGACACTCTTCAGGTCACTTGTTCTATCTAGGCTGGAATATTGCTGCACACTAACAGCACCTTTCAAGGCAGGTGAAATTGCCGACCTAGAAAATGTACAGAGAACTTTCACGGCGCGCATAACGGAGATAAAACACCTCAATTATTGGGAGCGCTTGAGGTTCCTAAACCTGTATTCCCTGGAACGCAGGAGGGAGAGATACATGATTATATACACCTGGAAAATCCTAGAGGGACTAGTACCGAACTTGCACACGAAAATCACTCATTACGAAAGCAAAAGACTTGGCAGACGATGCACCATCCCCCCAATGAAAAGCAGGGGTGTCACTAGCACGTTAAGAGACCATACAATAAGTGTCAGGGGCCCGAGACTGTTCAACTGCCTCCCAGCACACATAAGGGGGATTACCAACAGACCCCTGGCAGTCTTCAAGCTGGCACTGGACAAGCACCTAAAGTCAGTTCCGGATCAGCCGGGCTGTGGCTCGTATGTTGGTTTGCGTGCAGCCAGCAGCAACAGCCTGGTTGATCAGGCTCTGATCCACCAGGAGGCCTGGTCTCAGACCGGGCCGCGGGGGCGTTGACCCCCGGAACTCTCTCCAGGTAAACTCCAGGTAAACACACTTGGAGCAGAGATGATGGGGGATGTTGAGGGTGGGGGGAGGTTGAGAGTGTGGCATATGATGTATTGATGTATTGCCTGGTTAAGTCCATGGAAACCATTGTCTTATTCTTCTCAGTACTGTTCTTTGCACTTATTTTCTTAGGACCCATGGTTAGAAAAAAGAAATTTTGCCAAATGACTGTAAAAAATGCAAACAAGCACCAGAGAACTGCTCCCACAGCAATGTAAACATGTGGACTGCTTACCAGATGTTTTGCCATCAGCTGTGCCAACTAGCAGCAGTATTCTGAATTATTATGTATGTACAGTAGGGCCCCGCTTTACGGCGTTCCGCTAATACGGTCATTTCAAATTATGACCAAGACTCGCTATACGGCTCCCCTCACCTGACTTTCTAATACGGTCACTGCTCCCCACCCGATTTGTTTACATTCTCTGTGAGATCCGTAAGCACTAAGTCTCTCCATTATGACTGGAAACTCCAAAATTTCAAGTGTTTTTAAAAGTTATTTCATATTTTATATATACAGTACTCTGATAATTATACTTATGTATACCTGTACCTAAATAAAGTTACATACTGTGCTGGCGTGCAGGTACATATTAAATGAATAAGAGTGTCTTATATCTTGAGACGTCATATTAGTAATAATAATAATCATTGAATCTCATTAGATGTATGTTACGTTAATATACACATTTTCATTAATCCATCTAAGATATTTTTTCAAAATTATATAATAAACACGATGCATAACATATAAAGATGATAAATACACCCCACAATAGAATAAATAAATGTTGGGAGGGTTTGTGGAGATGTGATGGTTGGAGTTAAACACACTTGTTGGATGGTAACACTTATATTAGCAGAGTGTGAGAGGGGGAGCCCAGACTGCCTGTGTTGCCTGTACATAGACCTAAGCGCGGAGTGAGGACAAGGCCGGGAGCGCACCGTTCACGTGCAGCAGCATGTGACGTCACACGTGCTAGTCACTGAGCCTAGCAAGGGGTCAACTATGTAAAACATATGGATGGTACTAACTATGATACTCAGATAACATACACATATACAGGGGATCAGCAACTATGCTGACAGCTCGGTCATGTTACATATGTCGTCTCGACCCTACCATACTGTGTTATAGGCTGAACAGGCAGGTGTGTCTGGGCTGATTCTATACAATAGCAAAGATATATGTAACTTAGAACTAATGGGTGGTATCATAATACAATACGAATTATAAGAACAAATCATAGTATAATAAAGGATGGAATTGATCGATCGATCTGTATTCATGCACTCTACGGATTCTGAGGAAGAATATACAGTATATATTTACAAAGGTGAAAGTAATTAACAGCAAAGGCAGATCTGGTGCACACAGATAATTACTGCTAAATTCTCAGAATTCGGAGGGAACGTGAACAAAAAAACAAAAAAAATCTGAAAACTGATCAGCTAATAACAAACACACAGTTGACAATTTCATACTTCTTGGACATCTAATTATACAGACTATGTACGCTTAAACCCAACTCTGTGAGGGTAAGATTTACATATGCAGAATGGTTATTGTCTTTGGGAGGATCGAATTCATTTGCAATGGCTAACACCATGCCTTGACTGAGGGAGATCTGAATAAGTATCTACAAAAGATACAGCTACATTCACTAGTGACTGTGGAATTACTAACTGGTATATAGTGGACCCCTGGTTTGCGATGCTATCTGTATCCAATAAATCTGGTAGCCGATGCATTATATCGCAAAAAATTTGCCTCGGTTCCTGCTACAAAACCCTGTATGCGATGCATTTCGTACGAGACGTGTCCATGTGTGGCCTGAACTGCCCCGTGTGTGCCAGTGTTTACAAGCCAGCCAGTGTGCGCGCATCTAAGGATGCATTCGGTACATTCTATATTATCCATATTATCACTGTTTTCGGTGCTTGTTTCTGCAAAATAAGTCACCATGGGCCCCAAGAAAGCTTCTAGTGCCAACCCTTCGAGACCAAGGGTGCTAATGACTACTGAAATGAAGAAAGAGATACAGTGGACCCCCGCATAACGATTACCTCTGAATGCGACCAATTATGTAAGTGTATTTATGTAAGTGCATTTGTACATGTATGTTTGGGGGTCTGAAATGGACTAATCTACTTCACAATATTTCTTATGGGAACAAATTCGGTCAGTACTGGCACCTGAACATACTTCTGGAGTGAAAAAATATCGTTAACCGGGGGTCCACTGTAATTGCAAAGTACGAAAGTGGAGTGCGTGTGTCAGAGCTGGTCAGGTTGTATAGTAAACCCCAATCAACCATCTCTACTATAGTGAGCAGGAAAACGGCAATCAAGGAAGCTGTTCTTGCAAAAGGTGCAATTGTGATTACGAAACAGCAACCGCAAGTGTTAGAAAATGTTGAGAGACTGTTATTGGCGTGGATAAATGAAAAACAGATAGCAGGAGATAGCATCTCTCAAGCGATCATTTGTGAAAAGGCTAGGCAGTTGAATGACGATTTGGTAACGAAATTGCCTGCAACTAGTGGTGATGTGAGTGAATTTAAGGCCAGCAAAGGTTGGTTTGAAAGGTTTAACCCTTTGAGGGTCGACAGGCCCTCTCCGAAACTTGTTCCCAGGGTCGGCCAAATTTAAAAAAGAAAAAAAAAAATTTTTTCTTATGAAAAGATAGTGAATCTTTTCCCGATCATAATGACACCAAAAGTATGAAATTTGATGGAAAAACTTCCGGAATTATGCTCTCACGAAGTTAGTAGTCTCGACGATGTTTATGCATAATTGGCCCTATTTTCGGCCAGTTCCAATGTACTAGTCGACAAAAATCATAACTATTTCGCTAGAACTCCATTTTTTCTATCGAATGAGTACAAGAAACCACCCATTTACCAATTTCAACTATCCAATAAAGTGGTCAGAATTTAGCAATTTTGCCAATTTCACACAAATTTCAAAAGATGCCAATTTTCGAATAGGGTCCAGAATAAACAAGAAAGACATGCCTGACTTAAAATAACAAATTCTCTGTTCATTAGTCACATCCCCAGGCCCCTCTTATATTTCTTTGCCTCTTCAACGGGGGCTCCCTGTACTACTACTACTACCACCACCTGTTCCTGCCTATATATAGCCGTCCTGCTCCACCTCTGGTTAGTGTGACTTTGTCAATGGTCCAAGTCGGACCGAAACGTCGTCGTAAGGGTGAAGAGGCTCTTGGTCTGAGGAATTGGACCTGTTGGTCTCCTTCCTCAGACCGAACCTAATTACCCCCCAATCCCCCCTTCCCTATCCCATCTTCCCCTTTTTCCTTTCCTCCTCCTCCTCCCCACCCCTCCCTTTTGCCCTTCCTTTTTGGCCTTTGGGATTTTTTCCCACAGGCACGCTAGTTCCTAGGTAGGGAAAGGTACCCCATCCTATTCCATTGAGGTTTTTGGTGGGAGTTTGCCGGGGAATCTGTTTTCCCGGGGATGTCCCATCCTCTCATTTTCCCGGAGAGGGGTTTTGGGTTTCCCGGGCGACGGTGATTCTGAAGCCACCTTCGTTTCCCGGGGGGGCCAAGGATTTTTTGGGGGGGATATTCCCCCCCTTTTTTTCCCAAAAGGAGTCGGGAGGGAGGTTGATCCGGGTTTGTGGTTTACCAAAGGGGGGGGGGAACAGGGGTTCCCATGTCATTCGCCCCGGGGCTGATCCCCCCGACAATTTTTTTTCTCCAGAACTTTTCCCCCCCGCCCCCTTTTTTCTTTTTTTTTTTTTTTTTTTTCTTTTTTTTTTTTGGGAAAAAAATCCAACCCAGGACCCGTCCATAAACCCTGCATTTCGGCATTTGATACCACCGTCTGACCCCCCTTTTACCATTTTCAACATTTTCCCCCCAAAATTTTCCTTTTTCTCCCCCGCCCAATGAGGCCATGACCCCTTTTTTTCTGCCCTCCTTTTATGCCCGCCTCCCCAAGGGCGTTTTCAACCGGCCATTCCACGGGACCAACCTGGCCCCACGCCATACCCCAACAAATTCCCTGTTGATGATACCCCCACCTTTCGCCTTTCGAAAAGACGACATCCTGCTTTCCCCTTTCCAGCTCAGTTTCAGAATGCCAATGGACTAAATTTTCACTTTAAAACCCGATTTCTACTCCCTATCATCTTTTACAGTATTGGAACCTACGCCATGTTGGTAAAGATATTTTTTTCATCCCTTAAGAGCGGTACGACATCATCACTGTACAGAATGCTACCGCCATGATCTTTTTTTTCTTCCCATATCGACACTGTTCCGTACATTAAAAAACATCATTCCCAATTTTTGTAGTGGTCCGCACTGCCCCCATACCATAGTTCAACAAAATTTGCAGGGCAATGAATTTTTGAACAGCGGGAACCCAAGATCTCCCAACCTCAAGGTAAATTATGTTTTTCCTGCCCCGGGGAGACGAACCCAGCAATGGGCCATTTAATTTTTTACAGCCGTGAACCCCATCCTCAGTTTTGTAGCAGGACATCGGTTAAAAAGTTAGAAAGGGGGATACCTACACTGCAACAGTGTAGAAATTGCTGGCGTTTTGGGCCCATCCAGCAAATATTGCAGATCTATAGCCAAATGTCAGTTTGGGTGCCGATGCCCATTCTAAAGTTTAAACCACCTCTTGCCTTAATTGTCATGTGGTCCCCCTTCGATCCCATGCCAAGTCTATTTAAATGAGGGGGAAACTGTTACCAAAAGAGGCAATTCCCCATGCCCTGGGAGTTTTCATCTCCGCTCCAAGGGAGACTACCCCGTTTTTTATTCCCCAGCCAAAACGCCCCCCCCTGGGGGCCCACTTTTGCAGCCTCCCTGTGGTTTTCCCCCTGTACCCTGTATCTAATTTTTTTGCTGTCCAGGCTCAGACGCCCTACTTCAACGCCCCAGCGTTCTTTTTTCTTCGGTTCTTCCTCACAAACCCCAGTATCGGGAGATCTCGGGGACACCTAATCCCAATCATCCTCTACTCAAAATCAAAAAAAAGGGCCTTTAATCCTCCTTCCTTTTTCCACCCCCTCTTTTTAATTTCCTGTCTCTGTACCTGGTTTTTTTCCCTCTCACTGGGCCCGTTAAAGTGAGAGGTTCACCCTCCTCCTCGACTGTACCTTCCTCCTCTGTTCCCTCCCAAGCTTTTCCCTTCTGCCACCTCCCAGGCCCCGCCTTTCTGTCCCCCTTTCCCCGCTTTTTTTTCCAGTTCCCTCCACCCTTTCGCCCCCTTCCCTACCTTTGGGAGAGTCCAAAGTTCCAATTTACCATCCTCCCCACCATCTCCCAAAAAGTCCCCAAAGAGCCCTGAATTCCACAAACAATCTCTGAATATATTGCAGAGACCAAACCACAATGGACACTGATCCACCCCCTGTTCCTTCTCTCCTCTCCTCCATCCACGCAACCCCTTTTTCCCGCGATCATTGCCGCGTTGAACGCTTTTGCTGCCTCCCCATGTGGGGCTTTTCTAACCCCCCTAGTCCTTAGGAACCCCTTTCTTGGGGTTTCAGGTATTTTACTTTCCAATCATGGGATTTTCAGGGAATATACGCAGCCCCAGGGGTAATTTGGGGGAGCTTCGATGTTACTTCCCAGTTTTCCTGTGGTGTTTGCTTACAGGAACCAAAAACATTTGCGTTTTCTACCCCATCTCAGGCATAAATTTTGTATTTTGATCCTTTTTCCCGATGGGGGTTTAAAAGTGCCCTTTTTCACACACTGATATTCCCACTCATTTTGTTCATTTTTGTTTCACTACGCAGCCCTAAACCCCTTGCATAGGTGGTTTCGCCTGTTCTTTATACAGTGGGCCCCTTAAAACAAATTTAACCGCCCCAGAGCTCATTGTTATGCAAAATTTTCATTATGCAAGAATTTTTTCCCAAAGAAAAATGAAAAAAATTAAAGGGAAGAACCCAAAAATATGAAAAAAAAATTTTTCCACATGAAATAAATTTTCCTCACAAAGAGAAGGATACATGATAAAGGAGAACAGACAAATATATTGTGCATGTATACTTACTAAATGAAGAATAAATGAACTTATCATTGAAGATGGCAATGACTAGAGACACTGTGTCCTGGGAGTGCCTTTTTTTCCGAGTACTGTAGGTCCTTTGGGATTTTTTCCAGAAAGGGCCCTTTTCCCCTGTGTGTGCCATACGATTCTTAAATCTTCAAAACCCAAACCTTTTTCTGGCTTTAAATTCACCAATATGAGCACTAATTCCAGGCATTTTTCCCCCTTCACCTGGGTGTTAGTCGACTGGTGTGGGTTGCATCCCGGGGGGACAAGATTAAGGACCCAATGGAAAAAAGTAGACAGTCTTCGATGACACTGACTTTTGGGTTATCCTGGTGGCTAACCTCTGGGGTTAATTGCTTTGGTATTCTAAACAAGCCACACCAACAACGGTGCTACAGCAGCAGCAGCAGCAGCGATCAGTGCTACAGCAGCGATAGTGCGCAGCAGCAGCTGAGGGTGCACAGCAGCAGCAGGTGACAGTGCTACAGCAGCAGCAGACGGTGCTACAGCAGCAGCAGATGGTACTACGCAGCAGCAGCAGATGGTACTACAGCAGCAGCAGCTGACGGTGGACAGAGCAGCAGCAGCTGACGTGCTACAGCAGCAGCAAGCAGCTGACAGTGCTACAGCCTTCCTTTTATCTCTATTATTTTCGATTTGTAGGTTTCACTGTTGGAATCTTGGTCATTCTAGAAGCGGCAGTGCAGTTTTGCTTGTAACTAGGTCATCATAGGAGCATTGAGCTCTGGGGGTTGGAGAAAAGTACGGAGCTTAAAGTCGCTCGCGCTGCCGCTGCTTCAGTAATGTTTTAACACGGGAACTGGAGTCCTGCAGCAAATGGTTAGTAGACAACAAACTATCATTACAATAGGAAAACTGAAGCCATTCTCTTGGCACTAAACATAAACTGAGAAGGGTAAATAACTTTAATGTTCAATGTAATGGGGAGCCCATCATTTTGGGTTCATCAAAATATTTGGGAACCTCGACCATGCATGTCAGGAGAATTGATAGGAACAGTGTAGAAAAGAGCTAATGCCAGACTGAAGTTCCTGTATAGACAAGCACAGTGTCTACCTAACTGAGGCTGCAGGACCCTAGTGTCTAAACCTTATACAATGCCATATGGATTACGCTTGCTCTTCTTGGTACTCTGCCTTGACAAGAAAACTGAAAGATAGACTGCAAATCACCCAGAACAAATCGTAAGATTCATCCTGGAGCTGGGACCAAGAGAACATGTAGGCCAGGATGAATTTCAGCTTTGGGTATGCTGAATGTTGAAGACAGAGTAAAACAATGAGCTAAATCATGTTTATAAAATTGCCCCACAAACAGTGTCCAGGATATCTTGCTGTCAATTTTGTCAAGGTGGGAACCAAAGCCACTATAGTACTAGGAGAGAGCACAATTTGTAGTAAACCCCCCCGTCATTGGCCAGGCTTCAAACACCTTTTTTTGTACAGCAATAAGGAATGGAACAGACTACCACCATACAAAGCTAGTCATTGATGAACCAGTTCAAGAAGAGTGCCAAAAGGTGTCTGATGAATGTAACTAAGAAAGGGAGGGAATGATTTTTCATTTTATCTAAATAAAGTGTAAATTTTAATTTTTTCCTAGTAATGACCTCGATTGTGATAGTCTAATGACCCTCATGTAGTAGATAGTCTTAATGACCTTGGTGTAGTAGATAGTCTTTTTAGTATGATAATAAGATGTTATCTTCATTATAGAATAATAAGAAAATATTATAACTTTTATATTATAATAATAAGGTAAAAGGGCCTAATGGAAATAAGTCACTCTGTCTGACTTTTTGGGTTATCCTAGGGTTTTCTACACATATGTTTCTATGATGATAATTCTATGTAACTGTATTGTGTATACCTGAATAAACTTACTTATTATTTTGTGTCCCAGGATAACAACCGTACCCATTTACTGATGGGTAAACATAGACAACAGGTGTAAAGAAAAGCAAAGTTTTACCCTGGCTGGGAATCATATTTTTAAAATCATATAGTATGGCTAACCTAAGCCAGGTAATAAAAATAAGCCACGTTGACTTTGGGGGTTTTCCAGGTTCCTACACATATGCTGCGTGTGATAATCTAAGAGAGAAAATAATTTTTTGTTTCATGTTTATGGTGAGTACGAGTGTATATATTTAGCCGGTCTATAATTCGCTTTCTAATATAAACCAAGACAAGGATAGAGAATGGTATTTGTTTACCATATCCCTTCATAACTCCTGTCAACTGCTCGTGTTATCCCAAAAATTATTCATTCTGGAGTATTTAACATGTTTTATGTTATTTATATTGTTTCTATGTCATATTAGATCAGTTGTGATAGGAAATAAGCTGTAGTGTTGACATTAGCGAATAATAAGCATATTTTTCCTGCTTCAGAGACTGAGCTCATGGAACCAGTGGCTTCAAAGCCACCTTATCTTTAATGGATAATGAAATGTGTAGGTGCTTTACATAATAGAAGCATTTTTTTTATTCATTGGAACCAGTAGGCTAAAAGAAGCAGGTTAAACAATAAATGGAGAAAAAGAAATTAAATGACTTATGCAAGAGAAACCACCAAACAGTAGAGCAGGTTTGTGGCAACCCGGGAAATTTGAAATTATGCTAGCCAAAATTAGTCAATAACTGAAGGAACCGAAACTGATTCCCGGATTTGTGATGGCGACCTGTATGCACAATACTATGATAATTTTCTTTCAATAAGTCTTTTGTTGACAAAAAATTTAAATAATTTTCTTGTTTTAAACAAAATAATGGAAAATATTATTTTGGAGATAGGAACAAATTAGACATCCAAATAAAAAGAATTAAACAAAAAAATGTTTTAACACACAGTAAATGGAAATGAATGAAACACAAATGCTGAGAAAAAATAACTGAGACAAAATGAGTTGTAAAACTGAATATAAGATAACAGTTACTGAATTATTTTTCTTCATAACTTACTGGGGAAGGAACACAGTACTCTGAACAAAGATAATTTTTGAATGAAAAAAGTTTATACTACTTATATAGTACACAACAGGAAAATGGAAAAGTACTTACTTCACGAACAGTATATAAAAAAATGAACACAAACAACAAAAATAAAGCACAAAAAATTTAAAAACACTGAAGAAGAAAAAAGATATTGCAAACAGGATATAATGAACACAGTCTAATCAAAAAGACTGAATGTCACAAGAAATCACTGAAAAGAAATATCACTAAGAAATCACTGAGAACAAAAAGTCTCAATAATCAAATGTCTATAAACGTGATGGTGAAGAGGAGGCAGGTGGTGGTGGTTCTGAGTCCTGGGCTGGCGGCATCATCTCTCAACATTGCGACGTCCTCAAAATTTGCGCTAAATCGACGAGAAACTCACACATGAAGCTTTTACTTGCGCACAGGACAAAGGGAAAAACCCCAATGCCCTTAACCTCATGTTCTGTAAAAAAGTGCTGGGACTCGTATGAGGGTACAAAAAAGTGGTTGTGGGGGGAAGGTGTGGGTTGGGGCAAGGAGGTGGCTGGGACACATGGTGTGGCTGGGTTCCACGGATAAACGGCATAACCCATGTGCTCGGGGGACACCCACTAGGACGAAATATTCTAAGGCAGGCTGTTAAGAACTCAAAATACCACAACACCACAGGGATGATAAAGCACTCAGAATAGCTTAGAACTGGGAAACACAAAGCACTGTAAGGTTTAACTCGGTGGTTTGCTTGAGTACTGGGTTAGTCACCTTATTAGGCTGGCTGGCTGGTTTAACCCCCACACAGATTGGCTTTTAGAACTTGTAACGATGAGCACAGCAGGGGTGGGAAAACTGGCTAGCAGGCAAGACTGATGGTGTAGGGCTTGACTTCCCACAGACTGGTTAGGCTTGGCTTAATTCTGAAACCCGGTCAACCCCCGGGAAATAATGCAAAAAAGCAAAAAACACAAGACAAAGACTGACCAGGGAAACAGGAAGCAAAAGGCCGTGGACGCTGTTTGGTGCTGGGAGCCAGGCTAGCACGCAGTTGACACAATGTCCATCCTTTGGACAGAAGTTATCTCCATACATCTGCATAAAATAAATTTACCCACCACAATAACCATTTGTTGAGAGGGGTTGTGGAGATGATGGTTGAGAAACAACTTTGGATGGTAACACTTACATTAGCATTGTGGAGAGGGGGGCCCAGACTGCCGTGCTTACTGAGACCTAAGCGGGAGGAGGACAAGGCCGAGGCAGGCTTACATGCGCATCACGTGACTTCACATGCCAGTCAACAGCCTAGCAAGGGGTCAACTATGTAAAACATATGGATGGTACTAACTATGATACTCGGATAACAGATACATATACAGGGGATCAGCAACTATGCTGACATAAACATAAATATGAGATGTGGTAGCCAGACAACTTGCACAAATGACGCCATATTAGAAATGATGATGATGATAATAATAATCATCGAGTCTCATTAAATGTCGTATAATATGTTATTATACACATTTTCATTAATCCATCTATATTTTTTCAAAATTATATAATAAACATGCTACATATAAAGATGATAAATACACCCAACAATAGAATAAATAAACATAAATATGAGATGTAGTAGCCAGATAACTTGTACAAGTGATGGCAAGAATAACATTTTCTCTAGTCCAACATAACAGAAAATGTGCTACTGAGGGTAGCTGTAGAAAATTATTCTCTTCGTATGTAAGTAAGTAAGTTTATTCAAGTATACACAAATACAGTTACATAGATTATCATACATAGCAGCATATGTGTAGAGAACCTAGGATAACCCAAAAAAGTCAGACAGAGTGACTTATTTCCATTGCCTTCACTCAGAGCGTCATTTCTTCTAAAAATGGTGTTACATGAGAATGGGAGTGTTCTTTATTTATTCTACCATATCAATGTAGAGACAACTTGTACACAATGTTACTTGTACACAAACCAGACGTGTACACTTTGTTTACAAAACTTAAGTTCGCCTGGTTTGTTTACATAACTCTGCGCCTGTCCTCTCTCATGTACTCATTCTCTCTCTCTCTCATTTATTCGTTTTATCTCGTTTACTCACCCCTGACCCTACATTAAGACTACAAATACAGTGGACCCCCAGTTTACGATCAGCTCCCAATGCGACCAATTATGTAAGTGTATTTATGTAAGTGCGTTTGTATGTGTATGTTTGGGAGTCTGAAATGGACTAATCTAATTCACAATATTCCTTACGGGAACAAATTCGGTCAGTACTGGCACCTGAACATACTTCTGGAATGAAATAATATCGTAAACCAGAGGTCCATTGTATTTTAAGGTAAGTAATGAGTGAACTGTATATGCATTTTATCACTCTGGGATGCTTAAATGTCATAGAATATTATGTATGGGTGGAATGGCCTGGTATGGTAGCCCGGCTGACTACCATACATACCACACTTGATTTCTTACAATGAATACTACTTGTCTTGCCCTAGATTAAGACTACAAATATTTTAAGGTAAGTAAATGAGTGCACTGTGTGTGTATTGTACTTTTTCATTATTTTTTGATGCCTAGTTCTGTTGCTAACATATGTTAGTGTAAGCTTGTTATCTAGTATTTGTATGCATTTATAAAGGAGAAAAAAAAGGGTGTTCCACTTCACAGCGATTTCCGCTTTAAGGCGGTAGCCTGGAACCTAACCTGTATAAGTGGGGCCCTACTGTATTATTATTATTATTATTATTATTATTATTATTATTATTATTATTATTATTATTATTAATTTAGGAAACTGAAGCTCTATCATTATTATTACAATAATAATACTAATAATATTATTATATTATATTTTTATTATTTATTATATTTTTGTGGCATTTATGGATTTGGAAAAGGCGTATGACAGGGTGGATAGGGGGGCAATGTGGCAGATGTTGCAGGTGTATGGTATAGGAGGTAGGTTACTGAAAGCAGTGAAGAGTTTTTATGAGGATAGTGAGACTCAAGTTAGAGTATGTAGGAAAGAGGGAGATTATTTCCCAGTAAAAGTAGGCCTTAGACAAGGATGTGTGATGTCACCGTGGTTGTTTAATATATTTATAGATGGGGTTGTAAGAGAAGTAAATGCGAGGGTCTTGGCAAGAGGCATGAAGTAAAAGATAAAGAATCACACATAAAGTGGGAGTTGTCACAGTTGCTCTTTGCTGATGACACTGTGCTCTTGGGAGATTCTGAAGAGAAGTTGTAGAGGTTGGTGGATGAATTTGATAGGGTATGTAAAAGAAGAAAATTAAAAGTGAATACAGGAAAGAGTAAGGTTATGAGGATAGCAAAAAGATTAGGTGATGAAAGATTGGATATTGGATTGGAGGGAGAGAGTATGGAGGAGGTGAATATATTCAGATATTTGGGAGTGGATGTGTCAGTGGATGGGTCTATGAAAGATGAGGTGAATCATAGAATTGATGAGGGGAAAAGGGTGAGCGGTGCACTTAGGAGTCTGTGGAGACAAAGAACTTTGTCCTTGGAAGCAAAGAGGGGAATGTATGTGAGTATAGTTTTACCAATGCTCTTATATGGGTGTGAAGCATGGGTGATGAATGTTGCAGCAAGGAGAAGGCTGGAGGCAATGGAGATGTCATATCTGAGGTCAATGTGTGGTGTGAAAATAATGCAGAGAATTCGTAGTTTGAAAGTTAGGAGGAGGTGCGGGATTGCCAAAACTGTTGTTCAGAGGGCTGAGGAAGGGTTGTTGAGGTGGTTCGGACATGTAGAGAGAATGGAGCAAAACAGAATGACTTCAAGAGTGTATCAGTCTGTAGTGAAAGGAAGGCGGGGTAGGGGTCAGCCTAGGAAAGGTTGGAGGGAGGGGGTAAAGGAGGTTTTGTGTGCGAGGGGCTTGGACTTCCAGCGGGCATGCATGAGCGTGTTTGATAGGAGTGAATGGAGACAAATGGTTTTTAATACTTGACGTGCTGTTGGAGTGTGAACAAAGTAACATTTATGAAGGGATTTAGGGAAACCGGCAGGCCGGACTTGAGTCCTGGAGATGGGAAGCACAGTGCCTGCACTCTAAAGGAGGGGTGTTAATGTTGCGGTTTAAAAACTGTAGTGTAAAGCACCCTTCTGGCAAGACAGTGATGGAGTGAATGATGGTGAAAGTTTTTCTTTTTCGGGCCACCCTGCCTTGGTGGGAATTGGCCAGTGTGTTAATAAAAAAAAATAATGGATTAATGAAAATGTCTATATTAATATAAAATAAAACATTTAATGTACCAGTGATTATTATTAAATATACATCACATATAAACATTGCATGTTTTTATATACTATGTAATGTGTTTCTTTGGGTCCATGGTTGCTTATTTTGCAGTTGCACTCAATCAGTAACCACAGAAAACAATGGATTATAGCAAAATGTTTGGATGAATGAGCAGAAGCTTCCTCACTTGCCCAGAGACAAAGCCAAACTGACTTGCAAGTGGCCCCAGCTGGCGGATGGATGCCTCCCAAACAGCTGATAACCAAATTAACGGCCAATAACTGGGTGCCGAAAAAACGGCCGATAACCGAGTTGGCCGATAACTGAACTTGCTGATAACCGGGGGTCCACTGTATTTTATCCTGCCTGGAATTCCACTGGAACAAATTAATTCCTTTTAAGAGTGCCTGCACTCTGAAAGATAGGCCTATGGTGTAGGTGTGCCTCTGGCAAGACAGTGATGGAGTGAATGATGATGAAAGTGTTTCTACTTTTTCAGGTCACCCTGCCTCAGTTGGAAACAGCCGATGTGTTAATAGAAAAAAATTGCCTATAGCTATGTATTTAATCCTTTCACTGTTGGAAGCCCTGAAATTGAAAGTGCTGACAATGTTGGCATTTAAAAAAAAAAATTCTTCTGAAATGGTAGAGAATCTTCTGAAGGTAAAGACACCAAAAACAAAAAAATTGATGAAAAACTTATGGAATTATGCAGGCACTAAGTTAGCTGTCTGGGTGCAATTTATGCATCAGCAATTTCACCAATTCCACTGCTCAGTTTAACCAAGTTTTCGAGCTATTTCATTAGTATGCCTCCCGTTCTATTGAATGAGCACAAGAAAAAAACCCATTACTCTCAGGATTGCCCCATAAAGTGCAAAGAAGTCAGCAGTTTGGCCAGTTTTACATGAAATAAAAAAAAATCCAATTTAAAAACAGTCCAAAACACACACTGTAGACATTCCTGGCACTAAAGCAATATTTCCTCTGTTCATTAACCATTTGACTGTTTTGGTAGTACTATATATGTCTTACGAGCCAGTGTTACGGACACATTAATACGCATAAATTCTAGCAGCTTCAAATCAAGCAGGAGAAAGCTGGTAGGCCCATATGTGAGAGAATGGGTCTGTGTGGTCAGTGTGCACCACATAAAAAAAATCCTGCAGCATGCAGTGCATAATGAGAAAAACGCTGGATTAAAACGCTGACTTTGAGTTGTATTTTCGTATAGTATTTATTGTTGTAGTCTCGTTTTCGTGGTCTCTCGTAATAAAATGGAAAACATATTACAGAAATAGAGATGATTTTGATTAGTTTCACGTTGAAAATGACCTTGAAATTGAGCTCAGAGTAGTGGAAATATTCGATTTTTATCAGTGTTCAGGAGTAAGCAAATCACACCATACGTCCAATACACGTCAACTGGGGAGTCTAATATTCTTTCACTAGTGCACTGATATTATTTATACCATTTTTACAATAATGCAGTAGTCTGCATAACAGTAAATTTTGTATTTTTTGTATGAATAAAAAATCAAAACAGAAAGCAATAGTAATATAAGAGGGGCCTAGAGACATGACTAATGAACAGAGGATATGTTATTTTAGTGCCAAGAATGTCTATTGTTTATTCTGGATTCTTTTTTGAAATTGGCATTTTTTTAATTTGCATGAAATTGGCCAAATTGCCAATTTCTGACCACTTTATTTGGTAGTTCAAATCGGTAAATGGGTGGTTTCTTGTACTCAACTGATGGAAAAAATGGAGTTCTAAAGAAATAGCTATGAATTTGGTCAACTGGAACAACAGAATTAGCCAAAAACAGGGCTCAAAGTCGGCGAAACTGCCGATGCGTATATGTCGCATATGAGTTTTTGACCAAATTTCGTACTTTTGGTGCCATTATCACTGCGAAAAGATTCTCTATCATTTCATAAGAAAAAATATTTTTTTTTTTTTCCAAAAATTTTGTGACAATGACAGTTTCAGAAAGGGGCTTGTGACAGTCAAAGGGTTAATAACATCTTCAGGCTTCTCCTATATTACACTTACCCACCAGTTCATTTTTCACAAAAAAACTGAAGATTTACCCTGTTTCTCAGATAAAATATAGCCACGAATGATTGGACATGGTTTATAGCAGCCCAAATTCGTAAAACAGATTGGGTGGTATGAGGGTGGGTCTTACATCCTGAGGAAAATAGTAAAAAATTTATTCTTTCTGCTATGTTGGGCTTGATTTCAAGCTACCCCTGTCCTGAAACTAACCAAAATCATCTCTGTTTCAGTAATATGTCTTCCATTATATTAAATAATACAAGAAACTGTCAGTAAAACCGTAAAAATCTTCCTAGAAAACACCTCAAAGTCGCTATTTTAAACTAAAAGCATGGTCAGAGGTTTGCTTTTCCCACCATGCATCTCGGGGAGGGGGGGGGTCAGGATTTTATTTATACTGTGCACATTAGCCATACACATACATTCTCTCATGTCTAAGCCAGAATTACTGCTCTTGTTTTCTCTGAGGGAGTTGACCATAAAACATAGATCTACTTAAGTGATCCTTGGATAAACAATGTAGAGCTATGTACGAGGCAGTGAAAGGGTTCAGTTATGATTTACGTTACATGTGAAGATGATATTTTTCTTTTAAGACTACAATATCATAATTTTGTCTCCAGGTAGGTCTAAGCACATCACGATGGTCTTCAGCTTCAGGATCTCTAACAGGAAAGTTTCAGGCATGGCATATGCATCAGAAGCTTGGTGTGCGCAACTGTTTTCACCCGGGGGCAAGTGCCATCTCACGAGACTATGTTGGTATTGTTGCCAAGGAAGTTACTGGACGGGAGATGCTGGCTGCTCTTTCAGCATATGTTTGGCCAAAAGTGAGTATTGTATAACTGTGACAAATGATTTGACTGTGTTCAGTGCAGTATTTATAAACATAACACTGAATATGCTAATAACAGATAAGAATTTATTATAAAATAATTAAATTGATAGATCTCTTTATTAATATCTAAAGTACTGTACAAGTAGTGTTTAACCTTTTATTGCAGTTTTCAGCTGTTGTTTGGAAGTTGTTTTTCTCTGCTTTGTTCATAGACCTCTTACCCACACTTAACCATTTCAATATTGTGACCCTGAAATTAAGAGTGCTGAGAGTGTTGTGATTTAAAAACAATAATAATAGTTTTATCTCCTGAAATGGTGTTGAATTTTTTCTGAAGGTAATGACACCAAAAATGTGAAATTTGATGGAAAACCTTCATAATTATGCAGACACAAAGTTAGTGGCTATGGCATAATTTACGCATAAAAAGTTTTGCCTGCTTTGATTCCTATTGTAAGCAAATTCGCTCATTGATGCCCACTTCCTGGCTATTTTGCTAGTATGCCTTTAATCCTATCGATTGAACATAAAAAAATTACCAACTCAACTATCAGAACTAGTCCACCGGTTAACGATATTTTTTCACTCCAGAAGTATGTTCAGGTGCCAGTACTGACCGAATTTGTTCCCATAAGGAATATTGTGAAGTAGATTAGTCCATTTCAGACCCCCAAACATACACGTACAAACGCACTTACATAAATACACTTACATAATTGGTCGCATTCGGAGGTAATCGTTATGCAGGGGTCCACTGTACTTGATAAAGTCCATGGAAGTTGGTAATTCGGCAAATTTTACTCAAAATTCAGCAAATTCCAATCTAAAAACAGAGTACAGAATAAACACCATAAGCATTCCGACTACTAAAGGAACTTGTTGCCTATTCATTAATCATGTTCTCAAGGCCACTCTTATATTACACTTGCCCTCCATTTTGAATCCATCATTGAAGTTTTGCCCTATTTCTTGGGTAATAAAATATAATCAAGAATGATTGGTTATGGTTTAGGCCACAGTAATTGAAGACCACTTAGTAAAAACCCATAAAACAGATTGGGGAAAGGGGCTACCTTTCATTTTTTATTTTTTATTTTATTTAGTAATTTAAGCATACAAACAGAGGTACAAAAAATACAGGTAAGAGCAGCATGCCAAAGCCACTTATATGCATAGCATTACGGGCTGGCTTAAAATTAACTTAAGATTAACTAAGCAATGATGAAATCATGATGATCATTGAAATCATTATTGTAAACAGATAACTATAAAGCACAAATGAGTATTACAAAGACAGGTCATATGGTTGCTTGCATTGCTGTACATTCAGTCGAATGGAGTATTCTGTTAGGTAGTGTATTTAAAAAAATAATAAAGTTAGATTGGGTCCTAGGTTTAACATTTGTGTGATATAATTGTGAGTAACATATAGGATATACAATTTATAAGGTTCAGTTATTCAGTATTTATTTGGTTTTGAGTGAGTAAGTGATCTTTGAGAAGAGACTTGAATTTATAAACAGGTAGTGTTTCTTTTATATTTACAGGTAATGAATTCCAGATTTTAGGGCCTTTTATGTGCATTGAGTTTTTGCATAGTGTGAGATGGACACGAGGAACATCAAAGAGTGATCTGTGCCTTGTGTTATGGTCATGTGTTCTGTTGAGGTTGGCAAGGAGATGTTTGAGGGGAGGGTTAATATCAGAGTTAAGTGTTCTATGTATGTAATAGGTGCAATAATAAGTATGGATGTTTTGTATGGTGAGTAGGTTGAGTGTTTTGAATGTTGGTGGAGTGTGTTGCCTGTAGTGAGAATTTGTTATCATTCTAACTGCAGCCTTTTGTTGGGTAATTAGTGGTCTGAGATGGTTAATTGTTGTTGAGCCCCATGCACAAATTCCATAGGTGAGATAGGGGTAAATAAGAGAGTGATAAAGGGCCAGGAGGGCTGACTGTGGAACATAGTACCGTATCTTCGATAGTATGCCTACAGTCTTGGAGATTTTCTTAGAAATTTGTTGTATATGTGTATGAAATTTGAGTCTACTATTGAGGTGGATTCCTAGGAATTTTCCCTCTGTTAGCTTTGTGATAGGTGATCCGTTTATTGTTATGTTAAGAGGTACATCTGTAGCTCTGTTACCAAACTGAATGAAGTAGGTTTTGTCAATGTTTAGTGTAAGTTTGTTAGTCCTCATCCAGGTAGATATTTTCTGTAATTCGGTGTTTACAGTATTGGCTAGCGTGACTGGGCTCGGGTGAGAGAAGACGTATGTAGTGTCATCTGCAAAAAGTGTGGGTTTGAGTAATTGCGAAGCATTTGGTAGGTCATTTATGTATAGGAGAAAGAGAAGAGGGCCAAGGACACTTCCCTGTGGGACACCAACTGTAATTGGTTGTGCGGAAGAGCTTGCCCCATTTGCGTACACATATTGGCTTCTGTTGCTGAGGTAAGACTTGAGGTAGTTGAGGGAGTGCCCTCTAATACCATAGTGTGACAATTTTACGTGGAGCAAGTCATGGTCAACTGTATCAAAAGCTTTACGTAAGTCAATGAAGATCCCCAGTGGGACTTCTTTTTTATCTATTGCAGTGTATATATGTTCTAGCATGTGTATAATAGCATCATTAGTATTTTTATTAGGCCTGAATCCAAATTGGCAGGGGTTGAGAATGTTTTGGGAGATGAGGTAGGAGTAGATTCGTTTATGAATTAATTTTTCAAAGATTTTTGAGAGAGGGTGTAAATTGGATATTGGCCTATAGTTATTCAACTCTGTTTGGTCTCCTCCTTTATGGATCGGGGTGACCCTTGCTATTTTGAGAACTGTAGGGAAGGTGGAGGATTCAATGGATTTGTTAAAGAGTGTTGCAATGATTGGTGATAGTACTTGTGACGCTTTTTTGTATATAAAGGGTGGTAAGGTATTTAAATCTCCTGCCTTGTTTTTCAGTGCGTTGATAATAAGGGAGACTTCGTATGGGTTAGTCGGAGCTAGGAACAGTGTGTTCGGGTAGTTGCCAGTGAGGTAGTCATTTGGTGGGGTATCTGAGCTTGGGATTTTATTGGCAAGGTTTTGACCTATAGTGGAGAAGAAATCATTGAGTCTGTTTGCTGTTTCTGTTGGTGGGAGTTGGGGTTCATCTGATTTTGCTAATTTTATTTCGCTATGTCGTGATATCTTTTTTGTTCCCAGAATTTCTGATAGGGTCTTCCAGGTCTTTTTTATATCACCTCGTAAGTTGGATAATCTGTTCTCATAATACAATTTTTTTGCCCTTCTTATCAGGCTGGTTAGGATTGACGAGTAACGTTTTGTTTGGTCTCTGGTTATGTGACCCATTCTGTACTTTTTTCATATCGGTGTTTTGTATTTATGGATTTGAGAATGCTAGGTGTTAGCCAGGGACTGTTCAGTCTCTTAGCTGTCATCTGTTTAGTTTTTTTAGGGCAGTGCTTGTTATAAAGGTATTGGGTCTTTTTTAGAAAATTATTAAAACATTCGTCAATATCTGTATAGATTTCTAGCTCAGTGTGCCAGTCAATGTTTGTTACTGCTGTTGTGAAGTTATTAATGGCTGCCTCATTGTGGAGTCTGAAGGTGACTTTAGTAGTGTCTTGGGGTATTTTACCAAGAGTTGTTATGAGGAAAGTAGGGTAGTGGTCTGTGGTATTATCTGTAATTATGCCTGATTTTAAAGGGGATATGGTGTTGGTCCAGATGTGGTTAAGTAGGGAAACACTAGTCTCTGTAACTCTTGTAGGTTTTGTTACTGTTGGTAGCAACATGCAGTTACTCATTGTGTTTGTGAATTCAGTAACGTGTGGGTCCTGGTCTTGCAGGCCCCACCAAATGAATTATTTTTGTGTTTATGAGGTCTATTTCAAGTTACTACTGGTCTGAAACCAGCTAATTCATCTCTATTTCACTAGTAAATCTTTCATTCTGTCAATCGATACCAAGAAATAGCCAATAAAACCATTAAAATCACCCTGGAAAACATCTCGGTCACTACTTAACCCTTTCAGGGTTTCAGACGTACTAGTACGGCTTACGCACCAGGGTTTTTTGACGTATGTACTAGTACGCCTAAATTCTAGCGCCCTCAAATCTAGTGAGAGAAAGCTGGTAGGCCTACATATGAAAGAATGGGTCTATGTGGTCAGTGTGCGCAGTATAAAAAAAATCCTGCAGCACACATTGCGTAATGAGAAAAAAAAACTTGGACCGTGCTTTTGGATTAAAACAGCGACTTTGCACTGTATTTTCGTATGGTATTTATTGTTGTATTCTAGTTTTCCTGGTCTCATTTTATAGAATGGAAGACATATTACAGAAATTGAAATGATTTTGACTGGTTTTACAATGAGAAGTACCTTGAAATTGAGCTCAAAGTAGCAGAAATGTTCGATTTTTACCAAAGTTCAAAAGTAAACAAATCATGCCAAGCGTCCAATACACATCGACTAGTGAGTCTAATATTCTTTCACAAGTGCGCTGATATTATTTATACCCTTTCTACACTAATGCAGTAGTATGCATAACAGTAAATCTTCTATTTTTTGTAAGAATAAAAATTCAAAGTGGAAAGCCAAAGAAATATAAGAGGGGCCTGGGGATGTGACTAACGAACAGAGAACTTGTTATTTTAGTGCCAGGAATGTCTTCCTTGTTTATTCTGGACCCTATTCGGAAAATGGCATCTTTTAAAATTTGTGTGAAATTGGCAAAATTGCTAAATTCTGACCACTTTATTGGATAGTTGAAATTGGTAAATGGGTGGTTTCTTGTACTCATTCGATAGAAAAAAATGGAGTTCTAGCAAAATAGTTATGATTTTTGTCGACTAGTACATTGGAATTGGTCGAAAATAGGGCTCAAAGTGGGCAAAATCGCCGATGCGTAAACTTTGTCGAGACCGCTAACTTCGCGAGAGCGTAATTTCATAAGTTTCCCATCAAATTTCATACTTTTGGTGTCATTATGATCGGGAAAAGATTCTCTGTCTTTTCATAAGATTTTTTTTTTTTTTTTTTTTTTTTTTTTTTTTTTTTTTTTTTTTTTTTTTTTTTTTTTTTTTTTTTTTTTTTTTTTTTTTTTTTTTTTTTTAAATTTGGCGACCCTGAGAACAAGTCTTGGAGAGGGCCTGGTGACCATGAAAAGGTTAAAACTAAACACAATGACAGAGGTTTGCATTTCTCATCATGCACTGTGTGAGACAGGATTTTTTTTATACTCTACACATCTACTGCACAGACCTGTTCTCTCATGTGTAGGCCAAAATTTACAGTGTGCAGCATATTCGAGGGCATTGTGGTTAAGGTGTAGATACATGAGTGACATGACTCACAAAATCGTAATGACACGATTGCAAACAAACCATACCACCGACGGGGTTAGAACCCGTGATCAGAGTCATGAAACTCCAGACCGACGCATTAACCACTAGGCCAGCTATCCACAGTAAGATTTGTCCAACTAGGTATATTTATACACCATAGAAAGGTTAGCATAGGCACCACTATGACCACAAATATAAGTTTTATGACTCTGAGCGCGGGTTCTAACCCTGCCTGTGGTATGGTTTACATGAGCGGTATTGTTGCAGATCTACTACACGGGAGATAGTGAAAGGGTTAACAAGGCATCACTAAAATTTACTTTAAACACCAATAGGAAGGATGCCCCAGATAATAAAATGAATTCACCATCGTTCATTCCATAGCTGTCTTACCAGAATGAGACGAGTTTTTTTGCCAGACTAGCTTAATGCCAGTTGTTGGTGATACCGTAATTCTGTGCAGTTCTTAGTATATTTTGCTAATAATTTATTTGTCAACAGCTGTATCTATTGACAGGCTAATAGTTGTTCGGTGAATTAATCAAAGTGCTAGAAAAACAAACAAGCAAAAACAACTGTATTTCTTTGTGTAGTATACAGTGTATAGTTTACACACAATAAATTAGTCAGGGATAAGGAAAGCCACTAATATGCATGAGCATTTCAAGCTGACTAACCATAATGCTTAGACACAGTTTATTGAGTGGTAAATTTGAATTATGTATTATTGCAAAAAGAGAAGTAGCAAAAATATTACAATTAGTACAATTTACAATAATGCTTTAGATCTTTCTTTCAACATACCGGCTGTATCCCACCAATGCGGGGTGGCCCAAAAGGAAAAATGAAAGTTTCTCCTTTTACATTTAGTAACACATGTATATACAGGAGGAGGGGTTACTAGCCCCTTGCTCCTGGCATTTTAGTTGCCTCTTACAACATGCATGGCTTATGGAGGAAGAATTCTGTTCCACTTCCCCATGGAGGTAAGAGGAAATAAACAAGAACAAGAACTAGAAAGAAAATAGAAGAAAACTCAGAGGGATGTGTATATATATGCTTGTACATGTATGTGTAGTGTGACCTAAGTGTAATGCATGTGTATGAGACAGATAAAGAAGACCCCAGCAATCCTACCATCTTACCTGGAGTTTACCTGGAGAGAGTTCCGGGGGTCAACGCCCCCGCGGCCCGGTCTGTGACCAGGCCTCCTTAGGTCAGTGTCCCAGGATGCGACCCACACCAGTCGACTAACACCCAGGTACCCATTTTACTGATGGGGAACATAGACAACAGGTGGAAAGAAACACGTCCAATGTTTCTACTCTGGCTGGGAATCGAACCCAGGCCCTCACCGTGTGAAGCAAGAGTGTTAACCACCAGGCCACCAGAGCCCTCCATCGTGTAAAACAATTACAGGTTTCCGTTTTACACTCACTTGGCAGGACGTTAGCACCTCCCTGGGCAGTTTCTGTCTACCAACCTACTATCTATAATGCTTTAGATATATTTATTTATTTATTTATTTATTTAATTTATTTATTTATTATTATTTGGACATGACACATAGTTGTACAAAAGAAATACAGTGGTTGAGTGTACATGCCAAAAGCCTCTTGTATGCAGAGCATTGTGGGCAGGCTTAAAATTAACTTAAGATTAACTAAGCAATGATATATTCAGTGGTAAAAATTACAGTAAACAAATTACAACATGAAGTGCAAATGAGTATTTCAAATAAGAAGTTTTATAGTTGTACAAATTTGTAGCACAATTTATAATATAATCTGGTCAAATCGAAACGTCGTCGTAAGCTTCTCTCTTTTATGTGCGGGTTATTTGTGCAAAAAAACATTGTTTGATAAGGTCAGAGGTTATACATTTATGAGATACAGTTAATCAGTAATTATTTAGTTGGGGTGAGTAAGTGGTTTTTAAGAAGAATCTTGAATTGATAAACACAGTATTTCTTTTATATTCACAGGTAATGAATTCCAGGTTTTTGGGCCTTTTATGTGCATTGTGTTTTTACATAGTGTGAGATGGACACGAGAAACATCAAAGAGTGATCTATGCCTTGTGTTATGGTCATGTGTTCTGTTGAGGTTGGTAAGGAGAAGTTTGAGGGGAGGGTTTATATCTGAGTTAAGTGTTCTATGTATGTAGTAGGCACAATAATAAGTATGAATGTTTTGTACAGTAAGTAGGTTTAGAATTTTGAATATTGGTGGAGTATGCTGCCCGTAGTGGGAATTTGTTATCATTCTGACTGCAGCCATTTGTTGGGTAATTAATGGTCTGAGATGGTTTATTGTTGTTGAGCCCCATGCACAAATTCCATAGGTGAGATAGGGGTAAATGAGTGAGCGATATAGGGCCAAGAGGGCTGACTGTGGAACATAGTACTGTATCTTCGATAGTATGCCTACGGTCTTGGAGATTTTCTTGGAAATTTGTTGTACATGTGTTTGAAATTTGAGTCTATTATCAAGGTGGATTCCTAAGAACTTTCCCTCTGTGAGCTTTGTGATAGGTGACCCATTTATCTTTATGTTAAGAGGGACATCTGTAGTTCTGTTTGCAAACTGTATGAAGTAGGTTTTGTCAATATTGAGAGTAAGTTTGTTAATCATCATCCAGGTAGATATTTTCTGTAATTCGGTATTTACAGTATTGGCTAGCATGACTGGGCTTGGGTGAGAGAAGATGTATGCAGTGTCATCTGCAAATAGTGTGGGTTAGAGTAGTTGCCATGCATTTGGTAGGTCATTTTTGTAAGTGAGAAAAAGAAGAGGGCCAAGGACACTTCCCTGTGGGACACCAACTGTAATTGGATGTATGGAAGAGTTTGCTCCATTTGTGTACACATATTAGCTTATGTTGCTAAGGTATGACTTTAGGTAATTGAGGGAGTGCCCTCTTATACCATAGTGCGATAATTTTATGTGCAGCAAATCATTGTCAACTGTAAATTGTCAACTGTAAATCAATGAAGATCCCCAGTGGGACTTCTTTTTTCTCGAGTGCAGTGTATATTTGTTCTAGCATGTGTATAATAGCATCATTCATATTTTTATTAGGCCTGAACCCAAACTGACAGGGGTTGAGTATGTTGTGGGAGATGAGGAAGGAATAGATTCACTTACGAATTAATTTTTCAAAGATTTTAGAGAGAGGGTGTAAGTTGGATATTGGCCTATAGTTATTCGAGTCTGTTTGAGCTCCTCCTCTATGTATCGGGGTGACCCTCACTATTTTGAGAACTGTGGGGAAGGTAGAGGATTCGATGGATTTGTTAAAGAGTGTTGCAATGATTGGTGACTGCACTTGCGAAGCTTTTTTTGTATATAAAGGGTGGTAAGGTTATTGAATGCTAATGAATTTTTATTTGTTGTATGAAAAATTACACAGGAAAGATCAAAGCACTTAAAAAATCTTTGCTTTAATGAAATATCGAAAAAGATTGCCAAGAGGAATGTATCACGGCAGTTGGCCTTCATCTGAAAATCTTGTGGCTTCAGGTATCCAATATGTCGTCCCTGTAACATCACAGTTCCAGAGTATTCCTGATAGAGTATTCAGATTATTCCTGACAACTCTTAACTTCCAAGTCTATGTGATTACCTCTACAGTTCCAGTAAAAATCTAAAATTTACCACTTTACAATATTCTTTGTAAATACATAGTAGTTAATTAACCTTTTTCATTATACAAATGCTTAATTTAAATTTCAATCAGTCCAGGGAAGGGGGGGGGGGGTAGAGTGTATTGTTGAGTTATTATTATTATTTTTTTTTTTATTTACACACTGGCTGATTCCTACCATGGCAGGGTGACCCGAAAAAGAAAAACTTTCACCATCATTCACTCCATCACTGTCTTGCCAAAAGGGTGCTTTACACAACAGTTTTTAAACTGCAACATTAACACCCCTCCTTCAGAGTGCAGGCACTGTACTTCCCATCTCCAGGACTCAAGTCCGGTCTGCCGGTTTCCCTGAATCCCTTCATAAATGGACCCATCCGCTGACACGTCCACTCCCAAATATCTGAATACATTCACCTCCTCCATACTCTCTCCCTCCAATCTGATATCCAATCTTTCATCACCTAATCTTTTTGTTATCCTCATAACCTTACTCTTTCCTGTATTCACTTTTAATTTTCTTCTTTTGCATACCCTACCAAATTCATCCACCAACCTCTGCAACTTCTCTTCAGAATCTCCCAAGAGCACAGTGTCATCAGCAAAGAGCAACTGTGACAACTCCCACTTATGTGCGATTCTTTATTTTTTAACTCCACGCCCTTGCCAAGACGCTCGCATTTACTTCTCTTACAACCATATCTATAAATATATTAAACAACCACGGTGACATCACACATCCTTGTCTAAGATCTACTTTTACTGGGAAATAATTTCCCTCTTTCCTACATACTCTAACTTGAGCCTCACTATCCTCGTAAAAACTCTTCACTGCTTTCAGTAACCTACCTCCTACACCATACACCTGCAACATCTGCCACATTGCCCCCCTATCCACCCTGTCATACGCCTTTTCCAAATCCATAAATGCCACAAAAACCTCTTTAGCATTATCTAAATACTGTTCAATTATATGTTTCACTGTAAACACCTGGTCCACACACCCCCTTCCTTTCCTAAAGCCTCCTTGTTCACTATTCTCTGTCTTACTCTTAATTCTTTCAATAATAACTCTACCATACACTTTACCAGGTATACTCAACAGACTTATCCCCCTATAATTTTTGCACTCTCTTTTGTCCCCTTTGCCTTTATACAAAGGAACTATGCATGCTCTCTGCCAATCCCTAGTTACCTTACCCTCTTCCATACATTTATTAAATAATTGCACCAACCACTCCAAAACTATATCCCCACCTGCTTTTAACATTTCTATCTTTATCCCATCAATCCCAGCTGCTTTACCCCCTTTCATTGTACCTACTGCCTCACGAACTTCCCCCACACTCACAACTGGCTCTTCCTCACTCCTACAAGATGTTATTCCTCCTTGCCCTATACACGAAATCACAGCTTCCCTATCTTCATCAACATTCAACAATTCCTCAAAATATTCCCTCCATCTTCCCAATACCTCTAACTCTCCATTTAATAACTCTCCTCTCCTATTTTTAACTGACAAATCCATTTGTTCTCTAGGCTCCTTAACTTGTTAATCTCACTCCAAAACTTTTTCTTATTTTCAACAAAATTTGTTGATAACATCTCACCCACTCTCTCATTTGCTCTCTTTTTACATTGCTTCACCACTCTCTTAACCTCTCTCTTTTTCTCCATATACTCTTCCCTCCTTGCATCACTTCTACTTTGTAAAAACTTCTCATATGCTAACTTTTTCTCCCTTACTACTCTCTTTACATCATCATTCCACCAATCGCTCCTCTTCCCTCCCGCACCCACTTTCTTGTAACCACAAACTTCTGCTGAACACTTTACCACTACATTTTTAAACCTACCCCATACCTCTTCAACCCCATTGCCTATGCTCTCATTAGCCCATCTATCCTCCAATAGCTGTTTATATCTTACCCTAACTGCCTCCTCTTTTTGTTTATGAACCTTCACCTTTCTCTTCCTTGATGCTTCTATTCTCCTTGTATCCCATCTACCTTTTACTCTCAGTGTAGCTACAACTAAAAAGTGATCTGATATATCTGTGGCCCCTCTATAAACATGTACATCCTGAAGTCTACTCAACAGTCTTTTATCTACCAATACATAATCCAACAAACTACTGTCATTTCACCCTACATCATATCTTGTATACTTATTTATCCTCTTTTTCTTAAAATATGTATTACCTATAACTAAACCCCTTTCTGTACAAAGTTCAATCAAAGGGCTCCCATTATCATTTACACCTGGCACCCCAAACTTACCTACCACACCCTCTCTCAAAGTTTCTCCTACTTTAGCATTCAGGTCCCCTACCACAATTACTCTCTCACTTAGTTCAAATGTTCCTATACATTCACTTAACATCTCCCAAAATCTCTCTCTCTCCTCTACATTCCTCTCTTCTCCAGGTGCATACATGCTTATTATAACCCACTTTTTGCATCCAACCTTTACTTTAATCCACATAATTCTTGAATTTACACATTCATATTCTCTTTTCTCCTTCCATAACTGATCCTTCATCATTATTGCTACCCCTTCCTTACCTCTAACTCTCTCAGATACTCCAGATTTAATCCCATTTATTTCTCCCCACTGAAACCCCCCTGCCCCCTTCAGCTTTGTTTCGCTTAGGGCCAGGACATCCAACTTCTTTTCATTCATAACATCAGCAATCATCTGTTTCTTGTCATCCGCACTACATCCACGCACATTTAAGCATCCCAGTTTTATAAAGTTTTTCTTCTTCTCTTTTTTAGTAAATGTTTACAGGAGAAGGGGTTACTAGCCCATCGCTCCCGGCATTTTAGTCGCCTCATACGACACGCATGGCCAATAGAAGAAATTAGAACAAGAGCTATTTAGAAAAAGGAGAAAAACCTAGATGTATGTATATATATATATATGCATGTGTGTGTCTGTGAAGTGTGACCGAAGTGTAAGTAGGAGTAGCAAGATATCCCTGTTATCTAGCGTGTTTATGAGACAGAAAAAGACACCAGCAATCCTACCATCATGCACTCTCTCATATTTTCTTAACTGGATTTGTATCACATTAACCAGTTATCTATTGCACTTTGTTCTCTAGTAGGAAAGAAATAATTTTTAAAATCTCTAATAATCCTCATTCTTTGTGTATCAATCTACTTTTTAAATGTTTGCAAGGACAGTGGGATATCACCTAAAATGATCAAATCTGGAAGTGAGTGCAGTACCTACACTCTAAAAGATAGGTGTGTGCTTTCAGCTTGCATCTGAAGGACCTGGTTTTGATTCAGGCACTAGTGGAAGCACTGGATGTTTTCTCATACCCATTGCTTCTATTTACCTAACAGAAAGTAGATACCCAGGTGTTAGGCAACTGTTGTAGGTCACATATTTAGGAAGAAGATCAAAGGACCCAGTGGAAATAAGGCAGTCATAGTTATTGCATTGGGTTAACCAGAGTTACTAACACTCTGGGCTAGCCAAATGAAATCTTGAATTGTAATATACATGCATTTCTGGCAAGACAACAATTGAATGAAAGATAGTGAGTGCTTCCTTCTCTAGCTTGGTGGGAAATGGCAGATATGGTAAAAATAAGTAATGGCTGTGTTAGTGTTCATCACTGAGGTAAGAATGGATGTGCAGGTCCGCCATCACAAATCCGGCAATCAGTTATTCGGTTCCTTCAGTTATTCGGCACTAATTTTGGCAAGCATAATTTCAAATTTCCAGGGTCGCCACACCAACCTGCTGGTACTGTTTGATGGTGCTACTTGCTGCATAAGTCATTCCAATTTCTTTTTCTCCATTTATTGTTTTAACCTGCTTAGTTTTAGCCCTAGCCATGGTTTCAATGAATAAAAGAAATACTTCTCATTATGTAAAGCACCTACACAGTGCATTATCCATTAAAGATAAGGTAAGGTGGCTTTGAAGCCACTGTCGGTTGCCATGAGCTCAGTCTCATGAAGCAGGAGAATATGCTTTATTATTACGCTAATATCAACACTACAGCTTATTTGCCTATCACAATTGATCTAATATGACATAATAAACATTATAAATAACATAAAACATGTTAAATACTGCAGAATAAATAATATTTGGCATAATACTGTATTGAGCAGTTCGACGGATGTATGAAGAGGATATGGCATACAAATACAGTGGAACCTCCAATATCGAACTTTCTTTGGTCCAGAAGGCTGTTCGAGTGCCTTTACCGAATTAATTTATTCCCATGAGGAATAATGTAAATTAGGTTAGTCCATTTCAGACCCCTCAAAAATACACTTATAAAAGCACTTACAAAAATACACTTACATAATTGGTTGTGTTGGGAGCAATTTGATTTTTGAGGTTCCACTGTACCATTCTCTTATCCCTGTCTTGGGGGCTTATATTAGAGAAAACGGAATATAGCACAGGGCTAACTGTGATATACGCTCGTACTGCACCATAAACCTGAAACAAAAACGCTATTTTCTCTGTATAGATTATCACACACAGCAGCATATGTGTAGAGAACCTAGGATAACCCAAAAAAGCCAACGTGGCTTATTTTTAGTACCTGGCTTGGGTTAGCCATATATGATTTTTGGTAAATATTCAATTCCCAGCCAGGGTAGAAACATTAGGCGTGTTTCTTTACACCTGTTGTCTATGTTTACCTATCAGTAAATGGGTACCTGGGTGTTATCCTGGGGGACTGACCTAATTTGCTTGAAATACTCTACATAACGAGCGGCTTTCTATATAGTAGTATGTCACTGATGTCAGCTATGTCTATATCCCATGTACATGAACGTGTAGTAAATAAAATTATTATTATTAATATTATTATTATTATTGTAGTATTATTATTATTATTATTATTATTATATTATTTTCTCAGTTGTTTGTTGGGTTATCTTATTCAAACTTGGGCAATGTATGATGGAAAGATACTTCTTCACGTACACCAAAAATGAAAGAAATCAGACCATAAATAGCCGAGTTCACTTCTCAGCCATTAGCGGCTGCTTAGCGGTATATTTTTGTATGTTTGTTATGGTTATATTCTGATTTTTTCCGTTTCATTTGATAGAATGAAAGATATATTACAGAAATAGATATGATTTTGATTGCTTTCATGATGAAAAGTACCTTGAAATTGCACTCAGTAGTGAAAATGTTCTATTCTTTAGCGAAGCTCAAGAGTAAACAAATGACGTCACCGTCTAATACCTGTCTGCCTGCCAGTCCAAATTCCAATACGGAGTGAAGAATGGGTTAACATTATTTATACAATTATTACAATAATGCAGTAGTCTGCATAACAGTAAATCTTCTATTTTTTTGTGAATAAAAATTCCAAATGGTAAGCAAGAGTAATATAAGAGGGGCCTGTAGCCGTGACTAATGAACAGAGAAAATGTTATTTTAGTGTCAGGAATGTCTGCATTGTTTATTCTGGACGCTATTTTGAAATTGGCATCTGTTGAAATTTGTGTGAAATCGGCCAAATTGCCAATTTCTGACCACTTTATTGGGTAGTTGAAATAAGTGAATGGGCAGTTTCTTGTACTCAGTTGACAGACTAGAAGTAAATAAGTTTATTCAGGTATACACATATACAGTTACATAGATTATCATACATAGCAGTGTATGTATAGAGAACCTAGGATAACCCAGAAAAGTCAGATAGAGTGACTTACTTCCAGTACCTGGCTTGGGCTTGCCATGTATGATTTTTGGTAAATATTTTTTTTTCTCGGTTCTTTGTTGGGCTATCTCATTGAAACTTGGGCAATGTTTGATGGAAAGATGCTTCTTAACGTACAACAAAAATAAAGAAGATGGACGCTAAATAAGGGAGTTCACTTCTCAGCCATTAGCCGCCTCTTTGCAGTATATTTTTGTATGGTTTTTATGGTTGTATTCTCATTTTTTTGGACTCATTTGATAGAATGGAAGATATATTACAGAAATAGACATGATTTTGATTGAGCTCAAATAGCGGAAATGTTCGATTTTTGCCGATGTTCAATGATCTTTGTGTAAGTCAAGTTGGTTAATTTTATTAAGTGTATTCTGACCTAACTGCTCTGTAATCCGGCAAACTCAGTAATCTGGCACATTACAGGCCCCAATGATGCCGGATTTGTGATGGAGGACCTGTACCATGTATATTATCAACCATTATTTATTTATTTTTTTTTATTTTTTCAAAATAAATATGATGAGCATTCTACCCTCCTTCATGTAACTGTAAGCAACAAAAAGTTATGAAAAACTTGATGATATAAAAAAAAAATCAAGTACTGTTCTGTCATTAACTCTGCACACACCAAACCTCTCAATTTCTCCCTCACCTACAAGTTGGTTAAGCTGTCCTTTACTGTCAGCACTTAGCAAGTCCCTCACTCTTGCCATAAAGCATAAGTCAAGTTGTCATTGTCTTCTGGAAAATGTGTGGATTTTAAACCCCAAAAGTTTAATACCCCAAGATAACTAATAAAACTTAGAGTTAAACACTAAGAAAACAGAAAGCTGATCTAAGCGTACTGTTTTCTTCATTATTAACCATCCTCTTCCCTAAGCTGAGATTCACGACATCTAGCTAACACCCAGTTACCTACCAATTGCTAGGTGAATAGGGGTAACAGGTGTGATGAGACTTGCCCATACATGTCTGGGAGAATATGGGCAAGTCTCCTTATACATATTGCCTCTGTTCACTTTGTCATAAATAAAATTGTCTGAATATGATTTTTCTAGTTTGAAATTTCTTAATTTAGAGCATTTTTCTAAAGATTAGGAGCTTTGTTCTTATTTGAAACATTCTGAATTTTAAAAAAAGTACATAATTCAGTTTTATATTTTCGTAATTTCACTGAGTTCCAAATGAGATACAATATTTCTTCACCATTGTGTGAGCATCTTTCATTTTAAATGTTGAAAAGTGTAAATATAATAACTTGTATGATAATTAACCCTTATTTTCCTCTGATATTTTTGAGGCTAATGAATCAAATAATTTGTTAATTTCACTGAGATTTCTTGTACACATGAAGACTTTCTACACTATTAACTCATAATTTTGTATTATTTTATATGTAAATATTTAGAGCCTTGTTTCTAAAGTAAAACTGGCTGATTGACTACATAGTGCATCAACAGATGGAATTGCCCGTACAGGAGCTGCTGCATTCAGTGAACTTCGCAATGCAGTGTTTGCTAAAGTTGCACAGAATTCCATCCGCAAAATTGCAAGGAATGTTTTTCTGCATCTTCATAGCCTTGATCTGAATTTTCATCTGAGTAGGCAGACTGGGGCACTGTCCAAGGCTATTGACAGAGGCAGTCGAGGAATTAACTTTGTGATGTCAGCACTTGTGTTCAATGTTGTTCCCACAATATTTGAAGTGAGCCTTGTATCAGGGATACTGGTAAGTGGTATTTTTGTATTGCTATATTTTGTATAATCATTCAGGAGCCATTGTATGTGTATGTCTTAGGCAAATTAACTAGCATATATTCCATTGGGGTATTTATTCACTCTAGTGTTTTGAAGGTTGTTTCTAGCTCTTCTGTATAGGAAAGAATTGTCATGTTTCATATTTATTTAAGTAGATTTTATTTACTTTTTTAAACCGTCAACTATTTCCCACCAAGGCAGGGCGACCCAAAAAGAAAGAAAAGCCTAAAAAGAAAAAAAAAATTTAATCATTCAACACTTTCACCATCACTCATACATAATCACTGTCTTTGCTGAGGTGCTCAGATATGACAGCTTAGACGTCCCTCCAAACTGCCAATATCCCAAACTGCTAATATCCCTCCTTTCAAGTGCAGGCATTGTACTTCCCATTTTCAGGGCTCAAGTCCGGCTAACCGGTTTCCCTGAATCCCTTCACAAAATATTAACCTCCTCATACTCCAACAGCTCGTCAGCTCCCTAAAACCATTCATCTCCATTCACTATTATCTAACATATGCAGGCTTGCTGGAAGTCCAAGCCCCTCACCCACAAAACCTCCTTTACCCCCTTCCAACCTTTTTGAGGATGACTCCTACCCCACCTTCCTTCCCCTACAGATTTATACAAGTCATTCTATTTTGTTCCATTCTCTCTAAATGACCAAACCACCTCAACCCCTCTTCAGCCCTCTGACTAATACTTATAGTAACTCCACACCTCTTCCTAATTTCCAAGCTACGAATTCTCTGCATAATATTTAAACCACACATTGCCCTTATACACAACATTTCCACTGCCTCCAGCCGCCGAGAGTAACGAAGATGGAGATACGGCGATTGACTGAGGAAAACAAGAGGATTCGTAGTAGTCCTCCTGTTTTGAGTCCTCAGGTCAAGAAGGGAACGTGGTCAGTGGCTGGACAGCATGGAACGAAGTTGACGATCAAGAAGAATGGAAAGACAAACGATGAAGAAGAAAGAGACTGCTGTGGAAACATCTAACGCATTCTCCGTGCTATCCGATGAATGTGAGTCGACTACTGGGGACGTCACGACGAATGACACCAAGGAAGGTAAGAATATTGTTGTTGTTGGAGATAGCCAGGCTAGATACATGGATAGGGCGTTCTGCTTGAAGGACAGGAGTAGGAGACAGAGGGTTTGCTTTCCTGGGGCTGGGATGGAGGACATTGTTAGCCAGCTTGACAACATCATGAACAGTAATGGGATCAATCCTATTATTTGCCTCAGTGCTGGAGGCAATGATGTAGGCAAGCATAGAAGTGAGGATTTAGTTAGAAAGTTCAGGACAACTATAGACATAATTAGGAAGAAGGAGGGCACCCTGTTATATGTGGCATTTTGCCAAGAAGAGGTGTTGGTAATGAATGGTTGTCCAGAGCAATTGGTATTAATTGTTGGCTGGATAAACACTGTAAGGATAATGCAGTACCATTCATTGACAACTGGGACAACTTCTATGGCCGAAATGACATGTATGCCAGTGATGGGGTTCACATATCCAGGGCAGGTGTGGGTTTTCTTGCTAGCTCAGTTGAGGGGGCTGTTAGGACTTTAAACTAGGATTAGTTAGAGGTATGGGTTTAGAAATGATAAATAATGAGTATGGATATATTGACTTATGCTCTGATATTAAGAATCTTAATAGTTACTGTCATGGAGTAACTCTGGGTAATGATAATTTCAGAAATTGTGTAAAAACAAAGATGAATAGGAAAAATGTGCAGAAGAAAAAACATATGATGGTATTTTATGCTAACAGTCGAAGTGCAAGAAATAAAATTAATGAATTACGTTTGGTAGCATGTGCTGGGAACTTTGATATCATTGCATTAACTGAAACGTGGTATGATTTAAAGAGTTGGGATATGATTGCTGAGTGTAATATTCAAGGGTTTAAGTTGCTCCATGTGGATAGATGTAATGGGAATGGGGGAGGAGTTGCATTATATGTTCGAGAAAATATTAATTGTTGCATAAAAACAGGTATAAAAATAGATGGAACAGTAACAGAATCTGTTTGGGTAGAGTTTGTAGAGGGTCAAGAAAAACTAATTCTAGGTGTAATATACTGACCTCCTGGTTTGGATCACGATAGAGGGAGACTTCTTTGGGACGAAATTGTTAGGGCTTCTAAACACAATAACATAGTGATAGTAGGGGACTTTAACTTTAGTCAAATTGACTGGAATTCTTTGACCGGTAATCTAGAGTCCAGTGACTTTATGGAAACAGTTCAGGACTGTTTTCTGAAGCAGTGCATAACAGAGCCTAACAGGGGTAATAATTTGCTAGACCTAGTCTTGTCAAATAAGAAAACAATCGTAAATAATCTGGAGATCACTGAAGAGCTTGACGCAAGTGATCACAAATTCATCACTTTTAGCATTAATTGGGAATGCAAGAATAATGATAATACAGTAAAAATCCCTGATTTCCGTTCTGCCGTTTATAATGGACTTAGGGAACACCTGTCTAATCTTGATTGGGGTTATCTAGCTATTGATTTTATTGACGATGATCATACTTATAATTATGAAGGGATCTGCTTTTATGATTTTTTTCTTAATAATGTACACCGTGCCCAGAGCAGATACATTCCTCGGAGAGAAATTAGGTCTAATAATAACGATCCCAGATGGGTTAACAGTAGGCTAAAGCATCTATTAGGGGAGAGAAGGGGAATTTATAGGTGCATCAGAAGAGGAGAGGTTAACCTTACTGACCAATATGCTGAGTTTAAAAGAGAAGTAAAAAATGGGATTAGAAAGGCTAAACTTTTTTTTTTTTTTTTTTTAACAAGTCGGCTGTCTCCCACCGAGGCAGGGTGACCCAAAAAGAAAGAAAATCCCCAAAAAGAAAATACTTTCACCATCATTCAACACTTTCACCTCACTCACACATAATCACTGTTTTTGCGGAGGTGCTAAGAACACAACAGTTTAGAAGCATATACATATAGATACACAACATATCCTCCAAACTGCTAATATCCAAACCCTCCTTTAGAGTCAGGGCATTGTACTCATTTCAGGACTCAAGTCAGCTATTAAAATAACCGGTTCCCTGAATTTTTTTTTTTTCCAACAAGTCGGCCGTCTCCCACTGGAGCAGGGTGACCAAAAAGAAAAATCCCAAAGAAAATACTCATCATCATTCAACACTTCACCACACTCACACATTATCACTGTTTTTAGAGTGCTCAGAATACAACAGTTTAGAAGTATATCAGTATAAGATACACAACATATCCTCAAACTGCAAACTGATCCTTCATAGATATTACCCTTCTCACACTCCAACAGATCGTTAGGTCCCAAATACATTCATCTCCATTCACTCCTATCGAACAGCTCATGCACTGCTGAAGTCAAGCCCTTGTCCACAAAACCTCCCTACCCTTCCTTCCAACCTTTTCAGGACGACCCCTACCCTTCCTTCTCCTACAGATTTAAATGCTCTCCATGTCATTCTACTTTGATCCATTCTCTCTAAATGACCAAACCACCTCAACAACCCTCTTCAGCCCTCTGACTAATCTTTATTAACTCCACACCTTCTTCTAATTTCCACACTCCGAATTTTCTGCATAATATTTACACCACACATTGCCCCAGACAGGACATCTCCACTGCCTCCAACTGCCTCCTCGCTGCTGCAATCAGAACCAAGCTTCACACCCATATAAGAGTTTGTACTACTATACTCTCATACATTCCCTTCTTTGCCTCCATAAATAACATTTTTGACTCACATATACCTCAACCACCACTGCCTTTTTTCCCTCATCAATTCTATGATTAACCATCCTTCATAAATCCATCCTGCCCACGTCAACTCCCAAGTATCTAAACATTCACTTCTTCTCTCCTCCTCCCCAATTTGATACCCAATTTTCCCTTTTCTAAATCATTTGATACCCTCATCCACTTACTCTTTTCTATGTTCGTTTTCAACTTTCTACCTTTACATACTCCCAAACTCATCCACTAACCTTTACAATTTTTCCTTGAATCTCCCATAAGCACAGTATCATCAGCAAAAATACTGTGTAAATTTCCCCATTTTGTATTTGATTCCATAATTTAATCCACCCCCTCTCCTGAACACCTAGCATTTACTTCTTTTAAAACCCCATCTATAAATATATTAAACAACCATAGTGATTACATCCTGTCTAAGACCTCTTTTCTGAAGTAGTCTCCTCTCTTCTACACTAACCTGAGCCTCACTATCCTCATAAAGCTCTTTGCATTTAGTAACTACCTATTCCCATTATGTTGCTACATCTGTACATTGCTCCCCTATCACTCTATCATATGCCTTTTCTAAATCCATAAATGCAATGAAACTTCCCTACATTTATCTAAATACTGTTCACTATATGCTTCAATGTAAACACTTCATCTAAAATCCTACATCTAAACCCCCTTGCTCATCCAATCCTCATTCTGTCTTGCCTCTAATTCTTTCAGTAAAAACCCCTACGTACACTTTCTAGTAAATTCAGAAAACTTTTCCTCTAATTTTTACAATCTCTTTTGTCCCCCTTCACTTTATATAAAGGACTATCATCTTTTGCCAACCCTAGGTCCCTTTCCCCTCTTTCTACATTTATTAAACAAAAATCCCAAACCACTCCAACACTATATCCCCTGTTTTAACATTTCTGTCTGTCCATCAGTTCCAGCTGCTTTACCCCTTTCATTCCCGTAATGCCTCCGTACCTCCCACACTTACATTCTGCTCTTCTTCCTCCTAAAAAAATGGTCCTCCGGGCCCAGTGCATAAATTACAACCTCCCTTTCTTCCTCAACTTTTTAAAAGGTTCATCAAAATATTCTCACATCTACCTAATACCCCCCTCTCCCATCTACTAACTCCCTACTCTGTTTTTAACTGCAAAATCCACCGTTCCTAGGCTTTCTTAACTTGTTTAACTCCTCAAAATTTTTCTTATTTTCTTTAAAAATTTCTTGACATTTCCTCTCACTCTATCATCTGCTCTCCTTTTGCACCTCTCACCCTCTCTTCACCTTTCTTTATCTCCATATACTCTGCTCTTCTTATAAACTTCTGTTTTGTATAAACCTCTCATAAGCTAACTTTCTCTTTTATCACCCTTTCTTCATCATTCCAAATCACTCCTCTTTCCTCCTGCCCCACCCTCCTTAACCACAAACTTCCCACATTCTAATGCTGCATTTTTTAAAACTCATCCAACCCCCTTCAACCCCCACTACTCATCTGCACTAACCACATTTCTGAATGTAACTATATCTCTTGAACTTCCTCCTCCTTGTTTATACATTTCACTTCCCTCCTTTTTTGTTGCCATTTCCTCTTGTCCATCTACCTCTTACTCTAACTGTACTACAACTAAATAATGATCCGATATATCAGTTGCCTCTATAATGTACATCCCAGCCTTCCCATCAACCTTTTATCCACAATACATAATCTAACAAACTACTTTCTTACATATTTACATCATACCTTGTTTATTTATTTATCCTCTTTTTCTTTAAAATATTACAGCTGGCCCATTATATGGGAGGTTGGTTCCAAAGGGTAACATGTGAAACAGCAGTAAATGGAACCTTTTCCCTTTTAATGCATCCCAAAAACTAATAACAAGTTTACTAACAAAATAAAGTTAGCAATAGAACAGGCATCAAAAAAAAATAAAAAGTACAATACACACAGTCCACTCATTACTTTACAAAATATTTATAGTCTTAGTCTAGGGTGGACAATGTATTTGTAGAAATCAAGTGTGTATGTGTACAATCAAAGCTACCTTACCAGGACCCCACCCCCCTACAATTCTAGGATGTTAAACATCCAGCGATAAAATGTATTACAGTTCACTCATTACTTACCTTAAAAAATGGTTTAGATGGTAGTATTTGTTTAAAATCAAGTGGGATGTGTGGAGTCAGCTGGGCTACCCTACCAACCGGGCCAAACCCACACATATATTCTATGATATTTAAACATCCAGAGGGTAAAATGTATATACAGTTCCTCATTACTACCTCAAATATTTGTAGTCTTAATGTAGGTCAGGAGTAAATAAATGAGATAGACAATAAATAGAGAGAAAAAATGAGTCGTGAGAGGGGCAGGCAGAGTTATGTAAACAAACCAGGGGAAGGTAAGTTTGTAGCAAGTGTACCCCGTCTGGTTTGTGTACAAGTTACATTTTGTACAGGTTGTCTCTACATTGATCGGTGAATTAATAAAAAAGAACATCCCTTCTCTGACACCATTTTGAGAAGAAATGAAGCTCTGAGTGAAAGGCAGTGGGAAATAAGTCACATGACTTTTTGGGTTATCCCGGTTCTCTACCATATTTGTATGTATGATAATCTATGTAACTGTATTTGTGTATACCTGGAAAAAACTTACATCAGAAAGGAAAAATTTTCTACAGTTACCCCAGTAACACATTTTCTCTTATGTTAGATTAAAAAAATTTATTCTTCTAATCACTTGTACAAGTTATCTGGCTCCCCCTCTTATATTTATGTTTATTTATTCTATTGTAGAATTTATTTATCATCTTTTATGTTATGTATCGTGTTTATTATATAATTTGAAAAAATATCATGGATGGATTAATAAAATGTGTATATTAAGTCAAAATTTCGACATTTAATGAGACTCGGTGATATTGTTATTTTTATTATCATTTCTAATATGGCGTCACTTGTGCCGTCGTCTGCTACCACATCTCACATTTATGTTTATTTATTCTACTGTGGGGTGTATTTATCTTATTTATATGTTATGCATCGTGTTTATTATTAATTTTAAAAAAAATATCATAGATGGATTAATGAAAATGTGTATATCTAATATCGACATTTAAATGACTCGATGATTATTATCATTACTAATATGACGTCTGGAGACATAAGACACTTACCGATTTTAATGTGTACCTGCATGCCAGCACAGTATGTAAGTTTATTTAGGTACACGTAGACATAAGTATAATTATCAGTATATATAAAATATGAATAACTTTAAAACTTTTAAAATTTTTGAGTTCAGAAAAAATGGAGAGACTTAGTGCTTACAGACTCACGAAGAATGTAAACAAACAGGTGACATTAGAAAGTCAGGTGGGGCGCATGAGTTTTGGTCATTTGAAATGCCGTTGGGAATGCCGTAAAGTGAAACGCCGTAAAGCGGCCCTACTGTACTTATTTCAAGTCTCTTTCTCACATAGCTCAATTAAAATCCCATTTACATTTACCTGGCACCCCAAATTTACCTACTCCCTCCACAACATTTTTCCCACTTTAGATTAAATCCCCAACCACAAGTACTCTCAATTGGTTCAAAACTCCCCATGCATTACTCAACATTTCCCAAAATCTCTCTCTCTCCTCTACACTTCTCTCTTCTCCAGGTGCATATACACTTACTATAATCCACTTTTCACATCAACCTTCATTTTCCATTCCTTGAATTAATATGTTTATAGTCCCTCTTTTCTGCCATATCTTATCCTTCAACATTATTGCTACTCCTTCTTTAGCTCTAACTCTATTTGAAACCCCTGACCTAATCCATTTATTCCTCTCTCTGAAACTCTCCACCCCCTTACTTTGTTTCACTTAAAGCCAGGACATCCAGCTTCTTCTCATTCATAACATCCCCAATCATCTCTTTCTTATCATTTACAACATCCACCACATTCAGACTTTCCCATTGCAATTTTCTTCTTCTTATTCTTTTAGTAATCTTTACAGGAAAAGAGGTTACTAGCCCATTTTCCCAGCATTTTAGTTGACTTTTACAACACGCATGGCTTTACGGAGGAAAGATTCTTATTCCACTTCCCCATGGATATAAAAGGAAAAGTATTAAGACCAAGAACTATTAAGATAAAATCAAAGGAAACTCAGATGAGTGTGTATAAATAAGCGTGTACATGTATGTGTAGGTTGACCTAAGTGTAAGTAGAAGTAGCAAGACATGCCTGTAATCTTGCATATTTATGAGACAGACAAAAGACACCAGCAGTCCTACCATCATATAAAACAATTACAGGCTTTTGTTTTACACTCACTTGGCAGGACAGTAGTACCTCCCTGGGTGGTTGCTGTCTACCAACCTACTACCCGTGACTATGAAGTTAGAGTTGCTAATGAATCAAAGACTAATCCAGGGGTTTTTTCCCAGGTGTATAGGACGAAGGTTTCAGGAAAGTAGGACCTCTGAAAATTGAGGAATGACAGCTGATGGATATGAACTGAATGTGTTCCTTATTTAATGACATTTTTTTGTCAGTTTTTACACAGGAAGATGTAAATGAGTTTCCCAGTAATTAACAATTATTTAGTTCTGATGAATTTAAATTAGCTGATATTACTGCCCACGGGGAGACATGGTTATTAAACAGTTAGACAAACTGAGCAAAATAAGTCCCGGGACTGGATGAGCTGTTTTCCAGGACTTAAGGAATGCAAGATGGAGCTTAGTCAGCCATTAGCGAGTGTGGTTTAATGCGTCCCATCCTCGTGTTGTGCCAGAGTTGTGAAAGATGGCTAATGTGGTTCCTATATTCAAATCAGGATAAGTCCGTTCCTTCAAATTACCGTCCAATAAGCCTGACATCTATAGTGGGCAAGTTATTGAATCAATTATAGCTGACATTATTAGAAGTCACCTGAAGAGCATAACTTGATAAATGAATCAGCATGGATTCACGAGAGGTTGTTCCTGCCTGACAAACTTACTGGCGTTTTTTCAATAGAACATTTGAGGCAGTTGATAGTGATAGAAATATGATATTGTTTATTTGGATTTTAGTAAAGCCTTGATAGAGTACCTCACAAGAAGACTTAGAAAAGTGGCAGCTCATGGTATAGGAGGTAAGTTCTAGCATGGATTGAGGCATGGCTTACCAATAGAAAGCAGAGTGTTACCATTAATGGGTGAAATCTGAATGGGGATTAGTCACTAGTGGCATTCCACAAGGATCAGTTTTAAGTCCCTCTTGTTCATAATTTACATTAATGACCTTGATGAAGGGGTTACGAGTGACATGAGTAAGTTTGCTGATGATACAAAATAGGCGTATAATTCCTCTGAGGAGGATAGCAATGAACTCAGGAGGATTTGGACAAATTAATGTCTTGGTCTGAAAAATGGCAGATGAAGTTCAATGTGGATAAGTGTAAGTACTAGCCCCTGGTAATGAAAATAACCTCGAAGCTATAATCTAGGTGAAGTGAGCTTGATCATACAGAATGTGAAAAGACTTGGGAGTCATGGTAGCATAAATCTAAAGCCAAGACAGCAGTGCCTTATGTGCAACAAGGCCAACAGATTACTTGGATTTATCTCCAAGAAGTATAAGTAACAGAAGTCCAAAAGTTATTTTACAGCTCTATACATCAGTAGTGAGGCCTCATTTAGATTGTCACTCAGTTTTGGTCTCCTTACTACAGGATGGATATAGACTCATTAGAGAACATTCGAGAAGAATGACTAAAATGATTTACTGTGTAAGAACCTCCTGTAGAAGATAGACTTAAAGCCTTAAATCTCCACTCTCTGGAGAGGTGTAGGAATGAGGGAGATATCCTGGAAGTGTATAAGTGGATGCGGGCATAAACAAGGGAGATATTAATAAAGTACTGAGGGTGTCGAACCAGGTAAGAACCAGAAATAATGGATTTAAGTTGGATAAATTTAGATTTAGAAAGGACATAGGTAAGTACTGGTTCTCTAACAGAGTTGTAGATACGTGGAACAGTCTTCCAGTGGGGTGATAGAGGCTAGGACCTTGGGTAGCTTTAAGAAGAGACTGGACAAATATACGAGTGGGAGGGACTGGGTTTGATTGGTGTCATTAGATGGGAGTTATTTCTTGGGTCTTTAGGTAGAGTCGTTTGATAAGGACCTGCCTCGCATGGGCCAGTAGGCCTTCTGCAGTGTTCCTCCATTCTTATGTTCTTATGAACTACCCAGTGCCAAAATAGAGTTCACAACTGACACTAGGCTCATCAGGAGCCATCTCAAACCCTTCAAATCCTTCTGTGGACACAATCTGGCCACAATTTTCTCCAATCAGAGTTCAAAGTCCTGGTAGTCACTCCCTCCCAAGCCTTACCTATAAGGCTTATGCAATGGAGAATACTGAGTGTTCTTTCCAAAACTCTCTTAGGGTCAAGTGAGTGTCTGAGGTCACATTAAAGCACCTTTCAAACATTGCTTTGGTGTAGAGTTTTTAAAGTTTTAAATGACCTGCTGGTCCATGGGCTGGAGGAGAGGAGTTGTATTTGGGGCAAGAACTTTACTGTGATGAACCCAAACTCCTTCAGAATTAGGTCATCCAAATTTGGAGGGTGACGGTGCACTGTCCATTACTAGGAGGCACTTGAGATCCAATTTCTTTTCCAGGAGGTAATTCTTCACACTAGGGCCAAACACTTCATTGACCCCTCGGCGAAAATTTTCCTCGTGACCCATGCCTTATTATTAGATCTCCAAAACACACAGTTTACTCTTCATAACATTGTTTTCTTGAACACTCTGGGATTTTAGAATGGTACACTAGTGTGAAGCTTCACTTTGAAATCTCCACTAGCATTAGCCAGAACATGAGTGTCAGCCTGTCTTTCATAGGCTTGTGTCCTGGCAGTCCCTTTTCTTCCTGAGTATGTTGGTCCTCTTTGGCATTTTCTTCCAAAGAGGCCTGTTTTATCACAATTGAACACTTGTTCAGGTTTCAGTCCTTCAGCTCTCGATGCTCCTTGAATTCCTGCACATGTTGCTCAGCGCTTTTGGTCCGAACTGGCAGCCTCACCATGCTTTATCACATGTGTATGCCATGCAGCTTCTAAATCTCTCAAACCAGCCTTTGCTGGCCTTAAGTCACATCACACTAGTTGCAGGCAATTTCTTTAAAATCGTCATAGCAACTGCAACTTTCTACAAATAAGCGACTCCATAAGACTATCTCCTGCTAATTGTTTCTCGTTTATCCACACCAATAATTTTCTCAACATCTCCAGTATTGGTGATCTCATTTTGTCAGCATATTTACCCCTTTGCAACAACAGGTTCCTTGATTTCCTTTTCTTGGCTATGATGGAAGATATGGTTGTACGGGATTTGTTATATATCTGGCAGTTGCCCACATATGCGCCACTTTCATATTGTTCAATGATGTTTTTCTTAAATTCACTCGTATTTCTCACCTTCTTTACAAAGGCTTGGCACTAGGAGCTTTCTTTGGAGCCATGGTAGCTTATTTAGCACTTGCAAGCACTAAAATGAGTGGAATATTGTGAAATATTCGTATGAACACATGAGGGACTGTCGCTCACTGGTAAACATGTGCACTGGCTGGGAGGAGGCAGAGCGGCTCAGAGCGTGAGTCGCATCCAGGGCGAAGGGCGAGTTAACGGACCATTTGCGAGCCAATGTTTGAGCGAAATAATGGGACTATTTCTGAAATGGGCGACTTTCAGGCCGGACGATTATTGAGGACCACTGTATGACAGGAGAAGGGATTACCAGCCCCTTGCTCTGGCATTTTAGTCCCTCTTACAACACACATGGCTTCGGGAGGAAGAATTCTGTTCCACTTCTCCATGGAGATAAGAGAAATAACAAGAACAAGAACTGGAAGAAAATAGCAGAAAATCAGGAGGGTGTGTATATCGATGGAACCTCAAGTTTGAACTTAATCGTTGAGGAGCTAGTTCTAAATTTGAAAAATCTGAAATTCGAGCAATATTTCCCATAAAAATAATGGAAATACAATTAATCCGTTCCAGAAACCCAAAATATTCACAAAAAAATACATTTTATTGAGATTAATTACTGTTTTACATACACACAACAAATGCTATAGTCTTTAATTATGTATAGTAATATAAAATAACATTTTTACTTACCTTTATTGAAGATTGGTGATGGCATCTGGAAGATAGGGAGGAGGAGAGAGGGAGTTGGGGTTATTGTTTGGAAGGAGAACCCCCTCCATGAGGACTTCCGATTATCAAACCCCTCTCTGGGGTTGCTTCCTTCTCTGTATTTTAATGCCACTGAGGACCAGCTTGAGTCATTGGATCCCAGTCTCACAAAATAACTGTCTACAGTCCTCTGTTTCTCACAAAATAACTGTCCACAATCATCTGTTTGTCTCACAAAATAACTCCACAGTTGTCTGTTTGTCTCACAATAACTGTCACAGTCATCTGTTTGTCTCACAAAAATTGTCCACAGTTGTCTGTTGTCTCACAAAATAACTGTCCACAGTCCTCTGTCACATGTGGCAAGCTCAACAAGCCTCCTCCAGTCTCATACTTCTGTATTATTTCCTTCTTCACATCTTCACTTTCTTTACCACAGGAAGTACTGCTAGCAGTTTCTTTGGGCCCATGCAACTTATTTCCACAGCCCCACAAGCACTAAACACAATTAAATAATCGTAAAATGTGTGAATGAGATCGCAGGTTAGTGTTCACTCAAGCATAAACAAAGCTAGACTGCTCACGCGCCTCTGTGAGATCCGGACAGAGCGGGCCAGCGGATAGGTCCGTACGGCGGTCCGAAAATAGGCGCGTTCGATAATAGGGACACGTTTGTCGAAAAATGGTCTTATTTTAAGACGTTCGATATGTGATACGTTCGATTTTTGAGGTTCCACTGATATGCTTGTCACGTATGTGTGTGTGACCTAAGTGTAAGTAGAAGTAGCAAGAGCATTACCTGTAATATTGCATATTTATGAGATAGACAAAAGACACCAGCAATCCTACCATCATGTATAACAATTACAGGCTTTACGTTTTACACTCACTGGCAGTTCAGTAGTACCTCCCTGGGTGGATGCTGTCTACCAACCTCTACCTTTAACTCAGTAAATGTATTCCCCTATAATTTTTAAAATCTTCTTGTCCCTCTTCCCTTTATATAAAAGGAACTATACATACTCTGCCAGTCCTAGGTACCTTCCCTCCTTCATACATTTTTTTTTTTTTTTTTTTATCACGGCGATTCCCACCAAGGCAGGGTGGCGAAAAAGCCACCATCATTCACTCCATCACTGTCTTGCCAGAGGGTGCTTTACACTACAGTTTTTAAACTGCAACATTAACACCCCTCCTTCAGGTGCAGGCGCTGTACTTCCCATCTCCAGGACTCAAGTCTGGCCTGCGTTTCCTGAACCCCTTCATAAATGTTACTTTGCTCACTCCAACAGCACGTCAAGTATTAAAAACCATTTGTCTCCATTCACTCCTATCAAACACGCTCACATGCCTGCTGGAAGTCCAAGCCCCTCACTTTCAAAACCTCTTTACCCCCTCCTCCCAACCTTTCCTAGGCGCCCCTACGCCTTCCTTCCTGCAGACTGATACACTCTTGAAGTTATTCTGTTTGCTCCATTCTCTCCACATGTCGAACCACCTCAACAACCTTCCTCAGCCCTCTGGACAACAGTTTTGGTAATCACACCTCCTCCTAACTTCAAACTCCGAATTCTCTGCATTATATTCACACACACATTGCTCTCAGACATGACATCTCCACTGCCTCCAGCCTTCTCCTCGCTGCAACATTCATCACCCACGCTTCACACCCATATAAGAGCGTTGGTAAAACTATACTCTCATACATTCCCCTCTTTGCCTCCAAGGACAAAGTTCTTTGTCTCCACAGACTCCTAAGTGCACCACTCACTCTTTTTCCCTCATCAATTCTATGATTCACCTCATCTTTCATAGACCCATCCGCTGACACGTCCACTCCCAAATATCTGAATACGTTCACCTCCTCCATACTCTCTCCCTCCAATCTGATATTCAATCTTTCATCACCTAATCTTTTTGTTATCCTCATAACCTTACTCTTCCTGTATTCACTTTAATTTTCTTCTTTTGCACACCCTACCAAATTCATCCACCAATCTCTGCAACTTCTCTTCAGAATCTCCCAAGAGCACAGTGTCATCAGCAAAGAGCAGCTGTGACAACTCCCACTTTGTGTGTGATTCTTTATCTTTTAACTCCACGCCTCTTGCCAAGACCCTCGCATTTACTTCTCTTACAACCCCATCTATAAATATATTAAACAACCATGGTGACATCACACATCCTTGTCTAAGGCCTATTTTTACTGGGAAAAAATTTCCCTCTTTCCTACATACTCTAACTTGAGCCTCACTATCCTCGTAAAAACTCTTCACTGCTTTCAGTAACCTACCTCCTACACCATACACTTGCAACATCTGCCACATTGCCCCCCTATCCACCCTGTCATACGCCTTTTCCAAATCCATAAATGCCACAAAGACCTCTTTAGCCTTATCTAAATACTGTTCACTTATATATTTCACTGTAAACACCTGGTCCACACACCCCCTACCTTTCCTAAAGCCTCCTTGTTCATCTGCTATCCTATTCTCCGTCTTACTCTTAATTCTTTCAATTATAACTCTACCATACACTTTACCAGGTATACTCAACAGACTTATCCCCTATAATTTTTGCACTCTCTTTTATCCCCTTTGCCTTTATACAAAGGAACTATGCATGCTCTCTGCCAATCCCTAGGTACCTTACCCTCTTCCATACATTTATTAAATAATTGCACCAACCACTCCAAAACTATATCCCCACCTGCTTTTAACATTTCTATCTTTATCCCATCAATCCCGGCTGCCTTACCCCCTTTCATTTTACCTACTGCCTCACGAACTTCCCCACACTCACAACTGGCTCTTCCTCACTCCTACAAGATGTTGTTCCTCCTTGCCCTATACACGAAATCACAGCTTCCCTATCTTCATCAACATTTAACAATTCCTCAAAATATTCCTTCCATCTTCCCAATACCTCTAACTCTCCATTTAATAACTCTCCTCTCCTATTTTTAACTGACAAATCAATTTGTTCTCTAGTTTTCTTAACTTGTTAATCTCACTCCAAAACTTTTTCTTATTTTCAACAAAATTTGTTGATAACATCTCACCCACTCTCTCATTTGCTCTCTTTTTACACTGCTTCACCACTCTCTTAACCTCTCTCTTTTTCTCCATATACTCTTCCCTCCTTGCATCACTTCTACTTTGTAAAAACTTCTCATAAGCTAACTTTTTCTCCCTTACTACTCTCTTCACATCATCATTCCACCAATCGCTCCTCTTCCCTCCCGCACCCACTTTCCTGTAACCACAAACTTCTGCTGAACACTCTAACACTACATTTTTAAACCTACCCCATACCTCCTCGACCCCATTGCCTATGCTCTCATTAGCCCATCTATCCTCCAATAGCTGTTTATATCTTACCCTAACTGCCTGCTCTTTTAGTTTATAAACCTTCACCTCTCTCTTCCCTGATGCTTCTATTCTCCTTGTATCCCATCTACCTTTTACTCTCAGTGTAGCTACAACTAGAAAGTGATCTGATATATCTGTGGCCCCTCTATAAACATGTACATCCTGAAGTCTACTCAACAGTCTTTTATCTACCAATACATAATCCAACAAACTACTGTCATTTTGCCCTACATCATATCTTGTATACTTATTTATCCTCTTTTTCTTAAAATATGTATTACCTATAACTAAACCCCTTTCTATACAAAGTTCAATCAAAGGGCTCCCATTATTATTTACACCTGGCACCCCAAACTTACCTACCACACCCTCTCTAAAAGTTTCTCCTACTTTAGCATTCATACATTTATTAAACAACTTCATACATAAATGTAACTTCATACATTTATTAAACAAAAATACCAACTACTTTACAGTATTCCCCCTGCTCTTAACATTTCTGTCATGATCCTGTCCAGTTCCTTTCATTCTACGTAATGCCTCGCTGATCTCCCCCACTCTCATATCCTGCTCTTGTTCACTCCTAAAAGATGTTATACCTCTCTGGCCAGTGCATGAAATAACTGCCTCCCTTTCTTCATCGATGTTTAAAAGTTCTTCAAAATATTCCTGCCATCTACTGAATACCTCCAGCTCCCCATCTACTAACTCCCCTACTCTGGTTATAACTGACAAATTCATTCATTCCCTAGGCTTATTAACCTGTTTATCTCACTCCAAATTATTTTCTTATTCTCAGCAAAATTTCTTGACATTGCCTGTCCCACTCTATCATTTGCTCTCCTTTTGTACTCTCTCACCACTCTTTTCACCTTTCTTTTAATCTCCATATACTCTTCCCTTCTTATATCACTTCTGCTTTGTAAAAACGTCTCATAAGCTATCCTTTTCTATTTTATTGCACCCTTTACCTCATCATTCCACCAGTCATGCATCTTTCTTCATGCATTCATTCTCCTATAGCCACAAACTTCTGCCCCCACATTCCGACACCATTATAGTATGCTCCTTGCTTAGCAACAAATTTGTTTACCAACGTGGTCTTGGGGATGGAACTCTTTCATTAAGCGAGGAAAGGCTGTATTTTGACTACTCGATAAAGTGATTGGAAATTGGTAATTTGGCCAATTTCACATAAAGTTCAAAATATTCTTATTTCACAAATAGGGTCCAGAATAAACAATGCAAACATTTCTGGCACTAAAATAACATTTCCTCTGTTTATTAGTTATGTTTCCAGGCTTTACACATGAATTCCATTTTGATTTTTTATTCACATGAATTTTTATTCACATCAAAAAATAGAAGATTTACTGTCATGCAATATTGTAATAAAGTGTTTAAATAATATCAGTGCATTTGTGAAAGCACATTAGACCCACCAGCTGACGTGTATTGGACGCGTGATGTGATTTGTTTACTCTTGAATATCAGCAAAAATCGAACATTTTCACTACTTTAAGCTCAATTTCAAGCTATTTTCAGTACTAAAACCCATCAAAATTATCGCTATCAAACGAGACCAAGAAGCCACGAATACAACCTTAAAAACCATACGAAAATACTCCACAAAGTCACTGTTTTAACCCTTTCAGGGTCCGTCCCGTAGATCAACGGCTTTACGTTCAGGGTCCAAACCGTAGATCTACGTCATGAGCTCAGCTCACTCTGATAAACTGTGAGTGGTAAATTTGGGCCTAGATATGAGAAAATACATCTATGTGGTATGTGTGCACCACATAAAACAAATCCTGCAGCACACTGTGTATAATGAGAGAAAAAAAACTGAGACCATGATTTTCGATTAAAACAGCGACTTTGCAGTGTTTTTTCGTTTGTTTTTTATAGTTGTATTTGTGATTTCTTGGTCTCATTTGATAGAATGGAAGACATATTACAGAAATAGAGATAATTTTGATTGGTGTTAGCACTGGAAATGGCTTGAAATCGAGCTCAAAGTGGCGGAAATGTTAAAATTTTGCCGATGTTCAAGAGTAAACAAACGACCTCACATGTCTAATACACGCCAGCTGGTGGGTCTAATATACATTCACAAATGTGGTGATGATATTTATACAATTATTACAATATTGCATAACAGTAAATCTTCTATTTTTTGGTGTGAATAAAAATTCATTATGTGAATAAAAAATCAAAATGGAATTTATTTGTAAAGCCTCAAAACATAACTAATGAACAGAGGAAATGTTAGTTTAGTGCCAGGAATACCTACATTGTTTATTCTGGACCCTATTTTGAAATTGGAATATTTTGAACTTTGTGTTAAATTGGCCAAATTACCAATTTCCGGTCACTTTATTTTGTAGTTGAAACAGTTGACTTGGCGATTTCTTGTGCTCAATCGATAGAATAGAAGTAATACTAGTGAAATAGCTGAGAATTTGGTCGACTGGAATAATGTAATTGGCCTAAAATGGGAGTCAAAGACGGCAAAATCGCCGATTCGTAAATATCGCTGACACATCAAAATTCACGAGAGCATAATTTCGTCAATTTTCCATCAAATTTCGTACTTTTTGTTTTATTACATTCACAAAAAGATTCTCTACCATTTCATAAGAAAAAATAACAATTTTTTTTTTTTGAAAATTCTTGGACACTGGGGCACCACTTCAGATTTTGGCCTTGGACCCTGAAAGGGTTAATCCAAAAACACGGCTGCAGTTTTTTTCTCATTATGCACTGCTTGCTGCAGGATTTGTTTTATATGGTACACACTTACCACATAGATGCATTCTCTTATATCTAGGCCCAAATTTACTGCTCTCAGCTTATTTGAGTGAGCTGAGCTCATGACATAGTACTACGGCTTGGATCCTGGCTTCAAAGCGGTAGAACTATGGGACGGACCCTCAGAGGGTTATAGCTATCCCATCTTTCTTCAACCCCCCCCCTACCCCCACCACCCATACTTACACTAGCCCACCTTTCTGTCAATAGTTGCTTATATCTCACTGTAGCTTCCTCCTCCCTTAGTTTTAAAACTTTCACTTCTTACATGCTGTTGCCATTTTCCCTTTGTCCTATCTACCCCTTACTCTAACTGTAGCTTCAACTAAATAAGTTAGCAATAGAACTAGGCATTAAAAAATATTAAAAGTAAAATGCACATTACTCATTACTTACCTCAAAATATTTGATTTCTTAATCCTTTGAGGGCCGAGACTCCCAATCCTGAACTTGTTTTCAGGGTCAAAAAACATTAAAAAAAAAAAAATATCTTGTGAAATGATAGAGAATCTTTTCCTGATCGTAATGACACCAAAATTATGAAATTTGATGGAAAATTTACAGAATTATGCTCTCGCGAAGTTAGCGGTCTTGATGATATTTACGCATCGGTGATTGCACCCACTTTGAGCCCTATTTTCGGCCAATTCTAATGTTCCAGTTGACTAAAATCATAGCGATTTGACTAGAACTCCATTTGTTCTATTGACTGAGTAAAAGAAACTGCCCATTTACCGATTTCAACTACCCAATAAAGTGGTCAGAAATTGGAAATTTGGCCAATTTCACACAAATTTCAAAAGATGTCAATTTCAAAATAGGGTCCAGAATAAACAAGACAGACATTCCTGGCACTAAAATAACATTTTCTCTGTTAATTAGTCATGTCTCCAGGCCCCTCTTATATTACTCTTGCTGTCCATTTATAATTTTTATTCTCACAAAAAATAGAAGATTTACTGTTATGCAGACTACTGCATTATTGTAAAAACTGTATAAATAATGTCGGCGCACTTGTGAAAGAATATTAGACTTGCCAGTTGACACGTATTGGACTCGTGGCGTGATTTGTTTACTCTTGAAAATCAGCAAAAATCGAACATTTCCACTACTTTGAGCTTAATTTCAAGGTACTTTTCATCGTGAAACCAATCAAAATCATCTATGTTTCTGTGATATATCTTCCATTCTGTCAAATGAGACCAAGAAAACCAGAATACAGCCATAAATACCATACGAAAATACAGTGCAAAGTCAGTGTTTGAAACCAAAAACACATTTTTTCTCATTATGTACTGCGTGCTTCAGGATTTTTTTTATGCTGCGCACACTGGCCATGCAGACCCATTCTTTCATATGTAGGCCTACCAGCTTTCTTCTGCCAGATTTGAAGGCGCTAGAATTTACGTGTATGAGTATGTGGCCGACCCATGACTATTAAGATAAAATCAAAGAAAACTCAGATGAGTGTGTATAAATAAATGTGTACATGTATGTGTAGTGTGACCTAAGTGTAAGTAGAAGTAGCAAGACATACCTTTAATCTTGCATATTTATGAGACAGACAAAAGACACCAGCAATCCTACCATCATGTAAAACAATTACAGGCTCTCATTTTACACTCACTTGGCAGGACAGTAGTACCTCCCTGGGTGGTTGCTGTCTACCAACCTACTACCAAAATTTGAAACTACCCAAGGTTTTAGCATAGATAGAACCTTGGGTAAAGAGATGGGGACTGTAGTGGCAGGCTTCCTTGTGAAGAACATTGTGATGGGCAACTGATACCGTTTCTTCATATCTACAAACATAGTTTTGTAGGGAATTATGCCTCTATCAATATCATTCATCAACTTCGAAGTCCTCAACATAAATATGATTTGGCGGCTGGGAATTCGTGAATGTGTGAAGCTCGCGAAAGTTGAAAATGCGAATGTTGAGGGAGACCTTTATACTACAACATTTAAAGCGCCCTAGAGTGATAAAATGTATATACAGTATACTCATTACTTACCTTAACTCTTAAATGGTCCAAACGTATATATGTGTTTTTTCAACATCTGAAAGTATGTAAAAAAAATTAAGATCTTCTTTTTTTGTTTTACATTTGAAAACATGTAAAAAAAAAAAACTTTTATCTACATTTTTTTTTGTTATATTTGAAAATATGTAAAAAAAAGTAATCTACTTTTGTAGCACTACGAATCTGAACGTCGATCTGTTTGGACCGTTTAAGGGTTAATGTAGGGTGAATGGTAAGTAAATGAATAAATGAGAGAGACAATGAGTAATTGAGAGAGGAGAGAGATGCAGAGGATTTAAACTAACAGTTGAATGCATCTGGTTTTGGTTCATACGTGTTCATCTACACCTAACATCTCATATTTATGTTAATTTATTCTACTGTGGGGTGTATTAGCATGTTTATATATTATGTAGCATGTTTATTATGTTCAGTGGACCCCCTCGTTTTGGCGGCCACAACTTTCGTGAAATTCGACTTACGGCAACTTTTTTCGTCAAAATATAGGCTCGTGGTTCGTGATTGGCCTCATGATTCATCCGTCGTACAGGACGCGTCCTTGCAGCTGGGAGCGGCCGGGCGTACACAAAGGCTCCGACACAACATTCAGAGAGATAGTGTGACATGATTTGTGGGCGAGTGACCATCACCCCATGGGTTCATACGATACATTTCATGATAATCCATTGTTTTTCATGCTTCCAGCTGCTAAATAAGTTACCATGGGCCCAAAGAAAGCTCATAGTGCCATCCCTTTGGTAAAGAAGGAAATTAACACGATAGATTTCAAGAAAAAACTTGTAGCAGAGTACCAAAGTGGAGGAGGGAGAGAGAGGGGAGAATGTGCCACCTTCAGTGATTCTACAGTATGTATGATACTGAAGCAGCAGGTATCGATAAAGGCTATAGCGCCAGCCAGCGATAAAGTGTAACATTAACAGTGTAGCAAGTAAGTTAAGTGATAGAAAAACGACACAAAAGTAACTCTCCAATGTTGTTGGATGTGTATAGGGCCACTGAACATATGCCGCCCTCCTATCTTCCACCACCCTAAACGTCTGCCATCATCTCCTCCATCAAACTAACTAATTAAACTAACATCTCCTCCAAGGCAAGTGTAAAATTTCTTATTTGTAGAGTGTAAATATCTCTTGTTTATAAATTACGTACATTGTTTGTGTGAATAATGATGGTGGCTTCTGCTGCAGCCTCCACCACCACTAATATGTACGGCTTCTCTCAGTTGCCCTTATAAACCCAACGGCAACAACACCATCACTGCTCGTGACATATGGAATGGCATATTTTATTAATTCTAGAGTATATATCATGTTTCTTTGTTATTAATATTGTTTATTATATCATATTAGATGAATTGTGATAGATAAATAAGCCATAGAGATGATATTAACGTCATATTGAAGCATAAACTCGCCTCCCTCTCACCTCCTACCTGTCTGCCATACACCAACAAGAGTCTTCAGTAAAGATAAGTGTGATGTTAAATGCTCATTTATCCATTATATTAGTGCTTTATATTTATTTGTCATTGTTTTCTGTATATAAATCTACATTTAATCTTTAAAAAAAAAGTTTTTGTTAATATTTTTAGGTGTCTGAAACAAATTAATTGGATTTCCATTATTTCTTATGGGGAAAATGGTTTCACAGTTAACCCTTTGACTGTTTTGATCGTATATATATGTCTAACGAGCCACCGTTTTTAATGTATTTATACTCGTAAATTCTAGCGGTTTCAAATCAAGCGGGAGAAAGCTGGTAGGCCCACATGTGAGAGAATGGGTCTGTGTGGTCAGTGTGCACCATATAAAAAAAAATCCTGCAGCATGCAGTGCATAATGAGAAAAAAAAACTCCGACCGTTTTTTTTTTTAATTAAAATGCCGACTTTGTGGTCAATTTTCGTATAGTATTTATGGTTATATTCTCATTTTCTTGGTCTCATTTGATAGAATGGAAAACATATTATAGAAATAGAGGTGATTTTGATTGTTTTTTCTATGAAAAGAACCTTGAAATGGAGCTCAAAGTAAGGGAAATGTTTGATTTTTGCCAATGTTCAAAAGTGAACAAATGATGCCATTTTCCAATAAATGTCCAAGTAGCCATTCTAATATGCAGTCATGAATGGGTTGACATTATTTATACAAATATTACAATATTGCAGTAGTCTGCATAACAGTAAATCTTCTATTTTTTGTTTGAATAAAAATTCAAAATAGAAAGCAAGAGTAATATCAGAGGGGCCTGGAGACATGACTGATGAACAAAGAAAGTGTTATTTTAGAGCCAGGAATGTCTGCATTGTTCATTCTGGATTCTATTTTGAAATTGTCATATATTTTAATTTTCGTGAAATTGGCCAAATTGCAAATTTCTGACCACGTTATTGGGTAGTTGAAATCAGTAAATGGCCAGTTTCTTGTACTTAATCAATAGAAAAAATGGAGTTCTAAAGAAATATCTATGAGTTTGATCGACTGGAACAATGGAATTAGCCGAAAATAGGGCTCAAAGTGGGCGTGAATCGCTGATTCTTAAATATCGCCGAGACCGCTAACTTCGCAAGAGCGTAATTCCATCAGTTTTCCATAAAATTTTGTTCTTTTGGTGTTATTACAATTGGGAAAAGATTCTGTTTCATTTCACAAGAAAAAGATAATTTTTTTTTTTTAAATTTTGTGACACCAGGAGACATCTCAGGATTTGGGGTTGCGACAATCAAGGGGTTAATGAATTTCGCCATTCAGCAGACTCTGGAATAGATTAATCATGTAACTTGGGGGTCCACTGTAATTTTCAAAAACATGGATGGATTAATGAAAATGTTTATATTAATGTAATACAGTGGAACCCTGGATTTTGTCCGATGTGGATATTGTATAATTCAGATTTCAACCACTTTTTTGGGTGAAATTTTAACCTGGTTTTCATACTTCCGCTTGGAAATCATCCATGTCAGATGCATCCGCCTGCCCGGGATTCAGCCGCTCACACGTATGTGACTCAGTCTGCCTCTGTCACTTGTTCAGTGAGCAATACTCCGTGCGTTCATCCAAAACATTTTGTAATATTCCAATATTCTTTGTGCTTGTTTATTGAGTGCGACTGCAAAATAAGCCACCATGGGGCCAAACAAAGTTGGAGAAAATTGTGGCTTGAATGTGTCCTCGAGATGGATTTTGAAGGGTTTGAGGCTGACCCTGATGACCCTGTGCCTGTTGTGGAAGTCTATGGGGTTGGATGTGAGTGGCCAGGATGTGGAGGAGTTGGTGGAGAACTACAGGGAAGAGCTAACCACTGAAGAGCTTCAAGACCTTCAACTGGAACAGCAACATATTGCAGCTGAGGAAATTGCTTCAAAGGAGGAGGAAAAGAGGGAAGAATGTGCCTTCTTCAGTGATTAAGGACATTTGTGCAAAGTGGAGTGAGGTGCAAAGTTTTGTGGAGAATTATCACCCTAACAAAACTGTTGCAAGCCATGTCTGCAACATGTTCACTGACAATGCCTTGTCCCATTTTAGGCAAGTCTTAAAGAGATGCCAGAAACAGAGCTCTCTGGACAGATGTTTTGTGATATAGATGTCCAGTGACACTCAAGCTGGTCCTAGTGCCAGTAAAAGACAAAAAAAGGAAGTAAACCTGGATAGGGCTTTGATACCTGAAGTCCTTATGGAGGAGGAATTTCCCTTCCAAACAATGCCCTCTTCTCCCTCTCCCCTCCTCGCCTTCTTCCGTACGCCAACAAGAGTCTTCAATAAAGGGATTTAAATGTTCATTTATCCATTAAAATTAGTCATATTTATTTCTCATTGTATTCTGTATGTAAAACTATAGTTATTCTCTATACAATGTATTTTTTGTTAATATTTTTGGGTGTCTAGAATGGATAAATTGGATTTACATTATTTCTTATGGGAAATATTACTTCGATTTTCATCCATTTCGGATTTTGACCAACCTTCTGGAACGGATTAAGGACGAAAACTGGGGTTCCACTGTATATGACATTCGATGCACCTCAGAGTGATTATTATTGCGTATTATTATTCTTATTATTAACCCTTTCAGGATCACTGCCGTACTTGTACGGCTTGTGAGCCAGGATCAGTGCCGTACTTGTACACGTAAATTCTAGTGCCATCGAATTGAGCGGGAGAAAGCTGGTAGGCCTACATGTGAGAGAATGGGTCTGCGTGGTGAGTGTGCTCAGGAAAAAAATCCGGGCATCCGCATTGCATTGTGGGAGTGCCATTTAAGTACACCTTGTTTACCATGACTCATGGTAGGAAACTCCTCACTACCTGGCAAATTGGGACTCACATTTTCCCAAGTCACAGTTCTAACACAGATGGAAGTGTCAGTGAAGATCAGTTTCATTGTTTTGAGGAGTTTGTGACCGAAAACAATGCCCAAGGAACCAGAAGGAAGGAAGAGACGAGAGAAAGGAAGGAAGAAGGAAGGAAGGAAGAAGGAAGGAAGGAGGGAAGGTAGGTAGGAAGGAAGGACAACCATTAACCTAGGATAACCCAAGTCAGACAGTGACTTATTTCCATGTGGGTTGTGGGGAGGAAGGCATGTGTGTTGTGGAAGGCAGTGAGGGTAGTGACTGATGGTATAATGCGTCATTGTGACACAAGCCATGCCGGTGACTCAGCATATTTACAAGTCCACCCACACAACTACAAGCTTACAGAAGCTGTAGCAGTTCTAGGAATGTGTACAGTGACTCTATATGTGTATATATATGATAAAAAAATAGTAATATGTAAACATTTTTTATTGTTGGTTTGTGTAAACATGTTTTATAAACAATATACTTAATGACAACAGATTTTGTGCGGTTATTGTGTGGCATACAACGAGTGAATATATGCAAAATGTGGCTTATATTGGTCTCACAGGCCATAAAAGTTACTAGAAAAATAAAATACTAAGAAATAAGAGTTTACGATCAGGGGTCTCGACCCTCAAAAGGTTAATATGGCGTCCTCAAGACCAGTAAGACACACTTATTGATTTTAATGTGTACCTGCATGCCAACACAGTGTGTAAGTTTATTTAGGTACAGGTAGGTAGTAGGTTGGTAGACAGCAACTGCCAAGGGAGGTACTACCGTCCTGCCAAGTGAATGTAAAACGGAATCCTGTAATTGTTTTACATGATGGTAGGATTGCTGGTGTCTCATTTCTGTCTCTTAAACATGCAAGATTTCAGGTACGTCTTGTTACTTTTACTTACACTTAGGTCACACTTCACATACATGTACAAGCATATATATACACACCCCTCAGAGTTTTCTTCTATTTTCTTTCTAGTTCTTGTTCTTGTTTATTTCCTCTTATCAGCATGGGGAAGTGGAACAGAATTCTTCCTCCGTAAGCCATGCTTGTTGTAAGAGGCGACTAAAATGCTGGGAGCAAGGGGCTAGTAACCCCTTCTCCTGTATAAATTACTAAATTTAAAAAGAGAAACTTGGCCTTGGTGGGATACGGCCAGTTTGTTGAAAAAAAAAAGTAATTTTCTTTGATTTTATCTTGATAGTTCTTGGTCTTATTACTTTTCCTTTTATATCCATGGGGAAGCGGAATAAGAATCTTTCCTCTGTAAGCCATGCGTGTTGTAAAAATCAACTAAAATGCCGGGAACAATGGCCTAGTAACCCCTTTTCCCGTACAGATTACTAAAAAGAAGAAGAAAATTGTCAAAGTGGGATGTCTGAATGTGCGTGTATGTTGTGTGAATGGTAAGAAAGAGATGATTGTGGATGTTATGAATGAGAAGAAGCTGGATGTCCTGGCTTTAAGTGAAACAAATTTGAAGGGGGTGGGAAAGTTTCAGTGGAGAGAAGTAAATGGGATTAGATCAGGGGTTTCAAATAGAGTTAGAGCTAAAGGAGTAGTAAGCAGTAATGTTGAAGGATAAGCTATGGCAGGAAAAGAGGGAGTATAAATGTATAAATTCAAAGATTATGTCGAGTAAAATCAAGGTTGGATGTGAAAAGTGGGTTATAGTAAGCATATATGCACCTGGAGAAGAGAGAAGTGTAGAGGAGAGAGAGAGGTTTTGGGAAATGTTGAGTGAGTGTGTGGGGAGTTTTGAACCAAGTGTGAGAGTACTTTTGGTTGGGGATTTCAATGCTAAAGTGGGTAAAAATGTTGTGGAGGGAGTAGTAGGTAAATTTGGGGTGCCAGAGGTAAATGAAAATAGGGAGCCTTTAATTGAGCTATGTGTAGAAAGAAATTTGGTAATAAGTAATACATATTTTATGAAAAAAAAAGGATAAATAAATATACAAGGTATGATATAGCATGTAATGAAAGTAGTTTGTTTGATTATATATTGGTGGATAAAAGGTTGATGGGTAGGCTTCAGGATGTACATGTTTATAGAGGGGCAACTGATATATCGGATCATTATTTAGTTGTAGCTACAGTTAGAGTAAGAGGTAGATGGGACAAAAGGAAACTGGCAACAAGAAGTAAGAGAGAGAGGTGAAAGTGTATAAACTAAGGGAGGAAGAAGTTAGGGTGAGATATAAGCAACTGTTTGCAGAAAGGTGGGCTAGTGTAAGTATGAGTAGTGGGGGTGGGGTTGAAGAGGATCGGAATAGTTTTAAAAATGCAGTATTAGAATGTGGGGCAGAAGTTTGTGGCTATAGGAGGGTGGGTGCAGGAGGAAAGAGGAGTGATTGGTGGAATGATGAAGTAAAGGGTATGATAAAAGAGAAAAAGGTAGCTTATGAGAAGTTTTTAGAAAGCAGAAGTGTTATAAGAAGAGCAGAGTATATGGAGAGTAAAAGAAAGGTGAAGAGAGTGGTGAGAGAGTGTAAAAGGAGAGCAGATGATAGAGTGGAAGAGGCACTGTCAAGAAATTTTGAGGAAAATAAGAAAAATTTTTGGGGATAAACAAGTTAAGAAAGCCTTGGGAAAGAATGGATTTGTCAATTAAAAACAGAGTAGAGGAGTTAGTAGATGGGGAGCTGGAGGTATTGGGTAGATGGCTGGAATATTTTGAGGAACTTTTAAATGTCGACAAAGAAAGGGAGGCGGTAATTTCGTGCACTGGCCAGGGAGTTATACCATATTTTAGGAGTGAAGATGAGCAGGATGTGAGTGTGGGGGAGGTGCGTGGTGCATTACGTAGAATGAAAGGGGGTAAAGCAGCTGGAACTGACGGGATCATGACAGAAATGTTAAAAGTAGGGGTGCGGGATATAGTGTTGGAGTGGTTGGTATTTTTGTTTAATAAATGTATGAAAGAGGGGAAGGTACCTAGGGATTGGCAGAGAGCATGTATAATTCCTTTATATAAAGGGAAGGGGGACAAAAGAGATTGTGAAAATTATAGAGGGATAAGTTAACCGAGTATACCAGGAAAAGTGTATGGTAGGGTTATTATTGAAAGAATTAGGGGTAAGACAGAATGCAGGATTGCAGATAAGCAAGGAGGTTTTAGAGTGGGTAGGGGATGTGTAGATCAAGTGTTTACATTGAAGCATATATGTGAACAGTATTTAGATAAATGTAGGGAAATTTTCATTGCATTTATGGATTTAGAAAAGGCATATGATAGTGGATAGGGGAGCAATGTGGCAGATGTTGCAAGTATATGGAATAGGTAGTAAGTTGCTAAATGCTGTAAAGAGTTTTTATGAGGATAGTGAGGCTCAGGTTAGGGTGTGTAGAAAAGAGGGAGACTACTTCTCGGTAAAGGTGGGTCTTAGACAGGGATGTGTAATGTCACCATGGTTGTTTAATATATTTATAGATGAGGTTGTAAAAGAAGTAAATGCTAGGGTGTTGGGGAGAAGGGTGGGATTAAATTATGGGGAATCAAATACAAAATGGGAATTGATACTTAATTTTTGCTGATTATACTGTGCTTATAGGAGATTCTAAAGAAAAATTGCAAAGGTTAGTGGACGAGTTTGAGAGAGTGTGTAAAGGTAGAAAGTTGAAAGTGAACATAGAAAAAAGTAAGGTGATGAGGGTATCAAATGATTTAGATAAAGAAAAATTGGATATCAAATTGGGGAGGAGGAGTATGGAAGAAGTGAATGTTTTCGGATATTTGGGAGTTGACGTGTCAGCAGATGGATTTATGAAGGATGAGGTTAACCATAGAATTGATGAAGGAAAAATGGTGAGTGGTGCATTGAGGTATATGTGGAGACAAAAAACATTATCTGTGGAGGCTTTGAAGGAATGTATGAAAGTATAGTGGTACCAACACTCCTATATGGGTGTGAAGTTTGGGTTGTAAATGCTGCAGCGAGGAGGCAATTGGAGGCAGTGGAGATGTCCTGTCTACGGGCAACGTGTGGTGTAAATATTATACAGAGATTTCGGAGTGTGGAAATTAGGAGAAGGTGTGGAGTTAATAAAAGTATTAGTCAGAGGGCTGAAGAGGGGTTGTTGAGGGGGTTTGGTCATTTAGAGAGAATGGATCAAAGTAGAATGACAGGGAGAGCATATAAATCTGTAGGGGAAGGAAGGCAGGGTAGGGGTTGTCCTTGAAAAGGTTGGAGGGAGGGGGTAAAGGAGGTTTTGTGGGGGAGGGGCTTGGACTTCCAGCATGCATGCACGAGTGTGTTAGATAGGAGTGAATGGAGACAAACGGTTTTTAGGACCTGACGAGCTGTTGGAGTGTGAGAAGGGTAATATTTAGTGAAGGGATTCAGAGAAACCGGTTATTTTTATATAGCCAGACTTGAGTACTGGAAATGGGAAGTACAATGCCTGCACTCTGAAGGAGGGGTTCGGTTGGAGGCAGTGGAGATGTCCTGTCTAAGGGCAATGTGTGGTGTAAATATTATGCAGAAAATTCGGAGTGTGGAAATTAGGAAAAGGTGTGGAGTTAATAAAAGTATTAGAGGGCTGAAGAGGGGTTGTTGAGGTGGTTTGGTCATTTAGAGAGAATGGATCAAAGTAGAATGACATGGAAAGCATATAAATCTATAGGGGAAGGAAGGCGGGGTAGGGGTCGTCCTCGAAAGGGTTGGAGAGAGGGGGTAAAGGAGGTTTTGTGGGCGAGGGGTTTGGACTTCCAGCAAGCGTGCGTGAGCGTGTTAGATAGGAGTGAATGGAGACGAATGGTACTTGGGACCTGACGATCTGTTGGAGTGTGAGCAGGGTAATATTTAGTGAAGGGATTCAGGGAAACCGGTTATTTTCATATAGTCGGACTTGAGTCCTGGAAATGGGAAGTACAATTCCTGCACTTTAAAGGAGGGGTTTGGGATATTGGCAGTTTGGAGGGATATGTTGTGTATCTTTATACGTATATGCTTCTAAACTGTTGTGTTCTGAGCACCTCTGCAAAAACAGTGATTATGTGTGAGTGTGGTGAAAGTGTTGAATGATGATGAAAGTATTTTCTTTTTGGGGATTTTCTTTCTTTTTGGGTCACCCTGCCTCGGTGGGAGACGGCCGACTTGTTAAAAAAAAAAGTGAAAACTTTAAAACACTTGAAATTTTGGAAAGTTTCTAGACATAATGGAGAGACGCTGTGGTCACGGAGCTCACAGAGAATGTAAACAAACCGGGTGGGGCACGGTGACCGTATTAGAAAGTTGGTGGGGGGGGGAGCCATATAGCGAGTTTTGGTCATAATTTGAAATGTCTGTATTAGCAGAATGCCATAAGGTGAAATGCCATAAAGCGAGGCTCTGCTGTACATACAGTGGACCCTCGGTTATCGGCCGTAATCCGTTCCAGAAGGTCGGCCGATAGCTGAAATGGCTGAAGACCAAGTTAATATTTCCCATAAGAATTAATGGAAGCACAATTAATCTGTTCCAGATGAAAATATTCACACAAAAAAAAATAATTTTTTTAACAATTATGTAAGTTTTACATACCTTTATTGAAGGCTAATGCTGGCTTCTGAAAGATAGGGAAGAGGAAAGAGGGAGGAGTTAGTGTTTGGAAGGGAAATCCCCCTCCATAAAGACTTTAGGTAGCAAAGCCTTCTCTGGGGTTACTTTCCTTCTTTGTCTTTTAATGCCACTAGGATCAGCTTGAGAGTCACTGGACCCCTGCCTCACAACAAATCTGTCCATAGAAGTCTGTTTCTGGCATCTCTCTAAGATTTCCCTGAAGTGGGACAGGGTTTTGTCACTGAACATGTTGCAGATATGGCTTGTTTCAGCTTGGTCAGGGTGGTGTTTCTCTACAAAAGCTTGCACCCTGGTCCACATTGCACACACCTCTTTAATCTGTCATTTACTGCTACAGTACATTCATTACTAACCTTAAAATATTTGTAGTATTAATGTAGGGCAAGAGGTGAGTAGTACAGTGGACCCCCGACTTACGATCAGCTCCCAGCTCGAACAATTATGTAAGTGTATTTTTGTAAGTGCTTTTGTAAGTGTATTTTTGGGGGTCTGAAACAGACTAATCTAATTTACAATATTCCTTATGGGAACAAATTCGTTCGGTAACGGCACCCAAACAGACTTCTGGAATGAATTAACCCTTTGAGGGTTTCGGACGTACTAGTACGGCTTACGACCCAGGGTTTTTGACGTACTAGTACGCCTAAATTCTAGCGCCCTCAAATCTAGTGGGAGAAAGCTGGTAGGTCTTCATATGAAAGAATGGGTCTATGTGGTCAGTGTGCACAGTCTAAAAAAAATCCTGCAGCAAACAGTGCATAATGAGAAAAAAAAACTTTGACCATTTTTTTGGAATAAAACAGCGACTTTGCACTGTATTTTCGTATGGTATTTATTGTTGTATTCTAGTTTTCTTGGTCTCATTTTATAGAATGGAAGACATATTACAGAAATTGAGATGATTTTGACTGGTTTTACAATGAAAGGTACCTTGAAATTGAGCTCAAAGTAGCAGAAATGTTCGATTTTTACCAAATTTCAAAAGTAAACAAATCGTGCTAAGCGTGCAGTACACGTCAACTGGTGAGTCTAATATTCTTTCACAAGTGCACCAATAATATTTATACCATTTTTTACACTAATGCAGTAATCTGCATAACAGTAAATCTTATATTTTTTGTGAGAATAAAAATTCAAAGTGGAAAGGAAAAGAATATAAGAGGGGCCTTGAGACGTGACTAATGACCAGAGGAAATGTCATTTTAGTGCCAGGAATGTCTTTCTTGTTTATTCTGGACCCTATTCGGAAATTGGCATCTTTTGAAATTTGTGTGAAATTGGCAAAATTGTTAAATTCTGACCACTGTACTGGATAGTTCATTTTCATAAATGGGTGGTTTCTTGCACCCATTCGATAGAAAAAATGGAGTTCTAGCGAAATATTCATGTTTTTTGTCGACTAATACAGTGGAATTGGCCGAAAATGGGGCTCAAAGTGGGCAAAATCGCCGATGCGTAAACATCGCTGAGACAGCTAACTTTGCGAGAGCATAATTTCGTAAGTTTTCCATCAAATTTCAAACTTTTAGTGTCCTTATGATCGGGAAAAGATTCTCTATCTTTTCATAAGAGAAAATAATTTTTTTTTTTTTTAAATTTGGCCGACCCTGAGAACGAGTTTCGGAGAGGGCCTGTCGACCCTCAAAGGGTTAATATCGTAAGTCGGGGGTCCACTGTATTTATTTGTAGGAAGTCACTGTAGGTAGCAGTGGATGCAGATACAGTACACAAAAGTGCCCCCCCTTCCCTGGCTACACTACATCTATATTACAATACACAGCCATATTATTACACTACACAGCCATATTATTACCATGTTCACTGAGTTTAATCATTTCTAACAACTGCCTTGAGATGCCATCATAAACAAAGGGAGAAGTAATGAATAATTCATGCCAAGAATTGTAAACAAATGCATACGAGGGCGGTTACTGCACCAGTCGTCAGATTCACAGTTTTCTCTTGTGCTGCATCAGAGAAAACGTAATGTTTACTCTCCATCCCACACTCCACTCGATAACATATGAACATTGCATGTTCATATGCTATGTTTATATGCTACATGATATGTAACGTGTTTCTTGTATAATTTTGAAGAAAATATCATAGATGGATTAATGAAAATGTCTATATTAACCCTTTCAGAGTCTGTGCCGTAGATCTACGACTTTACATTGAGGGTCCAAACTGTAGATCTACGCCATGAGCTTAGCTCACTCTGATAAGCTGTGAGCGGTAAATTTGGGCATAGATATGAGAGAATACATCTATGTTGTATGTGTGCACCACATAAAACAAATCCTGCAGCACACAGTGCATAATGAGAAAAAAACTGAAGCCATAATTTTCGATTAAAACAGCAACTATGCAGTGTTTTTTCATATGTTTTTATAGTTGTATTTGTGATTTCTTAGTCTCAATTGATAGAATGCAAGATATATTACAGAAGTAGAGATGATTTTTATTGGTTTTTGTACTGAAAATGGCTTGAAACTGAGCTCAAATTAGCAGAAATGTTAAATTTTTGCCAATGTTCAAGAGTAAACAAATGACCTCACAAGTCTAATACATGCCAGCTGGTGGGTATAATATACGTTCACAAATGTGCTAATATTATTTATACAATTATCACAATATTGCATGACAGTAAATCTTCTATTTTTTGGTTTGAATAAAAATTCATTATGTGAATTAAAAATAAAAAATGGAATTCATTTGTAAAGCCTGAAAACATAACTAATGAACAGAGGAAATGCTAGTTTAGTGCCAGGAATGTCTGCATTGTTTATTCTGGACTCAGTTTTGAAATTGGAATATTTTGAACTTTGCACTAAATGGGCCAAATTACCAATTTCCAATCACTTTATTTTGTAGCTGAAACAGTTGAGTTGGCAATTTCTTGTGCTCACTCAATAGAATAGAAGTAATACTAGTGAAATAGCTAAGAATTTGGTCGACTGGAATAAAGTAATTGGCCTAAAATGGGAGACAGTAGTCAAAATCGCCGATGCATAAATATCGCTGACACATCAAAATTCGCAAGAGCATAATTTCATCAATTTTCCATCTAATTTCGTATTTTTTGTTTTATTACATGTACTTTCAGAAAAAGATTCTCTACCATTTCATAAGAAAAAATAACAAAATTACTTTTTGAAAATTCTTGGACACTAGTGCACACTTTGAAATTTGGCCTCTGGACCCTGAAAGGGTTAACGTAAAATAAGACATGTAATGTGGCAAAGAGTGATTATTAAATATACTTTGCATATAATGAACATTGCATGTTTATATGCTATGTAACATGTTTCTTACATAATTTTGAAGAAAATGTCATAGATGGATTAATGAAAATGTCTATATTAATGTAAAATAAAACATTTAATGTGGCAAAGAGTGATTATTAAATATACATTGCATATAATAAACATTTCATGTTTATATGCTATGTAACATGTTTCTTACATAATTTTGAAGAAGATATAATAGATGGATTAATGAAAATGTCTATACTGTATTAACGTAAAATAAGACATTTAATGTACCAGTGATTATTATTAAATATACATCGCATATAAACATTGCATGTTTTCATATAGTTGTAACGTGTTTCTTTGGGCCCATGGTTGCTTATTTTCCAGTTGTACTCGATCAATAACCATAAAAAACAATGGACTATAGCAAAATGTTGGGATGAATGAGCAGAAGCTTCCTCACTCGCCCAGAGACAAGGCCAAACTGACTCGCATGCAGCCCCAGCCGGCGGATGGATGCCTCCCAAGTGGCCGATAACCAAATTAACAGCCGATAACTGGGCGCCAAAAAAACGGCTGATAACCGAGTTGGCTGATAACTGAACCGGCCGATAACCGGGGGTCCACTGTACATTATTCATGGGAAAGTAGAAAAGAATTCTTCCTCTGTAAGCCATATATGTCGTAAGACAACTGAAATGCTGGGAACAAGGGGCTAGTAACCCCTTCTCCTGTATAAATCACTAAATTTGAAGAGAGAAACTTTTGTTTTTCTATTTAGGTCGCCCTGCCTTGATGGGATACAGCAGGGTCGTTAGAACAAAAAAGCTGCAGATGCTTGTGTAGCTTAGCATTCTTCACATTGCAGGCATATTCTCTCCAAAATACTTTTTTAACATAGTCTTGCACACATTGCACTAGAATTTTCTTTTATCTTTGTAGATAACACTCAACTAATGAAGCATAACTGGTATACTTTTCTGAAAAATGGAATTAATCCATTTATCTTTTATTTGTATATAGTGAGGAAGTGAATAAAAAACATGTGATACATAATTTGGTTAATTTTATTTTGTATTTTCAAATTTTACTGCTTACTTTTCAGGCATATAAATGTGGTTTTGAATTTGCTGGTGTGACCGTATTGTCCATCGCAACATACGCAGCATTCACCTTGGGTATCACTCAGTGGCGTACAAAATTTCGAATAAAGATGAATAAAGCTGAGAATGAAGCTGGAAACAAAGCTATTGATTCTCTCATCAACTATGAGACTGTTAAGGTTGGTAATAAGTAAAGTACATTGCTGCAGAGATAGAAGAGTGCTGTAAATGAAGTTTATTTTTACAACTAAGTTGCCTAAATGAGTAGAATTTCCTCTCCCTTGCATGTAAAGCAGCAACTGACAGGTCAGAGAGCAAAGGTTGTGTTTACTTTGCTGTGTTCACTTGTGAGGACTTTTATTGTGTGGAGCTCGATGCAATGCTCTTGTCTTGATAGCTGGCATAGTTGGTTCTTGGTCGGTTCTCTGTACTCAGAGTCCCAGTGTGCTGTCTGCCGTAGCCCAACATGTTTCTGTTCAGACTGTAGTCCAGAAGATTCAGGAGTGGTTAGCTCATCTCCATGCATGGCATGAGGATATAGAGTTCTGTTGGTGTTTGGGCCATGTTGATGTACTAGGAAATGAGCACATGCATACCGAGACAGGGGCTGCTGCTGTTAGCCACTCTGTAGACTTTTCCTTAGTGACTTTATAGGCCATATTCCTAGGTGCGTCCTTGGGCAGTTGTATGTCCAGTGGGTCCAACATACTAGGCATAAGTTATTCAGGGTTCAACAGGACTTAGGTGTTTGGCCTTCCTCCTTCAACAGGAATCATCATTTTGAGATGAAGCTGTCAGTTGAGGATCAGGCAGCAGCATCTCATCCATAGCCATCTGTTTGTGTGTGCTTCTGCCTCCCTCCCTGTATAGTTTGTGGTATGCTGCTGACTGTGGAACATTTTAGCAGTTTGTCCACTGTTTAGGCATTTCTGCCTTCATGGTTTTTACAGTTACTGGTGTTCCTGGGTGAACTTATTGAGGAATGGGTGGGTGACACCCTTCTTTCTCCTCTCTGTAACCTGGTTCACCTTACTCTAAGAACATAAGAAAGAAGGAGCACTGCAGGAGGCCTACTGGTCAATGCCTTAACCTAGTTAGGTCAGGTCATGTTCACTTAAGGAAGGAGCATGGCGTCTGACCTAGTAGCACAAGCTAGTCAGGTCCAACTCGCACCCACCCACACTCACTCGTGTACTTATCTAACCTATTTTTAAAACTATGTAACGTCTTAGCCTCTATGACGGTACTCGGGAGTTTATTCCACTCATCCACAACTCTATTACCAAACCAGTGCTTTCCTATATCCTTCCTGAATCTGAATTTCTCCAACTTAAAGCCATTGCTGCGAGTCCTGTCTAGGCTAAATATTTTTAGCACACTTTTTACATCCCCTTCATTTATTCCTGTTTTCCATTTATACATCTCAGTCATATCCTCCCTAATTCTATGCCTTTCTAGAGAGTGCAGATTCAGGGCCCTCAGTCTATCCTCATCGGGAAGATTTCTGATACATGGGATCAACTTTGTCATCCTCCTTTGTACGTTTTCCAGTGCATTTGTATCCATTCTGTAATACGGTGACCAGAACTGTGCAGCATAATCTAAATGAGGCCTAACCAAAGATGTATAGAGTTGAAGAAAAACCTGAGGACATCTATTATTTATACTTCTTGATATGAAGCCAAGGATACTGTCAGCTTTGTTGCAAACACTTACACACTGTTGTCTTGGTTTCAGATTACTGCCTACCAGAACTCCTAAATCCTTTTTGCAATCAGTAAAATTAAGATCTACATTATTTAGTTTATATGCAGCATGGTTATTTTCCTGTCCAACATTTAGAACTTTGCATTTGCCTATATTAAACTGCATCTGCCACTTCTCCGACCACTTCATCAGTCTATTCAAATCATCCTGGAGTGCTCTAATGTCCTCATTAGAATGAATTGGATGGCCTATTTTGGTGTCAGCAAATTTGCTTATGTCGCTATTTATTCCCTCATCTATGTCGTTTATGTAAATTGTGAACAACAAGGGGCCCACACGCCCTGTGGAACACCGCTTGTGACGTGCCCCCATTCTGATTTCTTCCCATTTGTGGGGAGAAAGTTACCTTCAGTATATTTTATTTATTTATTAACACATTGGTTGCTTGTCACCAAGGCAGGGTGGCCCAGAAAAGGAAAACTTTCATCATCATTCACTCCATCACTGTCTTGCCAGAGGTGTGCTTACACTACAGTTATAAAACTGCAACATTAACACCCCTCCTCCAGAGTGCAGACACTGTACTTCACAGCTCTAGGACTCAAGTCCAGCCTGCCAGTTTCCCTGAATCCCTTCATAAATGTTACCTTTCTCACACTCCAACAGCATGTTAAGTCCTAAAAACCATTTATCTCCATTCACTCCTATCAAATACGCTCACGCTTGCTTGCTGGAAGTCCATGCCCCTCGCATGCAAAATCTCCTTTACCCTCTCCCCTCAACCTTTCCTAGGCTGACCCCTACCTCGCCTTCCCTCCACTACAGATTTATACACTCTTGCAATCATTCTATTTCATTCCATCCTCTCTACTTGTCTGAGCCACCTCAACAACCCCCCTCGGCCCTCTTGAAAATCCCGCACCTCCACCTAATTTCCAAAGTACGAATTCTCTGCATTATATTCACACCACACATTGCCCTCCGACATGACATCTCCACTGCCTGCAGGCTTCTCCTTGTTGGAGCATTCACCACCCATGCTTCACACCCATATAAGAGTGTTGGTATAACTATACTCTCATACATTCCCCTCTTTGCTTCCACAAACAAAGTTCTTTGCCTCCACAGACTCCTTAGTGTACCACTCACCCTTTTCCCATCATCAGTTCTGTGATTCGCCTCATCCTTTCATAGACCCATCTGCTGACATGTCCATTCTCAAATATCTGAATACATTCACCACCTCCATACTCTCCCCCTCCAATCTGATATCAAATCTTTCATCACCTAATTTTTTTGTTATCCTCATCACCTTACTCTTTCCTATATTCACTTTTAATTTTCTTCTTCTTTTACATACCCTACCAAACTCATCCACCAACCTCTGCAACTTCTATTCCGAATCTCCCAAAAGCACAGTTTCATCAGCAAAGAGCAACTGTGACAACTCTCACTTTGTGTTAGGTTCTTTATCTTTTAACCCCACACCTCTTTTCAACACCCGTGCATTCACTACTCTTACCACGCCATCTATAAATATATTGAATAACGAAGGTGACATCACACATCCTTGTCTAAGGCCTACTTTTACTTGGAAATAATCTCCCTCTCTCCTACATACTCTAACCTGAACCTCACTATACACACAAAAACTCTTCACTCCTTTCAGTGACTTACCTTTTATTCCATACACCTGCAACATCTGCCACATTGCCCCCTTATCCACCCTGTCATACGCCTTTTCCAAATCAATAAATGCCACAAAAACCTCTTTACCCTTATCTAAATACTGTTCACCTATATATTTCACTGTAAACACTTGGTCTACACACCCCCTACCTTTCCTAAAACCTCCTTGTTCATCAGCTATCCTACTCTGTCTTACTCTTAATTCTTTCCATAATAACTTGACCATACACTTCACCAGGTATACTCAACAGACTTATTCCCTTTTTATTTTTGCACTCTCTTTTGTCCCCTTTGCCTTTATACAAAAAAAACTATGCATGCTCTCTACCAATCCCTAGTTACCTTACCCTCTTCTATACATTTATTAAATCATAGCACTAACTACTACAAAACTGTATCCCCACCTGCTTTTAACATTTCTGTCTTTATCCCATCAGTCCCAGCTGCCTTACCCCCTTTCATTCTACCCGCTGCCTCACGAACTTCCCCCACACTTACAACTGGCTCCTCCTCACTCCTACAAGATGTTATTCCTCCTTGCCATACACACGAAATCACAGCCTCCCTATCATCATCAGCATTTAACAATTCCTCAGAATATTCCCTCCATTTTCCCGATACCTCTAACTCTCCATTTAATAACTCTCCTCTCCTATTTTTAACTGTCAAATCCAATCATTTCCCTAGGCTTCCTTAACTTGTTAATCTCACTCCAAAACTTTTTCTTATTTTCAACAAAATTTGTTGATAATATCTCACCCACTCTCATTTGCTCTCTTTTTACATTACTTCACCACTCTCTTAACCTCTCTTTTTCTCTCCATATACTCTTCCTCCTTGCATCACTTCTACTTTGTAAAAACCTCTTATATGCTTACTTTTTCTCCCTTTTTACTATGTTTCCACCAGTCGCTCTTCTTCCCTCCCGCACCCACTATCCTGTAACCACAAACTTCTGCTGAACACTTTAACACTACATTCTTAAACCTACCTCATACATCTTCGACCCTATTGCCTATACTCTTACTAGCCCATCTATCCTCCAACAGTTGTTTATATTTTACCTTAACTGCCTCCTCTTTTAGTTTATAAACCTTCACCTCTCTCTTACTTGCTGCTTCTGTTTACCTTGTATCCCATCTACCTTTTACTCTCACTATAGCTACAACTAAAAAGTGACCACAGTTATATCAATAGCTGTGGCCCCTCTATAAACATGTACATCCTGAAATGTACTCAACAGTCTTATATCTACAAATACGTAGTCCAACAAACTACTGTCATTATGCCCTACATCATATCTTGTATACTTATTTATCCTCTTTTTCTTAAAATATATGTTACCTATAGCTAAACCCCGTTCTATACAAAGTCCAGTCAAAGGGCTCCCATTATCCTTTATACCTGGTACCCCAAATTTACCTATCACACCCTCTCTAAATGTTTCTTCTACTTTATCATTTAGGTCCTCTACCACAATTGCTCTCTCACTTGGTTCACAAGTTCCTCTACATTCGCTTAACATCTCCCGAAATCTCTGTCTCTCCTCTACACTCCTCTCTTGTCCAGGTGCATACATGCTTACTATAACCCAGTTTTTGCATCTGACCCTTATTTTAATCCATATAATCCTTGAATTCATACATTTATATTCCCTCTTCTCCTTCTATAACTGATCCTTTATCATTATTGCTACCCCTTCCTTTGCTCTAACTCTCTCAGATATGCCTAACCTAATCCCATTTATTTTTCCCCACTGAAGCTCCCCTAACCCCTTCAGCTTTGTTTCACTTAGGGCCAGGACGTCTAACTTCTTTTCATTCATAGCATCAGCAATCGTCTCTCTCTTATCATCCGCACTACATCCACGCACATTCAAGCATCCCAGTTTTGTAAAGTATTCCTTCTCTTTTTTTTAGTAATATATACAGGAGAAGGGGTTACTAGCCCATTGCTCCCCTCATTGTAGTCACCTCATATGACACACATGGCTTAAAGAGGAAAAGATTCTTTTCCACTTCCCAATGGAGAATAGAGGAAATAAAGAAGAACAAGAGCTGTTAAGAAAAAAGAAAATCCTAGATTTTTTTTTTTAACAGACTGGCCGTATCCCACCAAGGCAGGGTGGCCCAAAAAAAAAAACGAAAGTTTCTCTTTTTAAATTTAGTAATTTATACAGGAGAAGGGGTTACTAGGCCTTTGCTCCCGGCATTTTAGACGCCTCTTACAACATGCATGGCTTACAGAGGAAGAATTCTGTTCCATTTCCCCATGGAGATAAGAGGAAATAGACAAGAACAAGAACTAGAAAGAAAATAGAAGAAAACCCAGAGGGGTATGTATATATATATCCTTGTACATGTATGTGCAGTGTGACTTAAGTGTAAGTAGAAGAAGCAAGACATACCTGAAATCTTGCATGTTTATGAGACAGAAAAATGGACACCAGCAATCCTACCATCATGTAAAACAATTACAGGCTTTCATTTTACACTCACTTGGCAGGATGGTAGTACCTTCTTGGGCGGTTGCTGTTTACCAACCTACTACCTAGAAAAAACCTAGATGTGTGTGTATATATATAGGCATGTGCATGCCTTTGTAGTAGGACCTAAGTGTAAGTAGAAGTAGCAAGATATACCTGTTATCCAGCATATTTATGAGACAGAAAAAAAGACACCAGCAATCGTACCATGTAAAACAGTTACAGGTTTTGGTTTCACACACACTTGGCAGGACGGTAGTGCCTACCTGGGTGGTTGCTGTCTACCAGCCTACTGCCTCAGTGCACTTCCCACAAAATAATAATCTTAATAATAATTGTTTGCATTATCCTTTTCAGCCAGGATGTGCCTTACTTATACAGTGGAACCTCTACTTGCGAGCACATCCACGTGTAAGTTTTTCCAAATATGAGCAGTCGATGGGTCGAGTTTTTGCTTCCATACGTGAGCAAAATTTCCATAAGCGAGCAGACCTCAAGGCAGGTTCCTTGACGCTGGTGAGGGGCTCTTGCTCTTGATCTAGGGAATTGTGTCTCATTTGTTTGTTGGACTATCTTACTGAAACTTGGGCAATGTATGATGGAAAGATGCTTCTTAACCCTTTGACTGTCACGGCCTTATATATACGTCTTACGAGGCACCGTGTTTGACGTATATATACTCATAAGTTCTAGCGGCTTCAAATCAAGCAGGAGAAAGCTGGTAGGCCCACATGTGAGAGAATGGGTCTGTGTGGTCAATGTGCACCATATAAAAAAATCCTGGAGCACGCAGTGCATAATGAGAAAAAAAAACTTCGACCGTTTTTTTTTTAATTAAAATACCGACTTTGTGGTCTATTTTCGTATAGTATTTATGGTTGTATTCTCGTTTTCTTGGTCTCATTTGATAGAATGGAAAACATATTATAGACATAGAAGTGATTTTGATTGATTTTACTATAAAAAGAACCTGGAAATGGAGCTCAAAGTAGGGGAAATGTTTGATTTTTGCCCATGTTCAAAAGTAAACAAATGATGTCCTTGTCCAATAAATGTCCAACTAGCCATTCTAATATGCAGTCATGAATGGGTTGATGTTATTTATACAATTATTACAATGTTGCAGTAGTCTGCATAATAGTAAGTCTTCTATTTTTTGTTTGAATAAAAATTCAAAGTAGAAAGCAAGAGTAATATCAGAGGGGCCTGGAGACATGACTGATGAACAAAGAAAATGTTATTTTAGAGCGAGGTATGTCTGCATTGTTCATTCTGGACCTTATTTTGAAATTGTCATATTTTTTAACTTTCGTGAAATTCGCCAAATTGCAAATTTCTGACCACATTATTGGGTAGTTGAAATTAGTAAATGGGCAGTTCCTTGTACTCAATCAATAGAACAAATGGAGTTCTAAAGAAATAGCTATGAATTTGGTCGACTGGAACAACGGAATTAGCCGAAAATAGGGCTCAAAGTGGGCGAAAGAGCCGATTTGTAAATATCGCCGAGGTCGCTAACTTCGCAAGAGCATAATTCCATCAGTTTTCCATCAAATTTCATTTTTTTTGGTGTCATTACAATCGGGAAAAGATTCTCTATCATTTCATAAGAATTTTTTTTTTTTTTTTTTTTTTTTTTTTTTTTTTTTTTTTTTTTTTTTTTTAAATTTTGCGACCCCAGGAGACACATCAGGATTGGGGGTTGTGACAGTCAAGGGGTTAATGTATACCAAAAATGAAAGAAATCTAAGCATAAATAATGATGTCCACTTCTCAGCAATTAGTCACCCCTTAGCAGTATTTTCACATGGTTTTTATTGTTGTATTCTCATTGTTTTTGTCTCGTTTGATAGAATGGAAGATATATTACAGAAATAGATATGATTTTGATTGTTTTCACGACAAAAAGTACCTTGAAATGTTCGATTGTTTTGGCTATGTTCGAGTAAACAAATGATGTCACTGTCCATTCCAATATGCATTCGTGAATGGGTTGACTTTATTTATACAATTATTGCAATAAAGCATAACAGTAAATCTTACATTTTTTGTATGAATAAAAATTACAAATTATTTATATTTTATTAATTTTAGAGTATATGTCAGGTTTCTCTGTTATTTATATGGTTTATTAAGTCATATTAGATTAAGTGAGATAGATAAATAAGCCGTAGAGTTGATATTAGCGAAATTATTGAAGTACAGAATTCCACTGGAACAGATTAATTGCATTTCAATTACTTTAAATGAGGAAAATTGACTGCAAATGAGCAAGTAGAGGTTCCACTGTAAACTGAAGCAAGAATGAGGGAAAGCTTAAGGAGGGAGGATTAGAACTCATAACAGTGCCTGACTAGGTGTCCCTGGAGCCTGGCCAGGTGTCCCTGGAGCCTGACCAGGTGTCCCTGGAGCCTGACCAGGTGTCCCTGGAGCCTGACCAGGTGTCCCTGGAGCCTGACCAGGTCTCCCTGTAGCCTGACCAGCACAGTTGAAACAACATGATTATCAAGTTTTATTTGTACACATTTAAAGTAAAATATTGTTATTGAGTGCTTTCTTGGTCTTTTTGTATCAAAGAAGCAGAAATCTGTAATGCAGGAGGCCCTCAGCATGTAAGGATTTCAACTTTTGAAGGTTGGCCACTCACTACATTGTCTGAAAATTTGGTCTTAAAATCTTATACAGTAGAGTACTGTATACATATGGTAACTACAGGTACACATTTCTTTCTTTGGAATTTAAGAGAATTATTTTGCGTGTGTTCTTCATTAGCAAATTTGATGGTGGCATTTCTTTCAGTACTTCAACAATGAGATCCACGAGGCTGACCAATATGACAAGTACCAGCAGAAGTATGAGCGAGCCTCCTTGAAAACTGCTACATCCTTGGCATTACTCAACTGGGGTCAGAATGCAATTTTCAGCATTGCTTTGTCAGCAATGATGGTTCTGGCAACCAAGGAAATTATTGCAGGTAATTGGCATATCAAATATTAAAAAATAAAAAATTGCTATTGAATAAATGGAGGATTTTGGAAATGGAAATTCTTGAATGATGTACTACAAATATTTAAGCATTTTTTTTTTTTTTAGGAACATAGGTTTTTTAATGAACATCTTTTTTTTTGTTAGGGGTTCATGTTATTTTCACTGTAAATGAAAGTACCCTCTCTCAGCAAGGATGCCTATGAACCTCATGGGGTAGAGAAAGTGTCTACCTTTCACTTTGATGCTTGGTGAGGATGCTTTTTCATCAGATGGGAGAGGATTTCATGCCTTTTCTCATTGTTTCATGTAACTGCATGCTTCTCAAGCAACCCAGATTTTTATAAAATTTTATGTGGCTATCATTATTTATCAGTAAATAATTTTAATTTTGTACATACTGACTCACTTTTCACAAAGTTAAAACAGTAATTAAGCACAGCTTGCTTGATATAATTATGCAAGCTTTGTCATCAAAGTCATGTTGATAAGTTCTTTGTGAAAATCATGGTAAATGTGTATACACGTACATCTGTGGACTTGTCAGTAGATAGTTCTGTGAGAAATAAGGCGAACTGTAGAATTGATAAGGAAAAAAGGTGGGTGGTGCATTGACAGACTCAACAAACTTGATCCATGGAGGCAAAATGGGAGGTGTACTAGAGTACAGTGAAAACAACTGTTGTATAGGTGTGAAGCATGGGTTTGCATATTGAAGTGAGGAGGAGGCTGGAGGCAGTAGCAATGCCATGTTTGAAGGCCATATGTGGTGTGAATATTTTGATGAGAATTCAGAGTTTGCAAGATGTGTTGAGCTACTAAAAGTTTTATTCAGAGGGCTGAGAAGGGGTTGAGGTGTTCTAGACACTACGACAAGGTCCTAAATGCACTAGAAGACAAAAAGAATGCAGATGTAATATATACAGACTTTGCAAAAGCCTTCGACAAGTGTGACCATGGCGTAATAGCGCACAAAATGCGTGCTGAAGGAATAACAGGAAAAGTCGGTCGATGGATCTATAATTTCCTCACTAACAGAACACAGAGAGTAGTCGTGAACAGAGTAAAGTCCGAGGCAGCTACGGTGAAAAGCTCTGTTCCACAAGGCACAGTACTCGCTCCCATCTTGTTCCTCATCCTCATATCCGACATAGACAAGGATGTCAGCCACAGCACCGTGTCTTCCTTTGCCAGTGACACCCGAATCTGCATGACAGTGTCTTCCATTGCAGACACTGCAAGGCTCCAGGCGGACATCAACCAAATCTTTCAGTGGGCTGCAGAAAACAATATGAAGTTCAACGATGAGAAATTTCAATTACTCAGATATGGTAAACACGAGGAAATTAAATCTTCATCAGAGTACAAAACAAATTCTGGCCACAAAATAGAGCGAAACACCAACGTCAAAGACCTGGGAGTGATCATGTCGGAGGATCTCGCCTTCAAGGACCATAACATTGTATCAATCGCATCTGCTAGAAAAATGACAGGATGGATAATGAGAACCTTCAAAACTAGGGAGGCCAAGCCCATGATGACACTCTTCAGGTCACTTGTTCTATCTAGGCTGGAATATTGCTGCACACTAACAGCACCTTTCAAGGCAGGTGAAATTGCTGACCTAGAAAATGTACAGAGATCCTTCACGGCGCACATAACGGAGATAAAACACCTCAATTACTGGGAGCGCTTGAGATTCCTAAACCTGTATTCCCTGGAACGCAGGCGGGAGAGATACATGATTATATACACCTGGAAAATCCTAGAGGGACTAGTACCGAACTTGCACACGAAAATCACTCACTATGAAAGCAAAAGACTTGGCAGACGATGCAACATCCCCCCAATGAAAAGCAGGGGTGTCACTAGCACGTTAAGAGACCATACAATAAGTGTCAGGGGCCCGAGACTGTTCAACTGCCTCCCAGCATACATAAGGGGGATTACCAACAGACCCCTGGCAGTCTTCAAGCTGGCACTGGACAAGCACCTAAAGTCGGTTCCTGATCAGCCGGGCTGTGGCTCGTACGTTGGTTTGCGTGCAGCCAGCAGCACCAGCCTGGTTGATCAGGCTCTGATCCACCATGAGGCCTGGTCACAGACTGGACCACGGGGGCATTGACCCCCGGAACTCTCTCCAGGTAAACTCCAGTAAAGGGAATGAGGGGTAGGGGTCATCCTAGGAAAGGTTAGAGGGAGGTTTTAAATGCTAGGGGTAGGGATGTTGCAGTTTGGAGGGCCATCCAGACTGTGATGTCAGCAGTCTTCTGATATAGCAGTAATTTAATGAGTGACATTAACCCTTTGACTGTTTCCGACGTATAAATACGTCTTACGAGCCACTGTTTCTGACGTATTTATACGCACAAATTCTAGCGGCTTCAAATCAAGCGCCAAAGGCCTGGTAGGCCTACACGAGAGAGAATGGGTCTCAGTGGTCGGTGTGCACCCTGTGAAAAAAATCTGGGACCCAGCGGTGCATTGTGGGAACGCCATGTTAGTCCATTTTCACCATGCCTCTCGGTAAGAAGTTCCTCACTCCTCGGCGGATTGGAGGTCTTTTGTTCCCAAGTGATAGCTCTAACAGCGATGAAAATGTCAGTGACAGTGAATTCCAGGGTTTTGAAGTGAGTGTTACCGGAAAAAGTGCCCAGGATAGCGTAATTAGTGATGAAAACCCAGATGACCCACAACCTTCCACCTCTGGTGCTGTGCCGGCTTGCTCACGTTCACGTTCGCCTGTACCAGGACGAAAGAGGAAACTATTTGGTCGTGTACAACACCCAGATGATAGCAGTGATAGTGATAGTGATTTCAAGGTCATTGAAAGAAGTTCTAGTGACAGTGAGAGTGAATATTCCCCAGTGAAGCGGCAGTATGTACGACGTAGCATGCGGTCTGGTAGTGTTTCATATGTTGTTCCAAGGGGAAGGAGAAACTCTGGGAGCACATCCCGTGGCCCTACACCACGACCTGATAGTGAAGATGACGATATTGTAACGATGGGTATGAATGGTGACAGTGAGGGAGGAGGCAGTGGTGGTGATAGTGAGGGTGGCACGGCCCATGTGGCACCATCAGCGGGCCACGCTACTACCCACGCTGCTGACGCAGCACAACAACCAGCCTCACCCTACCCCACACTCCCACAACCTGCACCACCACAACCTGCACAACCACAACCACGGTACAATATCCAGACCCCACCAGCAGACCGCATCTGGGATTGGCAGGACGGTGACGAGTTTGTTCCCAGTCCCCATGACTTTGATGCAACACAAAGTGGAATAAAGCCATCTTGTCCACTTGGGAACAATGCCAGTGAACTGGACTGCTTTGAGTTATTCTTCGATGAACCCCTGATGGACATCATTGTCAGGGAAACAAACACATACTGTGATTACACCATGGCAAATACAATTCTCTCACCAAAATCACGGCTACACAAGTGGAAGGAGACAACTGTGGCAGAGATGTACCTGTTTTTTGCCACAATAATGCTTATGCCACATGTGTATAAGCACACTGTCACCACATACTGGGCAACAGAACGCCTGATTTCAACTCCAGGTTTTAGTGACATTATAGGTGTCAATCGTTTCCTGATACTGTTACGTATGTTACACTTTTCAGACAAAACCAGGCCTGACAGAAGCTACAGGTTATATAAGATCAGAAATGTGTTTATGTACCTGAAACAAAAGTGCTGCATGTATTTTTATCCCTTCAGGAAGCTTGTTATTGATGAGTCCTTGATTTTATTCAAAGGAAGACTCTCATTCAAGCAATATATACCAAGCAAGAGGAAACGCTTTGGTATAAAGCTATTTGTACTGTGTGATTGCAGAAGTGGTCTAGTTTTGGATATCATTGTGTACACTGGCAGTAATACTTTGAGAGATACCATGAAGTTATTGGGTATCTCTGGTGATGTGGTTCGAACAATGATGGAACCATATCTTGGTAAGGGGCATATGTTATTTACTGATAACTGGTACACAAGCCCCTTACTCAGTGATTTCTTGCGAGTGAACTTGACAGACGTGTGTGGCACAGTGCTTGGTAATCGTAAACATATGCCAAGGTTCAACGCTGGCACTCGCAGAGGTGAGGTGCAAGCCTTTGCTGCCAATGACATCATGGCATTTCGGTGGCATGATAAACGTGATGTCACATTGTTGACATCAGTTCACAGAAACAAAATGGTACCCAGTGGCAGGGACAACAGAGAGACCAATGAACCCATTCTAAAGCCTGCAGCTGTCATGGACTACAACCTCAATATGCGCTTAGTGGACAAATGTGACATGCAGATTGGGTTTGCAGACTGTGTACGCAAGAGTTATAAGTGGTATATAAAACTTTTTTCCATCTTGTTGATATCTCTATGCTAAATGCTTATAACATATACAAGTTGAAGACCAACAAAACACCAAAATATGGTGAATTTTGCCTGTCAGTAATCAGACAAATAATCGCAAAGTACCAAGGAGCAACACCTGCGATAGACCAGCGCCCACAGACGTCATCTCGTTTGAGGCCTGGTGATCACTACCCCATACAGCTGCCTCCTACTACTGCCAAGAAAAATGCTCAGAAGAGGTGTTATGTATGTATGCATACCACAAAACGCCCACAAACACGCAAAGACACTCGTTTTATGTGTGAGGAGTGTGAAGTGCCCCTCTGCATATACCCATGTTTCAGAGAGTTCCACAAGCTGCAGCAGTTCTAGGAACGTGTTTAGTGACTGTACATATGTATATATATATTATGGAACAATAGTAATAAACATTGTTTTGTATTGTTTGTTTGTGTAAACAAAGTGTATACACAAACTAATAGTGATAAAGTTTGTTCTGTTATTGTGTTGTAAACAATGAGTGTATATTTGAACAATGCACCTTACATTGGTCTCACAGGCCACATAAGTTACCTGGAACAGAAAAATATTGAAAAATGCAAGAAACCTTTGAATTAGAGTAAATAAAAGAATACCGGGTGGGCGGCGGTCACCGCTGTTGCCGTACGCACGTCACTTTCTGCAAACTTTGTGGCTCTATATCTCGGTAAGTACTGATGGCAAAAAAATTTTTTTAGGCTTAAAACACTACTAAAAATATTCCTAACATTTTCATAAGAAAAAATATATTTTTTTTTTTTCGAATATTTGGCGACATAGAATGACAGTTTCAGAGAGGGGCCTGAAACAGTCAAAGGGTTAATAGTGGTTTCTTCTTTGTTGGGTCACCCTACCTGGTGGGAGACAGCCAGAGTTTAAAAAAAAAATAATGCACAAGTGTGTGTGTTAGAATTGAGTGATTGTAGACAAGCAGTTTTTTTGGTCTTGACATGCTGTTAGTGTGAGCAAGGCAACATTTATGCAGGGATTCAGGAAAACAGGTTAACAGGATTAAAATTTCTGTACTCTGAAGAATGGATGGGGGATATTGCAGTTCAAAAGGTCATTTGAATTGTATTTTTTTTTTTTTATCATTTCCTGGTGGAAAAATGACTATGTAATTTTAACAATTTCTTAATCCTCAATTCTTTACATGCTAAGGACATATTAGCAATCTATTGATGACCACTTGTGGAATGTTATGGTTTATGTAATTATATTGAGTATTGTTTATGTATTGCAGGTCATTTAACAGTTGGTGACCTTGTGATGGTTAATGGACTTTTGTTTCAACTGTCTCTACCACTGAACTTCCTAGGGTCAGTTTATCGTGAAGTACGCCAGGCCCTAATTGACATGCAGACCATGTTCACACTGATGAAACAGCCTGCTGCTATTACAGTAAGTAGGCCTCTTCAAGAAACATTGTGCATATATTCAAACATTTTTATATTATCATAATATCTGGATATGTTGTTTGTTGTTGAATATAATAGCCCTGGTGCAGTATCGCTGAAACATTTACAGAATTATTTCTCGTGAGTGCTTCAGATTAAATTGCTTGAAAGCATTTTGCTTCCTCCCCCTCCTCTCAATTTTGGTCTTATCCTCATCTTGCAACTGGATACAAGTTAATTTGAAATGCTAATTAGAAGGTTAAGGGTAATTTGGAAAGAATGACCAGTGGTCCAGTATGTGCATGTACCCTCCTATTATATGGGCAAGCTAGTTGATTAAGTGCAACTAATTAAGAGGAAGGTAAATTGTGCTCTGGTAAACAATTTCCTGGTTCTTAACAGGAAATTCAGGGAAATGGTTGACCAGGCTTACCTCTATCAACCTTGGAGGGAACGTAATTTTGAATCCTATAATCTCTTCCTGTGTAGTGCTTCTGGTGCCAAAAATATGATTTTAAAAATTTTAAGGCTTTGTTTAATATGTTGAGCATGGATCAGAATTTGACATCGTCCACCCCTGTTATAACCTCTCGTATGCCAGTTTTTATTTACCCTTACCTCCCTCTTTACCTTGTCATTCCACCAATCATTTCTTTTCCTGCTGTATACACCCTCTTACATCCACAGAGTTCTGCTTTACACTGATACTGCATTCTTTAATCTACCTCATACCTTACTGACTCCCTCCACATCATCTGTACTCTCTCTAGCCCACCTTTCTTTCAAAGTTGCTTATGTCTTGCCCTAACTATTTCATTTTTTGTTTTTAATTTTTTTATTTTTTTTTTTTTTTTTATTATCACACCGGCCGATTCCCACCAAGGCAGGGTGGCCCGAAAAAGAAAAACTTTCACCATCATTCACTCCATCACTGTCTTGCCAGAAGGGTGCTTTACACTACAGTTTTTAAACTGCAACATTAACACCCCTCCTTCAGAGTGCAGGCACTGTACTTCCCATCTCCAGGACTCAAGTCCGGCCTGCCGGTTTCCCTGAATCCCTTCATAAATGTTACTTTGCTCACACTCCAACAGCACGTCAAGTATTAAAAACCATTTGTCTCCATTCACTCCTATCAAACACGCTCACGCATGCCTGCTGGAAGTCCAAGCCCCTCGCACACAAAACCTCCTTTACCCCCTCCCTCCAACCCTTCCTAGGCCGACCCCTACCCCGCCTTCCTTCCACTACAGACTGATACACTCTTGAAGTCATTCTGTTTCGCTCCATTCTCTCTACATGTCCGAACCACCTCAACAACCCTTCCTCAGCCCTCTGGACAACAGTTTTGGTAATCCCGCACCTCCTCCTAACTTCCAAACTACGAATTCTCTGCATTGTATTCACACCACACATTGCCCTCAGACATGACATCTCCACTGCCTCCAGCCTTCTCCTCGCTGCAACATTCATCACCCACGCTTCACACCCATATAAGAGCGTTGGTAAAACTATACTCTCATACATTCCCCTCTTTGCCTCCAAGGACAAAGTTCTTTGTCTCCACAGACTCCTAAGTGCACCACTCACTCTTTTTCCCTCATCAATTCTATGATTCACCTCATCTTTCATAGACCCATCTGCTGACACGTCCACTCCCAAATATCTGAATACGTTCACCTCCTCCATACTCTCTCCCTCCAATCTGATATTCAATCTTTCATCACCTAATCTTTTTGTTATCCTCATAACCTTACTCTTTCCTGTATTCACCTTTAATTTTCTTCTTTTGCACACCCTACCAAATTCATCCACCAATCTCTGCAACTTCTCTTCAGAATCTCCCAAGAGCACAGTGTCATCAGCAAAGAGCAGCTGTGACAACTCCCACTTTGTGTGTGATTCTTTATCTTTTAACTCCACGCCTCTTGCCAAGACCCTCGCATTTACTTCTCTTACAACCCCATCTATAAATATATTAAACAACCACGGTGACATCACACATCCTTGTCTAAGGCCTACTTTTACTGGGAAAAAATTTCCCTCTTTCCTACATACTCTAACTTGAGCCTCACTATCCTCGTAAAAACTCTTCACTGCTTTCAGTAACCTACCTCCTACACCATACACTTGCAACATCTGCCACATTGCCCCCCTATCCACCCTGTCATACGCCTTTTCCAAATCCATAAATGCCACAAAGACCTCTTTAGCCTTATCTAAATACTGTTCACTTATATGTTTCACTGTAAACACCTGGTCCACACACCCCCTACCTTTCCTAAAGCCTCCTTGTTCATCTGCTATCCTATTCTCCGTCTTACTCTTAATTCTTTCAATTATAACTCTACCATACACTTTACCAGGTACACTCAACAGACTTATCCCCCTATAATTTTTGCACTCTCTTTTATCCCCTTTGTTTTTAATTTATAAACTTATAAACATTTCTCTCTTACCCACTGTTGACATTTTCCTTGTATCCTGTCTACCTCTTACACTCGCTGTTGCTTCTTTAAAACCATGCATTTTTTTTTTTTTACAGGGTTTTACAAGGTTAGGTTTAGGGTTCCTAATTTACAAGTTAAGAGCTGTTGCCTACATCAGCTCATTTGAAAGCCTTTTTATTGTTAAGATAAAGAACAAGATGAAGCTGGAGCCATCTGTGGGCCAGTGATTTCATTTGGTCAGCTGACTTTATTTCATTAATGTCATACTGTATGGACATGTTCCAGACAAGTCATCCTAGGAATAAATGATCTCAGATAAAGCGATGTTCTGGAGATGGGTACAGAATGTAGTTGCTGCTTGCTGTCCAGCTTGTGTAGAAGCTCAATTCTCACTGTCCTTGGAGTCGAGCCAAGTGTGGTGCCTTGACAATGTTGGCCTTGTATGTAACAGTAAGGCCACCCACATCCCTCCTGTGTTGAAGGCTCTGCTGAAATGACAGATCTGTCCAGGTTGAGTCCAGGCAAGAGAGGAATCATCTTGCTTTGTTCTCTATTTTGTCAAAAAGTTGCAGATGAGTTGGGAGACAGGTAGTCCAAGAAAGTGAGGCATACTTGAGGTGTGAGTGAAAACTTAGTCTGGCAGAAAACAAGTGGAAATGTGAGCCCTGATGTATTACCCAGACGGCCGGAAGCAGGAAGGATACAATGGAGCTGGTAAAAGCCCATCCCCACGGCTCGACTCTCTCTCTCCACACCCTTATCTTCCTTCCCCCCTACCATCCCCTCAATTGATCCTCCCTCTAAAAATCACACACTCTTATTCCCTCTCCCCTCCCCTTATCCCACCTCTTAACACTCGATATACACATGTACACGTTTTCATTATACAACATAAGAACGAAAAAATACTGCAGTAACTGGCATCTTTTCATTTTCCTAATATCTTATCGATAAATCTATCAAAAGAAGGAGGGAACACTGCAGCAGGCCCATGCTAGGAAGAATCAGCTCGCACCTGTCCACCCACACTCACTCATTTACCCGTCCAATTTATGTTAAGCTACCCCAAGTTGTCCCTCATATAGAATCTTGCATCCTCTGCTGTTAAGTAGATGCAAGATACGTCTAAGTGCTGTAAGTTTCCTGGCTGTTTTATTGCAAGATTTACAACGTGATTCATAGTCAGTTTGGAGTCAAATTTCACCCCAAGAATATCAACTTCATCTCTGGGTACCAACACTCTCCCACTTATTCTTATTGCTGCTCCAGCATTACCATCATGGTGCCTAGAAACAGTCATTATTTGTGTTTTTTCAGGAACAAATATGACCTGCCATCATTTTCCTCAGGCTGATGTGGCTTTAGCTGTTAATTGATATAGCAGCTTAGAGCATTTCCTCTCTTGGCTAAGTAAATGTCAGAGTACAGTTGTTTGGATATGCATGGGATTCTGGAATGAGATGGAGGTCATTAAAGTAGACATTCCATAACAATAGCCCAGGTACTCTTCCCTGTGGAACACTGACACCAATTGTGTGTCTTGTTGACTCTGTCCCATTTATAAACTTATCCTATGCTGCTGCTGATGTTCTGTTTGTGTGCTTCAAAGAACAGGCTTGGTATAATAGTTATTATAAGGACATTTTCTTCTACTATATGAGATTTTTCCTTCTCAAATTGTATGATGCTATATTTTCATTTTTTTTTTTTTATCCCCATCTTCCTGCTTCATAACTTATCTGTTGCTCAGGTATAGCGTGGTAAACATTGCAGTAAGTTCTATTATACAAAGTGCTTAATGACTGTAGGGTCCTATAACCTTTGTGGACAATATAAATGAATGGAGCTTTCTCCCATAGACAGTTCTTTTCTTGGGCTACACTTGTATGCATTTGTATGTATATTTATAACTAATATAGATATTAAATGTTTTACAAACATTTATTTTTTGGATGTATTGCTGTATTGACTTCATTACATTATTATTCATTGCATTTTTCAACAGAATGCTCCAAATGCAGTTCCATTGACAATTTCTCAAGAGGAGGCAACAATAACTTTCAACAATGTCAGCTTTGCATACACATCAGGGAATATAATTTTAGATAAATTAAGTTTCACTGTTCCAGCTGGCAAGAAGATTGCTATTGTTGGAGGATCAGGATCAGGGTGAGAATTACCACTTTGATATAAGAACTTTAATTATTTCATCATTATATTGTATATCTGCATCAGTCAACAGTGGGAAAGTACAAGAGAAACAGCTTTGCTCCATTGGTGGCTCTGTGGTTTCACACACTGCAGTCCTACTTGGTTATCTGCTCCATTTTCACCACATCCACAGAACAAAACAATGGGAAATAGAATGACAGAATTGTTGCATCAGTGGTATAAGATACTGATAAGTTGATGAAAAAGACGTGTGTAATACCTGGGAATCTTTATATTGAAGATGTTTTGCCAATCAGTGGCTTTTTTTTAATACAAAGTACAGTACTGAATGGCTCAAGGCTAAGGGACTGATTACCTCAGCTTTCACTGTCTTCTGTATATAATTTGGCAAGGCAGGAGAACTGGTTACTTCATCTTCCACTGTCTTCTATATATGTTTCCAGGGGGAGTGGTGGCTATAAGTGGAATGGATGTACACAACTGTGACAGCTATAGGAGGCAAGGGGGAAGACAGAGGATGGGAAAGTTAAGTGTGAAGGAGCAAGAGGTTAGGAGGGAATTTTTGTGACTGGAAGAGTTTTGGATCTCTGAGGTTTTGGTAGAAGAGATAAAGGCCCAACTGGGAATGGCTATATGAGAGGAGAAATGAGGAAAGTGGAGGAAGAATGAATGTAGGCAAAGAGGTGGGAATATCAGAAGTGAGGATTGAATAAGGGTTGAACACAGGGGTGATTGAAAAGAGGGTTCAACAAGAACCTGAGGGCACTGAACCCCACTAGAGTAGGAGAGCCAAGCGAGTCTTCCTTGAAGATGGAGTTTTGTTGTTGTCATAGCATATGAAAGGCCCTCCCTTTCCTTGGGACAACAGATTTCACGTTCTCTCAAGTAAAGAGAGCATCACTGGAAATATGCAGGGTGAGCTTCATCTCAGTTAAGGCAAGTGAGAGGCAGGTTGTAGGATAGATTATGATCTGCACCGCAGACTAGGCATTCTTCCGGTGACCAACAATATACTTGCTTAGGTAGCCAAAGCATTGTCTACATTGTTGAGGTGTAGGGAGCAACTCTGCACCTGTAAGCATTGGCCTGCTGTACAGACAGAAGCTGGAAGCTAGCAGACATTGAAGTTTAGTTTAGCAATGTTGCTAGGATTATGTCTCCTACTCCAGGCCAGGCAGACATAAGTTTCCACTTTGGTGACTGAGAGATGTTGGAGCTCAAGTTACTTCTGAATGTCCAGGCCATATTGCAGAAAGTCTTATTGGATAATTGTATGCAGGCTGAGGACAGTACCACATCTAGAAGTGTGAAAGGAATGTGTGTGTTCTGTGACAGGGATGTTGTCAGTAAATTGAAGGAGGGAAAGCTTGTCAGCTTGCTTAGTGTCCTTCACAGTGACAATATGCATTCCATTCTTGAGGGCATTAAAGGATACATTTTGACTCTCATGCCTCATGAATGCTTTGCTAATGCCATGGTCATAAAACTGAGTGGAGGGGAATAGGTTTTCAGGTAGTGCATTTCTTAGGGTTGGGGCAAGAAGAAATGTCTGTAAAGACATCAAGTAGAGTTCTAGGTTGTTTGGATGCTGGTGTCGAGCCAATCTGTCCTGTGACGTACCACCAGTTCAAAAATCGAAATGCCATCGTGGAAGAAGCTGAGTACATGGTCAAGGTAGAGCAGTCAGAGGTATCACAAGAGTTGACCAGAACACCAGCACAGGCATTAGGCAATGAGGTGTTGTCCAAAAGCAGTACTGGGTTCAAAGGACTGTCTATGGGTAAGTCTGGGTCAGGTAAGGGTGCTGCAGAGGTAAAAGGTTCAGGAGGAGGCAGATCATGAATTGGGCCGTCTGTTTTTTTTTTTTTTTTTTTTTTTTTTTGAGGGGGGAAGAAAAGAGGAGCAGATAAAAAAAAAAGGGGGGGCATAGAAAGGAAGAGAGGGGCAGCTCTGAGGAGAAACAAAGATCACATCTCCCACCATGTCCAAGAGTATGCCTTTTGCAGCAAGTATTGCCGATGCTGCATAGAAACTGCCCCCTACCCTGCCCTGCATGCTAGTAAATGAGCAATTAACAATGGCTCCCTGACATTACTGAGCCATCTCAACTGACAGAAGAGAAACCCACCAAGTCATATCCCATTGTGGCTGCCACCTCTCAGAACTGATATGCAAGCACCAGGGATACTACCATCACCCAAGGACACAGGAAGCCACCCTCCGAAACTCTGGAGGATAGTTCAGCATATCCTAAGATGCATATGACTGGCAGTAACAGCCTGGTTGATCATGCCCTGATACACTGCTAGGCCTGGTCATGGACCGGGTTGCGGGGGCATTGACCCTTGGAATATTCTCCAGGTATGCATTTCCTATGAAAAACACCACCCAGGGCCTCAGTGGAATGGGATGGAGAACAATCTCTCTCTTCTCAACCTAGAATATCCCCAAAGGCTGAATGAGTAGATGAGTGGAGGGGTGGGGGTAATCAGATTCGATCAAAGGGAGGAGACCAAAGGTTTAATTCCTTGGATCAAGAGCCCTTCACTGTGTCAAGGGACCTCTCTTGAAGGAATATAAATATGTAGATTGGATCTCTAATACTGTATCTTTGGTAGCTTCTCATCTAAGATGGGAGGAAAGTACCTTAAGCTTAATTTTTAATTCATTGTTTACACTTTAGGAAATACGTACTTGAAATATACTATTAATTGGTCTTTAACCCGTAAACGGTCCAAACGTATATATACGTTTTTTCAACATTTGAAAGTATGTAAAAAAAGTAGATCTTCTTTTTTTTTTTACATTTGAAAATGTGTAAAAAACTTTGATCTACTTTTTTTTTTTTTGGTTATATTTGAAAATATGTAAAAAACATATATCTATTCTTGGAGCACTACACATGTGAACATAGATCTGCTTGGACCGTTTACGGGTTAAGGAAAAGACTTATAGTTCCAAACTTACTTATCTTTAGGACAAATTTTTATTTTTTATGGACTTTTAATGATCCTGATTCCTGGGGTTGGCCTGCTTTAGAATTTTCCTCAAAGGATTGATTACCTACAACATTGCAAGACACTGAATTTTTATCTGAATTTTTTTTAATTAAATTTGCCTTTTGTTTTAACTATCACTTAAATATGAAGACAAAGATACAAGATGCAAAACAAACTCTTATTAGGACAATGTTTTGCTCTGTGTACAGCTTTATCAAGTCATACGGAGGTTACAGTTAACAAACATGTATATCACTTAAATGGTGACTAATGTTATGAATTTGGCATGCTTAGTGTGAATGAGGTAACAAGAAGGAATACAGGGAACCAGTTAACCAGATTTAAGTTCTGAAGGTGAGAAGCACACTGCTTGTACTTTGGAAAGACAGTTTGGAAATGAGTAATAATAAATGAATTTTTTTTGGGTCACCCTGCCATTGAGGAAATTACTAGTTTTCAAAACAAAACATTAAAAATAAGTGAAGCTGCTGATACTTGCATGTAGTGAGAAGCAAGTGGTATATTTTAAGAAAAGTATCTGAGAAAACAGAAAAGACACTGAAGTGTACAATATAAAATCCTAACTAATGAAAATAATAATTGAAAAAATAATGGTTAATAAAATGTAGCAGACCACTACATGGTTCTTCTGTGTGAGTAGCCAAAGAAAGGAACTGTCAATGGGAAAAGGTGCAACCCTCAAGGGATCACCTGGGACAACTCTCTATCATGACTTACCTAGATTAGTATTGAACATGTTCAACATACAGGGTTTCACTTAAATATTTATTAAAGTTTTACCTATAATTTGAATTCTCCACTCCCACAGGTTTGATATGCAATCAGGGTTTATCCTGTATATCTGTATGACCTCTGTGGGGTTAGCTCTTTCATTGTATTATAATTATCCTGTACAGGATTGTTATACTGTATGTAATAAATATTTGTGAGATAAATTCCTTGCATTTCCATGAAATATTTATTTATATATTCAAGGAAGTCGACAGTTGTGCGCCTCCTGTATCGCTTCTATGAACCCAATAGTGGTAGCATCTTGATCAATAATCAAAACATAGCTGATGTGAACATGGATAGTTTGAGGAGGGCCATTGCTGTTGTCCCACAGGTAAGTTAATGGATTGTTTTTTACCTGTACCATATTTGTCAAAATTGAACATTTTTCTCTTAACATTTAGTAATTCATTTAGGAGAAGTTGTTACTAGCTCCTTGTTCCCAGCATTTTAGTTGCCTCTTACAACGTGCATAACTTGTGGAAGAAGGATTTTTCTCCACTTTCCCCATGGAGAAAATTGAACATACCTTATTTTGTATCTTGGTTATCTGTCTCAGAATATTTCCCATCTTACAACCACTTTGGGGTTCCTACTGTCATATTTTGCTTGGCATTTCTTTTTAGCCACAGAGCTAAATAATTCTACCTGATAAAAAGACACTTTGGCAGACACTATGAGAACATAAGAACATAAGAAAGGAGGAACACTGCAGCAGGCCTGTTGGCCCATACTAGGCAGGTCCTTTACAATCCATCCCACTAACAAAACATTTACCCAACCCAATTTTCAATGCTACCCATGAAATAAGGTCTGGTAACTATCCACTCATTTGCAAGTCCCACTCAAATCCAACCCCTCTCACTCATATATTTATCCAACCTAAATTTGAAACTACCCAACTAGGTAGACTGTTCCACTCATCAACTACCCTATTTCCAAACCAATACTTTCCTATGTCCTTTCTGAATCTAAACTTGTCAAATTTAACTCCATTACTGCGGGTTCTCTCTTGGAGAGATATCCTCAAGACCTTATTAATATCCCCTTTATTAATACCCATCTTCCACTTATACACTTTGATTATGTCTCCCCTCATTCTTCGTCTAACAAGCGAATGTAATTTAAGAGTCTTCAATCTTTCTTCATAAGGAAGATTTCTTATGCTATGTATTAATTTAGTCATTCTACGCTGAATGTTTTCTAACAAATTTATGTCCATTCTGTAATATGGAGACCAGAACTGAGCTGCATAATCTATGTGAGGCCTTACTAATGATGTATAAAGCTGCAGTATAACCTCTGGACTTCTGTTGCTTACACTTCTAGATATAAATCCCAATAATCTATTTGCCTTATTACGTACATCTCTCATTGACACAAAACTTGTTTTACAATCAAACTGTTGTCTCATAAAAGTTCCATTTTGCTGTAGTTTCTTTTTATCATAGTGTCAGTTTTATGACCTCATTTCCACATTCTACTTTATTATATATATGTTGTTCTTTAATGTTGAAAAACTCTAGCTATGAAGCTTGTGTTGTTATTATATTTGATATTAATTTCAGGACTGTGTGTTGTTCCATGACACCATAGCATATAATCTGCATTATGGTGATCTCTCTAAGGATAGCAGTCAAGTCCAGGAGGTTGCACAGTTAGCAGAGCTCCATGACTCCATTATTACCTGGGAAAAGGGTTATGATACTCAGGTAAGAGTTTTGAAAACTGAGTTATATAAAGAAATACTGAGGCATTGGTGGGACTTCATTGTTAGTAGTCCCATTATGTTTATACAGTAGACTTGAACATAATGTCAACACTTCATGTAATTTTGTGATATGCGATGCGAATAATATTGGGAAAAAAATAGCATTGCATTCATTATGACTTTAATAAGCCTCTCTTTTTTCTGAATCTGATTTTTAGATTTCTTAGTTGTCAAAAGTAATGAAGTTTTGATACTTTACATTGTAATTATGCTGCTTGTTGTGTTTGGGATAGGCTCACATGATGCTAAATCTGATTAAAAGTTGAAGTTTTCACAGTTGCTCTTTTCTGATGATATTACTTTATGAAATTTGGAGGGGAAATTGCAGAGGTGTTGGCAGAAAAGTTTGAGGGTATGTAAAAGAAGGAAGATAGAAATATACAGAAAAGAGCAAGTTGATGAGAGTAGAAAGAAGTATAGGCAATGAAAGATTAGAGAAAAGGAGTATGGGAGGAATAAACATATTTAAAATTATGAGAGAGTAGGTGTGTCAGAGTGAGTGTGAGATGGGCTTGCCTAACATGAGCCAGCAGGCTCATTCTTGTATTGTGTTTGTGTGTACTGAGGAACCTGAAAAGAAGTTTGTCAGTGGTTGTAATGAGGTGAATGTATCAAAGTATAATGGTACCAACACTTGTGTATAGATGGGAGGTGTGGTTCTTTACTCTTTTGTGGTGAGGCTAGGGCATGGAGATGTTCTGTTTGAGTTTGATAGGTGGTGTGAATATTCATAGAAGAGAAGAAATTAGAAGATGTCTTGGTATGAAAGGAATAATTCTGGTAATATCTGTGAACAGATTTAGGGAAAACTGGTTAGCCAGACTCAAGTTCCAGAGGCAAGAAGTGAAACCTCTGCACTATGAAGGAGAGGTGGAAATGTTAGAGTTCAGTAGATCATTTAAATTGTGTAAGTGCACTTTTAGAAAGTCAACTAGAAAGTGAATGATAATAAATGAGCTTTCCTTCTTTGGGTTACCATACCCTGGTGGGAAATGGCCAGTGTGCTGTATAAAAGTTCACATTTTGGTCTATATTTTTATCCTTACATTACAATGTATGAATGTTATGACAGGTGGGAGAGCGGGGCCTGAAATTGTCTGGTGGAGAAAAGCAACGTGTAGCAATTGCAAGAGCCATTTTAAAAAATGCACCTATCCTCATCTTTGATGAAGCCACTTCCTCTCTAGACTCTATTACAGAACAGGTACCTGATTGAATTTTTTTTGTTGTTGAATTTGTGAAATGTGTATTAAGTCAGCCTTAACCTTTTAGCTGTGTCCAACGTACTAGTACGCAAATGTTGTCTGTGTCCAACACTAGTACGCACAATTTTTCATACCCACTAATCTGCCACCTGCCAATATTTTAGACTTTAGCACCACTCTTTGGGTCTTCCATCTATTCATAAATTTGAAAACATCAAGGGCCAGCAGGGTCCACACAATGTATTATACCTAATTAGCAGAAGTAAACAATAAACCTGGAGCTGTTGTTCTACTACCAGCTTTCCTACCAGCAAATTGGGTGTTAAAGTGGCACTGAGATGACTTATTCATTTCATATTTACAGTTTCATGATACTAACAGGGAATTCAGTCACAAAACACACTTAAGTATATTTAACCCAGGATAACCCAGTAAAGTCAGTGTGAATAACTTCCATGCTTTGAGGAGTACAGTAGTCCCCCCAAATTCACGGGGGTTACGTTCCAAGACCACCCTCAAATTTGGAAAAAAACATGAATTCTGGACATGATTAAAAAACTGCTTGTGAATGCCTATTTTTATAGTTTAAACTCTAAATATGCCCCCAAAACACTTTAATTTCAAACTCAGCTTCATACGTCATCCTTAAAAAAAAAAAGAATGCAAAGATAAACCCATATACAGTACTGTACTATGTCTCCCATAGTGCTAGAATGTAAAATACTTATGTTACCCCATATGCACTGTAATTCATGCAGGCCCATTTTCTTTGGTATATTGTAATTCATGCAGCCCTGTTTTCTTTGTTATACTTACGGTAAATTTTTTTTTTCTTTTTTTTTAACAAACTGGCCGTATCCCACCAAGGCAGGGTGGCCCAAAAAGAAAAACGAAAGTTTCTCTTTTTAAATTTAGTAATTTATACAAGAGAAGGGGTTACTAGGCCCTTGCTCCTGGCATTTTAGTTGCCTCTTACAACACGCATGGCTTACGGAGGAAGAATTCTGTTCCACTTCCCCATGGAGATAAGAAGAAATAAACAAGAACAAGAACTAGAAAGAAAATAGAAGAAAACCCAGAGGGGTGTGTATATATATATATGCTTGTACATGTATGTGTAGTGTGACCTAAATGTAAGTAGAAGAAGCAAGACGTACCTGAAATCTTGCATGTTTAAGAGACAGAAAAAAGACACCAGCAATCCTACCATCATGTAAAACAATTACAGGATTCCGTTTTACACTCGCTTGGCAGGATGGTAGTACCTCCCGGGACAGTTGCTGTCTACCAACCTACTACCTACAACTTATGGTAAATCATCATCTTTCAACAAACCAGCCGTATCCCATCAAGGCAGGGTGGCCCAAAAAGAAAAACAAAAGTTTCTCTTTTAAATTTAGTAATTTATACAGGAGAAGGGGTTACTAGTCCCTTGCTCCCGGCATTTTAGTTGCCTCTTACAACACGCATGACTTACGGAGGAAGAATTCTGTTCCACTTCCCCATGGAGATAAGAGGAAATAAACAAGAACAAGAACTAGAAAAAAAATAGCAGAAAATCCAGAGGGGTGTGTATATATATGCTTGTACATGTATGTGTAGTGTGACCTAAGTGTAAGTAGAAGTAGCAAGACATACCTGAAATCTTGCATGTTTATGAGACAGAAAAAAAGGCACCAGCAATCCTACCATCATGTAAAACAATTACAGGCTTTCGTTTTACACTCACTTGGCAGGATGGTAGTACCTCCCTGGGTGGTTGCTGTCTACCAACCTACTTACGGTAAATATACGGTAATAATTTAATTTAGTAACAGTAAAGTTAAATGTACGGGTACTCACTAATAATGAATGATACTGTTCTCTCTACAACAATAAAAAATTTATACAGCATTATATTTTATATGGAAATTTTGCTGAATTTACTTTAATATTTATGTTACAAAATTATTAAATTATATTTTTCTTAATATTTAGCATTAAAACACAAATTATATATTCCACGAAAAAGTAAAAAAAAAAAATTTGTGAATTTGCAGGGATTTCTGTGAATAATTATGAATTAGGTTCTGAGGAAAAATTCGCAAATTACTGAAGCTGCGAATTCATGGGGTCCACTGTATTACTATCTGAAACAATTGCAATATTATAAGTACTCCTTGTATATAACCTTAAAAGATCAAAATAGTAAAAAAGACATTAGAATAAAAAAGTTATACAGTACAGTGGAACCTCAATATTCGTATGTCCCTATATTCGTACAACTCAACTTTCGCCCAACTTTTTTGAGAAAAATTTGACTCCGTATTTGAACATTGCTCTGATATTCGACCTAAACAAAACAATCCATCTGGATGAAGTCTGATAAAAACAAAGCATCATGCGCTGTCTCTCATCTGCTTTCATTCGTCAAGCATCATTCATACAAGCTCTGTGAAACTTTTTGGTACTTCATTCTTATTCTGTGGTGTATTTTAAATATTTTCATTGAAAATAAGTAATCATGGTCCCAAAAAATAGTAGTGATCCAGACAAGCCTAAAATGAAGCAGTGAAAACAACAATTAACGTGGAAAAAAGAACTTGGGAAGTGCGACAGTGGAACATGTGTGTTGGACCTGGCCACTCAATATGGTATGGCGAAATCCACCGTATCGTCCATGTTGAAAAATAGAGGCAATAAAAGGGGCTGATGTGGCAAAAGGAATGAAAATTCTTGCTGTGGAAAGGTCACAGATAATTGAAGAAATGGAAAAACTTTTGTTAGTGTGGATTAATGAAAAATAACTGGCCAGTGGCAGTGTTTCCGAAACAATAATTTGTGAAAAACCAAAGCCGTTTTATAGTGAGCTTGGGTGAGACACCCTGAGAAATAATGCTGAAAGTGATGAATTGAGGGCAAGTAGGGGCTGGTTTGATAGATTTAAAAAGAGGAGTGGGATTCATAGTGTAGTAAGGCATTGGAGGGCTGCCAGTGCTAACAGAGATGAGGCTGAAAAGTTTGTTAAGGAATTTAAAACCTATGTAAACATTGAGGGATTTATTACTCAACAAGTTTTTAAGGAACTGTGTTACCACTGGGCTCAAACACAGAACCTTGTGGAAAAATGGCATCCTAACATTACTGTTTTGAATAGGAGCATCAGCCTGTTCAATGATAGTGTCGTTGACCACTTTAGAAAAATTTTGAAAAGTCATCAAAAGCAGACAACACGGGACAGCTTCTTCAGCAAAGAAGAAATCAAATGCCAGTGAATCCCCATCATCTTCAAGTGCTACTGCACGGAAACTGAGAAAAGACACCAGACAGGCACCCGTTCTGAACATTAACATCTCTCCACCTTCCTCTTAGGCCATCAGCACTCCTCAGTAAAGATAAAGTGCAGTTAAATTATCATTTATTGCTTTTATAGTTTTTATGTATGAGTTTATGCATACAATTATTATTATACAGGTTTAAATAAGCAATATTTTCACTTTAAATGTATTATAATTGGTAATTTTGGGGGGTCTGGAATGGATTAATCCAATTTACATTATTTCTTATGGAAAAAATTGATTCAGAATTCGTACAACTCGCCATTTGAACAGCCTCCTGGAACGGATTAAGTTTGAATATTGAGGTACCACTGTATGTATATATACAGTGGAACCTCAAATTTCGAACTTAATCCATTCCAGGAGCTAGTTCTAAATTCGAGAAGTCTGAAATTCGAAGCAATATTTCCCATAAGAAATAATGGAAATACAATTAATCCGTTCCAGAAACCCAAAAATATTCACAAAAAAAATTCATTTTATAGAGATTAATTACAGTTTTACATACACATAACAAATGCTATAGTCTTTAATTATGTATAGTAATATAAAATAACATTTTTACTTACCTTTATTGAAGATTGGTGATGGCATCTGGAAGATAGGGAGGAGGAGAGAGGGAGTTGGGGTTATTGTTTGGAAGGAGAATCCCCCTCCATGAGGACTTCCGGTATCAAAGCCCTCTCTGGGGTTGCTTCCCTTCTCTGTATTTTAATGCCACTAGGACCAGCTTGAGTCATTGGATCCCAGTCTCACAAAATAACTGTCTACAGTCCTCTGTTTCTGTCTCACAAAATAACTATCCACAGTTGTCTGTTTCTGTCTCACAAAATAACTGTCCACAGTCGTCTGTTTCTGTCTCGCAAAATAACTGTCCACAATCGTCTGTTTGTCTCACAAAATAACTCCACAGTCATCTGTTTCTCACAAAATAACTGTCCACAATCATCTGTTTCTCACAAAATAACTCCACAGTTGTCTGTTTGTCTCACAAAATAACTGTCCACAGTCGTCTGTTTCTGTCTCACAAAATAACTCCACAGTCGTCTGTTTCTGTCTCACAAAATAACTGTCCAAAATCGTCTGTTTCTCACAAAATAACTCCACAGTCGTCTGTTTGTCTCACAAAATAACTGTCCACAGTCGTCTGTTTCTGTCTCACAAAATAACTGTCCACAGTCATCTGTTTCTGCCTCACAAAATAACTGTCCACAGTCCTCTGTACATCCTGGCAAGCTCAACAAGTCTCACTCCAATCTCATACTTCTGTATTATTTCCTTCTTCACATCTATGGTGTTTCTCACTTTCTTTACCACAGGGGTACTGCTAGCAAGTTTCTTTGGGCCCATGGCAGCTTATTTCACAGCCTCACAAGCACTAAACACAATTAAATAATCGTAAAATGTGTGAATGAGATCGCAGGTTAGTGTTCACTCAAGCATAAACAAAGCTAGACTGCTCAGGGCGCCTGCGCGGGGACGCGGACAGAGCGGGCCAGCAGACAGGTCCCGTACCCAGCGGTCCAAAAATAGGGGCGCGTTCGATAATAGGGACACAGTTTGTCCGAAAAAATGGTCTTATTTTCGAAACGTTCGATATGTGATACGTTCGATTTTTGAGGTTCCACTGTATTGATTATTCCAAGTGAAGCAATGTTGGGCTAAGCATTTCCACATGTTTGAAGTTCTAAAGCACTTTTAAATATTTCTAATGTTATAAGACACTTGTGTAGATAGTGTTAAAAATTTAAAAGCAATTAAAAAAAGAACAGAAAACAATCATATCTTGGCATCAATAAATTTTAAAATGTAAATATCGCTGGTGCCTTTACACCGCTTTTGTAGATGAGTGATCTTTTATTTTTTACCAACTTCACCACCACATAAAATTATAAGTTTTCATCAGATTTCACTCATTGTAGTCTCATATGATTATGAAGATTGAACTGTCGAACTATAAGACAAAATAATTTTTTTTATTTTTCCAAATCTTCCCACACATTTTTTTCAGGGTATCCCACCATTAAAAGAATGATTGATTGATTGTAATAGTTGATTGACTGACATTAAATGTGTTTTTACTTCAGTAATCAGTGCAAATTATTATGTTGTAGCATCAGTTGATAGTTATATGCTACTATACGTATTTCCTTGGAAATTCTTGACTAAGTTGCATCAGATTTATATACAGTAATTTGGTTAAAAATTCTAGAGTTTTTATGAATCAGTTTTAACAACTCAATTTTACAAGTCACTCGGGTACCACCACATGAGTTTCTGTCTGTAAGCCTTTTCCTTAACCGAGATTATAAGTTATCACATTATCAGGTTGAATTATAATGTAATTGCTTATATTTTAATGGCTTTTAGAAAATATTAAAAAGTATGTTTTATATAATTTAAGAATCTTGTGATACAAGCATATATGGAAATTGTGTACATCTTCTTTCAACGAACTGGGCTGTATCCCACCAAAGCATGGTGGCCCAAAAGGAAAAACCAAAGTTTCTCTTTATAACTTCAGTAATGTATACAGGAGAAGGGGTTACTAGCTCCTTGCTCCTGGCATGTTAGTCGCCTCTTACGACACGCATGGTTTATGGAGGAAGAATTCTGTTCTGTTTCCCATGGAGATAAGAGGAAATAAAGAAGAACAATGACAAGTTTCTTTTAGCATGATACATGTTTGTACAAAGAAGTGTAACAATTTAGTGAACATGCCAAAAGCCCCTTTATACGCAGAGCATTTTGGGCAAACTTAAGACTAACTTAAGATTAATAAGGCAATTACAATGCAGTACAGTATTACAATTTAGCACAATTTAAACCACTGAAGTTGAAAGAATTTTAAGTCTGGAGTAATGATTAAATAGTTGAGCAATCATCCAGCATAATATGCAGTAATGAAAGTGAAACAATTTTAAGTTTGAAATAAATGATCAAATAGTTAAGCAGTCTTAAATTATTTAAGAGTTTTTTTAGTAACTTTTGAGTAACTGGTGGGTATTAAGTAAAGTGTTTGTCTGGTTTTGGGTGATGAGGTGGTTTCTAAGTAGGACCTTAAATTGATTTGCAGGCAAGGGTTCTTTAATGTGTTCTGGCAATGAATTCCAGATCTTTGGGCCCTTCATGTGCATAGCATTTTTGCATAGGGAGAGATGGACATGATGGATATCGAAGAGTGATTTGTGCCTTGTGGTATGCCTGTGTAATCTGTTGTAGTTATCAAGGAGTAGTTTGAGAGGAGGGTTAATATATGAGTATAATGTTCTGCGTGTGTAGAAGGCACAATAATATGTGTGGATGTTTTGTATATTAAACACGTTAAGGCTCTTAAAAAGTGGTGGAATGTGCTGTCTAGTGCAGGAGTTGGTAAACAATTGCACTGAAGCATTTTGTTGGGTTATTAAAGGTTTAAAGTGATTTGCTGTGGTTGAGCCCCATGCACAAATACCATAGGTGAGGTAAGGGTAAATGAGAGGATGGTAAAGAGCAAGAAAACCCATTTTGGGGTACATAGTACTGTATCTTTGAAAGGATGCCTACTGTTTTGGAGACTTTCTTGGATATTTGCTGTATGTAGGGTCTGGAATTTGAGACTGCAGTCAAGGTGGAGACCTAGAAATTTGCCCTGTGTGTGTCTTGAAATGGGTGAACTATTTATCAATGTGTTTAGCTATACATTTGAAGCTCTGTTTCCAAATAGTATGAAGTAAGCTTTGTCTATATTGAGAGTAAGTTTGTTGGTAGTCATCCATGTAGATATTTTTAGTAGTTCATTTACAGTGTCTGTTAGTATGGTTGGGTTTGGGTGAGAGAAGACATAAGAAGTGTCTTCTGCAAATGAAATGGGTTTAAGGAGTTTATTTGCATTTGGGAGGTCATTGATGTAAATGAGAAAGAGAAGTGGACCAAGGACACAACCCTGTGGGACTCCAACAAGAACAAGTTGTGTAGTGGAGTTACCTCCATTTGTGTATACATACTGGTTTCTGTTGCTAATATAAGTTTTTAGGTAATCGAGAGATTGTCCTCTGACCCCGTAATGTTCAAATTTTAGGTGGAATAGGTCAATGGTCAACTGTATCAAAAGTTTTTCGTAAGCCTATGAAAAAGTCTTAGGGGAATTTCATTTTTTCAAGTGCTGAAAATATTAGTTCAAGCATATGTATAATTGCATTGTTAGTACTTATTTTGGGTCTAAATCCAAACTGACAGGGGTTAAGTATGTTGTGGGATTCAAAGTAGGAGTAGACTTGTTTGTGAATTAATTTTTCAAAGATTTTAGATAGTTAGATCACCTCCTTTGAGGATTGGGGTGACCCTTGCTGTCTTGAGTATGGATGGGAAGGTGGAAGATTCAATGGATTTGTTAAAAAGAGTTGCAATAATTGGTGACAACATGTGAGAAGTTTTTTTTATATATGAGTGGTGGTAAGTTATTTAGGTCTCCTGTCTTCTTCTTTAGTGTTTTGATGATGAGCGAGGTTTCTGTAGGGTTTATTGGGGCAAGAAATAGAGCATTTGGGTTGTTACTAGTGAGATAGTCTTTAGGCTGAATGTTTTAAGTTTGGGATTTTGCTTGCTAGCTTGGTTCCTACAGTCAAGAAAAAGACATTAAGTTTATTGGCAGTATCTGTTGGCTGGAGGAGAGGTTTTTCTGGTTTCATTAAGTTAATGACTTTGTTTTGAGACAGGATTTTAGATCCTAGAATTTCAGATAAGGTTTTCTAGGTCTTTTTCATATCGCCTTTTATGTCATGAAATCTGTTTTTGTAATTTTTTTCTTTTTTTAGATCTTATTAGATTAGTTAGTATTGACAAGTAACGTTTTGCTAGGTCCTTTGTTATTAGACCCATTCTGTACTGTTTTTCATATACAGTAGACCGTCATTTAACACAGTAGTTACGTTCCTGAAAACACCATGTTAAGTAAAATTGTGTTAGATGAACTGAAGAACTTATGGGAAAAATAGGGTTCTGTTCCTGAGAGCCCAAAAAAAGCCAAACAACTTTTTTTTAGGCCTCAACATCTTACAAAAATAAAAGTTAATATGTAATTGTAGTTTATTGTTGTGATGTATTATGTTGTTTTTACTGCTTAAGACTACAAATGTAACAGAAATAATAGTATTTCTTACCTTAAATAGTGGGTGCTGGTGTTTGTGGATGATTGTGAAGAGAGTGGAGAGTTATGTTGTGGCCCTACTGGGCTGAGGTGGATGGTAGAGGTTCTGTTCTGGTACTGAAGTTGATGGTTGTACTGGAGTGTCTAACTTTGTCATTCAGTCAGTCAAGTCATTCATTCAATCAAGTCAATCAGTACTGGGTGTCATGATTGCTTGGAAGATACAAGATATAGTAATTAAAAGATAAAAACACAATTCACAAACACAGCTAGCTTGTAGCAGAGAAGAAGGACTGGACACATATGAAGTATGAATATTGGGATGGTGGGGTGGCAGGGGATGGCGGGAGGTCTCCTTCACTGATCCACAACAAGGTGGCCACTGTGGTGGTATCTGTGATTATGCCTGCTTTTAGTGGGGATATAGTGTTTGTCCTGATATGGTCAAGTAAATTATTATTATTATTATTATAATCAAAAAAGAAGCGCTAAGCCACAAGGGCTATACAGCATGGTCAAGTAAAGATATATTTGTCCTGGAGATTCATGTAGGTTTTGTTATAGAGTAGAACTCCAGTTTTCATGCTTAATCCATTCCAGAAGGTCATTCTAAATCCGAAACATATGAAACCTGAAGCAACATTTCCCATAGGAAATAATGTAAATCCAATTAATCCGTTCCAGACCCAAAAAATATTAACAAAAAAATACATTTTTTTAAAGAATAACTATAGTTTTACTTACAGAAAAAAAAAAAAATGAGAAATACAGTAGGGCCCCGCTTTATGGCGTTCCGCTAATACGGACATTTCAAATTATGACCAAAACTCGTTATACGGCTCACCCCACCTGACTTTCTAATGCGGTCACCGCGCCCCACCCGGTTTGTTTACATTTTCTGTGAGCTCCATAAGCACCACGTCTCTCCATTACAAGAACATAAGAAAGGAGGAACACTGCAGCAGGCCTGATGGCCCATACTAAGCAGGTCCTTCACAATCCATCCCACTAACAAAATATTTGCCCAGCCCAATTTTCAATGCTACCCAAGAAATAAGCTTTTGAGAATTCTATTTACTCATGTGCAAGCCCCACTCAAATCCAACTCCTCTCACCCACGTATTTATCCAACCTAAATTTGAAACTACCCAAGGTTTTAGCCTCAATAACCCTACTAGGTAGACTGTTACACTCATCACCTACCCTATTTCCAAACCAATACTTTCCTATATCCTTTCGAAATCTAAACTTGTCTAATTTGAATCCATTATTGTGGGTTCTCTCTTGGAGAGATATCCTCAAGATCTCATTTATATCCCCTTTGTTAATACTCATCTTCCACTTGTACACTTCGATCATGTCTCCCCTCATTCTTCGTCTTACAAGTGAATGTAATTATACAGTCTTATACAGTCTCATACAAAGCAGGAAGGTATAAGGAGAGGAGGAGTTTGAGGTAATCAGTATAATACTGATGAAGCCACTGTGTGGCGAAACGTTTCTTCAATAAAGATTCCCATATGTTGCATAAGTGTCTCAGTTCTTCAACTTGTCGTTTTCAAAACCATTCATCACATCTGTCAGACACTGTATCATCATGGGATCTTGATACAAAGATTTCTTCAAAACTTGTCCAATCTTTGGACGAAGACCTACTTAGACTAGTGGATGGTTCCACTACGACCCCACCTCCTCCTGCTTTGCCTCACCTGACTACAGTATATAAGCCACTGCTACGACCCTGTGCTGTACTTTCTACAAGATTGATGGACTGAACACACCGACTCCAGGCTGAGGGACTGATTACCTCAAGCTCCTCCTCTCCTTATACCTTCCTACTTCGTATAAGACTGATGAAGCCATTGTGTGGCGAAACGTTTCTTCAGTAAAGATTCCCATATAAGAACATAAGAATGGAGGAACACTGCAGAAGGCCTACTGGCCCATACAAGGCAGGTCCTTATCAAAATGACCCCTACCTAAAGCTTCCCAAGAATATCCTCCTGTACCCAATGACACCAATCAAACCCAGCCCCTCCCACTCGTATATTTATCCAATCTCTTTTTAAAGCTATGCAAGGTCCTATCCTCGATCACCCTTGTTCCACTCATCCACAACTCTGTTCAAAAACCAGTACTTACCTATGTCCTTTCTAAATCTAAATTTATCCAACGTAAATCCATCATTTCTGGTTCTTACCTGGTTCAACACCCTCAGTACTTTATTAATATATCCTTTGTATATACCCATCATCCACTTATACACTTCAGTGATATCACCCCTCATTCTACGTCTCTCCAGAGAGTGGAGATTCAAGGCTCTAAGTCTGTCTTCATACGGGAGATTCCTTACACAGTAAATCATTTTAGTCATTCTTCTTTGTATGTTCTCCAATGAGTCTATATCCATCCTGTAGTAAGGAGACCAAAACTGAGTGACATAATCTAAATGAGGCCTCACTACTGATGTATAGAGCTGTAAAATAACTTTTGGACTTCTATTCTTATACTTCTTGAAATTAATCCTAGTAATCTGTTAGCCTTATTCTGCATACTTAGACACTGCTGTCTTGGCTTTAGATTTCTGCTTACCATGGCTCCCAAGTATTTTTCACACACTGTATGATCAAGCTCTGCTTCACCTAGTTTATAACTTCGAGGGTTATTTTCATTACCAAGGACTAGTACCTTACACTTATCCACATTGAACTTAATCTGCCATTTTTCAGACCAAGACATTAATTTGTCCAAATCCTCCTGGAGTTCATTGGTATCCTCCTCAGAATGAATCATACGGCCTATTTTTGTATCATCAGTAAATTTGGTCATGTCACTTGTAATTCCTTCGTCAATTACGAACAAAAGAGGGCCTAAAACTGATCCTTGTACAAGGGAATGCAACTAGTGACTAAATCCCCATTCAGATTTGACCCCATTAACCCTTTGAGGGTCGACAGGCCCTCTCCGAAACTCGTTCTCAGGGTCGGCCAAATTTCAAAAAAAAAAATTTTTTTTTTCTAAACATTATAGGATAAACAAAAAAAATTTACCATCAATACTTACGGAGATATGGATGCATGAAGTTTGCAGAAAATGAGCCGCGTATGGCAACAGCGGCGACTGCCGCTCACCCGGTAAACTTTAGTTTACTCGTATTTGAAGGTTTGTTGTTTTTTCACTATTTTATTTTTTCACATAACTTATGTGGCCTATGAGACCAAAGTAAGGTGCAATGTACATATATACACTCGTTGTATACAACACAATAAGCACACAAACATAATTATCAATATATTGTTTACAAAACTTGTTTACAAAAACAAACAATACAAAACATTGTTTATTATTATTGTTCTATAATATATATACCAATATACAGTCACTGAACATATTCCTATTAGTTCTGCAGCTTGTGGAACTCTGAAACATGGTGTCATACACAATGGTGTTTTATCTTTCTCCCTCATTCTATCTCTTTCAATCTGTCTCTCTCTTTCTATCTGTCTGTCTATCTCTGTCTCACAGGTACACATAAATACAAGTATACATAGTATAAATTACCTAGGATAACCCAAGAAATCCAGACAAAGTGCTATACTCTGCTTGAAGATGTGAGTAAAAGTGATGACACAGTCTTGTGGCTCTCTCTGAGACAGAGAGCTAGACTGATAGACAGATAGACAGGGAGCTTGACAGACAGACAAATAGACAGACAGAAATGTTAGTGTACCAGTACCAGTGTACTAGTGTTCCACCCTCCTCCTCCTCTTCTTCCTCCTCTTCCCCCTACTCTTCCTCCTCTTCTCCCTACTCTTCCTCATACTCTTCCTCTTCCTCCTCCTCCTCTTCCTCCTTCTCCTCTTCTTCCTCTTCCTCCTACTCTTCCTCTTCCTCCTACTCTTCCTCCTCCTCCTCCTCTTCTTCCTCTTCCTCCTCTTCCCCCTAATCTTCCTCCTACTATTCCTCTTCCTCTTATTCCTCTTCCTCCTACTCTTCCTCTTCCTCCTCCTCCTCTTCTTCCTCTTCCCCCTACTCTTCCTCCTTCTCCTTCTCCTCCTCCCCCATAGTGTAAATTACCAGGAGTCGGCAGCTGTCAAAATGACATATTGTCTCATTACTCACTCCCCCCTCCCGCCTGTCAAAACAATGGGGTCGGATGCTGCTTCCCTTCCTCCATTCTATCTAATTATCTTTCTCCCTCATTCTATCTGTCTTTTTATCTCTGTCTCACAGGTACACATAAATACAAGTATACATAGTATAAATTACCTAGGATAACCCAAGAAACCCAGACAAAGTGCTATACTCTGCTTGAAGATGTGAGTAAAAGTGATGACACAGTCTTGTGGCTCTCTGAGACAGAGAGCTAGACGGATAGACAGGGAGCTTGACAGACAGGCAAATAGACAGACAGAAATGTTAGTATACCAGCAAAAACAAAGGGAGGGAGATGTTTATCTCATCTTTTGGCATCAGCTCTACCCTCATTTACCCTCATCAAACGTCAGCACTTATCAGATGTTATCTCCCCTTATCTTGTTACTGTCATGGGTGAACATTTATTATTACCTATTATTATTATTATGTATTATTATTATGTATTATTATTATGTATTATTATTATTATGTATTATTGTTATCATTACGTATTCTTCTTCTTCCTCCTCCTCCTCTTCTTCCTCCTCCTCCTCCTCCTCTTCTTCTTCCTCCTCCTCTGCCTCCTCCTCCTCTTGCCTCCTCCTCCTCTTGCCTCCTCCTCCTCTTGCCTCCTCCTCCTCTTGCTTCCTCCTCCTCTTGCCTCCTCCTCCTCTGCCTCCTCCTCCTCTGCCTCCTCCTCCTCCTCCATTCTTGGAACAAGTTTGAAGAGCTTGTAGTTCATAATCACTATCACTATCATCACCAATGCTCACATCTGAGTCTGGGATTTTGGAAAATAGGAGTTTCCTCTTTGATTCTGGTACAACTGAACGTGAACAAGATGGCCCAGCACCAGAGGTGGAAGGCTGTGGGTTGTCTGGGTTTTCCTCACTATTACCCATATTATGGTCATTAGTTTCAGTCAAAACCTCACCAGAACCTTGAAACTCATCTTCACTGTCACTTCCATCTGTATTAGAACTGTCACTGGGGAACAAAAGTGTCCTAATTCGCCGAGGAGTGAGGAACTTCTTACCACAGGGCAAGGTGGAAATTGTGTACTATGATGGCATTCCCACAATGCACCACTGGGTCCCAGATTTTTTTCCTACTGCGCACACCCACCACACAGACCCATTCTCTCACATCTAGGCTTATCAGCCTTTTCCTGTGAGATTTGAGGCCGCTAGAATTTATGCGTACTAGTACGACAAAAACCCCTACGCGTAAGACGTACTAGTACGACCAAAACCCTCAAAGGGTTAATGGAAACTCTGCTTTCTATTGGTAAGCCATGCCTCTGTCCATGCTAGAACTTTTCCTCCTATATCATAAGTTGCCACCTTTCTTAAGAGTCTTCTGTGAGGTACTCTGTTGAAGGCTTTACTGAAATCTGAATTTTGGGAGATGTTAAGTGAATGTATAGGAGCCTTTGAACCAAATGAGAGAGTAATTGTGGTAGGGGACCTGAATGCTAAAGTAGGAGAAACCTTTAGAGAGGGTGTGGTAGGTAAGTTTGGGGTGCCAGGTGTAAATGATAATGGGAGCCCTTTGATTGAACTTTGTATAGAAAGGGGTTTAGTTATAGGTAATACATATTTTAAGAAAAAGAGGATAAATAAGTATACACGATATGATGTAGGGCGAAATGACAGTAGTTTGTTGGATTATGTATTGGTAGATAAAAGACTGTTGAGTAGACTTCAGGATGTACATGTTTATAGAGGGGCCACAGATATATCAGATCACTTTCTAGTTGTAGCTACACTGAGAGTAAAAGGTAGATGGGATACAAGGAGAATAGAAGCATCAGGGAAGAGAGAGGTGAAGGTTTATAAACTAAAAGAGGAGGCAGTTAGGGTAAGATATAAACAGCTATTGGAGGATAGATGGGCTAATGAGAGCATAGGCAATGGTGTCGAAGAGGTATGGGGTAGGTTTAAAAATGTAGTGTTAGAGTGTTCAGCAGAAGTTTGTGGTTACAGGAAAGTGGGTGCAGGAGGGAAGAGGAGCGATTGGTGGAATGATGATGTAAAGAGAGTAGTAAGGGAGAAAAAGTTAGCATATGAGAAGTTTTTACAAAGTAGAAGTGATGCAAGGAGGGAAGAGTATATGGAGAAAAAGAGAGAAGTTAAGAGAGTGGTGAAGCAATGTAAAAAGAGAGCAAATGAGAGAGTGGGTGAGATGTTATCAACAAATTTTGTTGAAAATAAGAAAAAGTTTTGGAGTGAGATTAACAAGTTAAGAAAGCCTAGAGAACAAATGGATTTGTCAGTTAAAAATAGGAGAGGAGAGTTATTAAATGGAGAGTTAGAGGTATTGGGAAGATGGAGGGAATATTTTGAGGAATTGTTAAATGTTGATGAAGATAGGGAAGCTGTGATTTCGTGTATAGGGCAAGGAGGAATAACATCTTGTAGGAGTGAGGAAGAGCCAGTTGTGAGTGTGGGGGAAGTTCGTGAGGCAGTAGGTAAAATGAAAGGGGGTAAGGCAGCCGGGATTGATGGGATAAAGATAGAAATGTTAAAAGCAGGTGGGGATATAGTTTTGGAGTGGTTGGTGCAATTATTTAATAAATGTATGGAAGAGGGTAAGGTACCTAGGGATTGGCAGAGAGCATGCATAGTTCCTTTGTATAAAGGCAAAGGGGATAAAAGAGAGTGCAAAAATTATAGGGGGATAAGTCTGTTGAGTGTACCTGGTAAGGTGTATGGTAGAGTTATAATTGAAAGAATTAAGAGTAAGACGGAGAATAGGATAGCAGATGAACAAGGAGGCTTTAGGAAAGGTAGGGGGTGTGTGGACCAGGTGTTTACAGTGAAACATATAAGTGATCAGTATTTAGATAAGGCTAAAGAGGTCTTTGTGGCATTTATGGATTTGGAAAAGGCGTATGACAGGGTGGATAGGGGGGCAATGTGGCAGATGTTGCAAGTGTATGGTGTAGGAGGTAGGTTACTGAAAGCAGTGAAGAGTTTTTACGAGGATAGTGAGGCTCAAGTTAGAGTATGTAGGAAAGAGGGAAATTTTTTCCCAGTAAAGGTAGGCCTTAGACAAGGATGTGTGATGTCACCGTGGTTGTTTAATATATTTATAGATGGGGTTGTAAGAGAAGTAAATGCGAGGGTCTTGGCAAGAGGCGTGGAGTTAAAAGATAAAGAATCACACACAAAATGGGAGTTGTCACAGCTGCTCTTTGCTGATGACACTGTGCTCTTGGGAGATTCTGAAGAGAAGTTGCAGAGATTGGTGGATGAATTTGGTAGGGTGTGCAAAAGAAGAAAATTAAAGGTGAATACAGGAAAGAGTAAGGTTATGAGGATAACAAAAAGATTAGGTGATGAAAGATTGAATATCAGATTGGAGGGAGAGAGTATGGAGGAGGTGAACGTATTCAGATATTTGGGAGTGGACGTGTCAGCGGATGGGTCTATGAAAGATGAGGTGAATCATAGAATTGATGAGGGAAAAAGAGTGAGTGGTGCACTTAGGAGTCTGTGGAGACAAAGAACTTTGTCCTTGGAGGCAAAGAGGGGAATGTATGAGAGTATAGTTTTACCAACGCTCTTATATGGGTGTGAAGCGTGGGTGATGAATGTTGCAGCGAGGAGAAGGCTGGAGGCAGTGGAGATGTCATGTCTGAGGGCAATGTGTGGTGTGAATATAATGCAGAGAATTCGTAGTTTGGAAGTTAGGAGGAGGTGCGGGATTACCAAAACTGTTGTCCAGAGGGCTGAGGAAGGGTTGTTGAGGTGGTTCGGACATGTAGAGAGAATGGAGCGAAACAGAATGACTTCAAGAGTGTATCAGTCTGTAGTGGAAGGAAGGCGGGGTAGGGGTCGGCCTAGGAAGGGTTGGAGGGAGGGGGTAAAGGAGGTTTTGTGTGCGAGGGGCTTGGACTTCCAGCAGGCATGCGTGAGCGTGTTTGATAGGAGTGAATGGAGACAAATGGTTTTTAATACTTGACGTGCTGTTGGAGTGTGAGCAAAGTAACATTTATGAAGGGATTCAGGGAAACCGGCAGGCCGGACTTGAGTCCTGGAGATGGGAAGTACAGTGCCTGCACTCTGAAGGAGGGGTGTTAATGTTGCAGTTTAAAAACTGTAGTGTAAAGCACCCTTCTGGCAAGACAGTGATGGAGTGAATGATGGTGAAAGTTTTTCTTTTTCGGGCCACCCTGCCTTGGTGGGAATCGGCCAGTGTGATAATAATAATAATAATAAAAATTCTTTATTACTGTCCACTGCCTCAAATGTTTTATTGAAGAATGTCAGCAAATTTGTCAGGCAGGAACGACCTCTTGTGAACCCATGCTGAGATTCATTAATCAAATTATGCTCTATAAGATGACTTCTAATAATATCAGCTATAATTGATTCTAACAATTTGCCTGCTATAGACGTCAAGCTGATTGGATGGTAATTTGATGGAATAGACCTATCCCCTGATTTGAATATAGGAATTATATTAGATATCTTCCACATCTCTGGCACAACATCAGTTAAGATGGACGCATTAAACACGCTCGTTAATGGCTGACTAAGTTCCATCTTGCATTCTTTAAGTACCCTGGAAAACAACTCGTCGGGTCCTGGGGATTTATTTTGTTTCAGTTTATCTATCTGTTTGATAACCATGCCCCTTGTGAGAGTAATATTTGTTAATTTGAATTCTTTAGGAACTGAATAATTGTTAATTTCTGGAATCTCATTAACGTCTTCTTGAGTAAAGACTGACAAAAAATAATAATTAAATAGAGAACACATTTCCAGTTCGATATCCGTCAGCTGTCCATTCCCAATTTTCAGAGGTCCTACTTTTTCCCTCACCTTCGTCCTGCACACTTGAAACAACCCTTTTGGATTAGTCTTTGATTTATTAGCAACTTTAATTTCATAATCACGTTTAGCTTTTCTAATCCCCTTTTTTACTTCTCTTTTTAACTGAACATATTGGTCAGTAAGGTTAATCTCTCCTCTTTTGATGCGCCTATATATTCCCCTTTTTCTCTCCTAGTAAATGCTTTAGCCTCCTGTTAACCCATTTGGGGTGGTTATTATTTGACCTAATATCTCTCTGGGGAATATATATGCTCTGAGCTCGTTGTACGTTTAGAAAAAATTCACAATCACAGATCCGTTCGTAATCATAAGTATGATCATCAGTAAAATTATTAGCTAGATTACTCCAATCCAAATTAGACAGGTGTTCCCGAAGTCCATTATAATCGGCAGAACGAAAATCAGGAACTTTTACTGTATTATCATTATTCTCGTATTCCCAGCTAATGCTAAAAGTGATGGATTTGTGATCACTAGTGCCAAGCTCTTCAGCAATCTCCAGATTATTTATGAGTGTTTCCTTATTTGACAAGACTAGGTCGAGCAAATTATTACCCCTGGTAGGCTCTATTACACACTGCTTCAGAAAACAGTCCTGAACTACTTCCATAAAGTCACTGGACTCCAGATTACTGGTCAAAGAAGTCAAGTCAATTTAACTGAAGTTAAAATAATCTATCACTACATTATTGTGTCTAGAAGCCCTAACAATTTCGTCCCAAAGAAGTCTTCCTCTATCGTGATCCAAGCCTGGAGGTCGGTATATTACACCTAGAATTAGTTTTTCTTGACCTACAAATTCTACCCAAACATACTCTGTTACTAATCCATCTATTTTTATACCTGTTTTGATGCAACAATTAATATTTTCTTGTACATATACTGCAACACCTTCCCCCTTCCCAGTGTATATGTATCCACATGGAATCATACAATATATGAGTTATTGCAATGACATCAAAGTTCCAGCACTTGCTGCCAAACATAATTCATTAATCTTATTTTTTGCACTTCAGTTGTTAGTATAAAATACAGTTATATGTATTTTCTTCTACACCTTTTTCCTATTCACCTTTGCTTTTACACAATTTCTGTAATTATCATTACCCTGTGGTACTCCATGACTGTTGTTATTAAGATTCATAATATCAAAGCCAAAGTCAATATATCTATTCTCATTATTCTCCATTTCTAAACCCATACCTCTAACTAATCCTAGTTTAAAGCCCTAACCACACCCTCAACTGAGTTAGCAAGAAAACCCACACCTGCTATAGATAAGTGAACCCCATCCCTGGCATACATGTCATTTCTACCCTAGAAGTGGTCCCAGTTGTCAATGAATGGTACTGCATCATGCTTAGAGTGCTTGTCCAGCCAACATTTAATACCAATTGCTCTGGACAACCATTCATTTTCAACACCCCTTCTTGGCAAAATGCCACATATAACAGGGCCCCCATCCCCTCACTTCTTTCTAATTATGTCTGTTGCTGTCCTGTACCTTCTAACTAAATCCTCACTTCTATGCTTGCCTTCATCATTGCCTCCAGCACTGAGGCAGATAATAGGATTGATCCCATTACCGTTCATGATGTCAAGCCGGCTAACAATATCCTCCATCCCAGCCCCAGGAAAGCAAACCCTCTGTCTCCTACTCGTATCCTTCAAGCAGAATGCCCTATCCATATACCTAACCTGGCTATCCCCAACAACAACATTTTTTTCCTTCCTTGGTGTCATTCGTCATGACGTTCCCAGTAGTCAACTCACATTCGTCGGGTAGCATGGAGAATGCATTAGATGTTTCCACAACAGTTTCCACAGCAGTCTCTTTCTTTTTCATCGTTTCTACCTTTCCATTTGTCGTCTTGATCATCAACTTCATTCCATGCTGTCCAGCCACTGCCCAGGTTCCATTCTTGACTTGAGGACTCACAACAGGAGAACTTCTACGAATCCTCTTGTTTTCCTCAGTCAATCGCCGTATCTCTTATTTTCGCTACCCTCAGTTCCTCCTTAAGCTGCTGGTAAAGTTGCTCGATGGAGGGCATCTTGGTTCAGTCCACAGAGAGTACCCTAGACATGTCCTCACTATACCAAGACAGGTCCTCACTGTACTTCCCCACACACCAGACAGGGTACTTCCCCACACACCAGACAGGGTTACCTCCCCACACACCAGACAGGGTACCTCCCCACACATGATTTGATTTGAGTGGGAATTGTGCATGAGTGAATAGAATTATCAAAGCTTATTGCTTGGGAAGCATTGAACATTGGGTTGGGTATAGTATAGTTGCATAGTATGAACCAACAGGTCTGCTGCATTGTTCCTGCTTTCTTATGTACACCAGCCAGGGTACTTCCCCACACACCAGCTAGGGTACTTCCCCACACACCAGCCAGGGTACTTCCCCAACCACCAGCCAGGATACTTTCCCATACACCAGACAGGGTACTTCCCCACACACAAGACAGGGTACTTCCCCACATACCCGACGACAGGGTACTTCCCCACATACCCGATGACAGGGTACTTCCCCCACACACCAGACGACAGGGTACTTCCCTACACACCAGCCAGGGTACTTCCCCACACACCAGCCAGGGTACTTCCCCCACACACATGATTTGATTTGAGTGGGACTTGTGCACGAGTGAATAGAATTATCAAAGCCTATTGCTTGGGAAGGATTGAAAATTGGGTTGGGCAAATACGATTCTGTTAGTGGGATGGTTTGTGAAGGACCTGCCTAGTATGGGCCAGCAGGTCTACTGCAGTGTTCCTTCTTATGTTTGTACACAAGCTGAGGAAATTGCTTCAGAGGAGGAGAAAGAGAGAGGGAAGAAGGTGCCTTCTTAAAAGATTAAGGACACCTGTGCAAGGTGGAGTGAGGTGCAAACATTTGTGGAGGAACATCACCCTAACCCTCTCCCCTCCTCCCATCTTCCATACACCAACAAGAATCTTCAATAAAGGTAAGTGTGATATTATTGTTTTATAATCTATAAAAAAAATTTTTTTAGTTAATACTTTTGGGTGTCTGGAATGGATTAATTGGAATTACATTATTTCTTATGGAAAAAATTAATTCGGAAATTGTCAGATTCGGATTTAGTCACTCTCTGGAACAGATTAATTACGATAACCGGGGGTCCACTGTACTCTGATAATTATACTTGTGTATACCTGTACTGTACCTATATAAACTTACACACTGTGCTGACATGCAGGTACACATTAACCCTTTGACTGTCGCAACAAAAATCCTGATGTATCTCCTGGTGTTGCAAAAAATATTTGAAAAAAAAAAAATATTTTTTCTTATGAAATGATGGAGAATCTTTTCCTGATGATAACGACACCAAAAGTACAAAATTTCATGGAAAACTTGCGGAATTATGCTCTCGCGAAGTTAGCGACCTCAGTGACAGTTACGCATCAGCAATTTTGCCCAATTTGAGCCCTATTTTCGGCCAATTCCATTGTTCCAGTCCACCAAACTCACAGCCATTTCTTTAGAACTCCATTTGTTCTATCAAATGAGTACAAGAAACTGCCCATTTACTGATTTCAACTACCCAATAAAGTGGTCAGAAATTGGCAGTTTGGCCAATTTCATGCAAATTAAAAAATTTCAATTTCAAAATAGGGTCCAGAATGAACAATGCAGACATTCCTGCCACTAAAATAACATTTTCTCTGTTCATCAGTCACATCTCCAGGCCCCTGTTATAATACTCTTACTTTCTATTTTGAATTTTTATTCACACAAAAAATAGAAGATTTACTGTTATGCAGACTACTGCAATATTATAATACAATAATTGTATAAATAATGTCAACCCATTCATGACTGCATATTAGAATGGCTAGTTGGTCATTTATTGGACAATGATGTCATTTGTTTACTCTTGAACATCGGCAAAAATCGAACATTTCTGCCACTTTGAACTCCATTTCAAGATCCTTTTCATAGTAAAACCAATCAAAATCACTTTTATTTCTATAATATGTTTTCCATTCTATCAAATGAGACCAAGAAAAGAAGACTGCAACCCTAAATACTATACAAAAATACACCTCAGACTCGGCATTTTAATTCAAAAACACGGTTGGAGTTTTTTTTTTTTCTCATTATGCACTGTGTGCTGCAGGATTTTTTTGTACTGCGCACACTGACCACATAGACCCATTCTCTCACATGTCGGCTTACCAGGTTTCTCCTGCTTGATTTGAAGCCACTAGAATTTTCGAGTATACAGTGGTCCCTCGCTTTTCGTAGTTCTCGGGAATCGTAGATTTCGGAAATCATTGGGATATTTTCGTATAAACATGGGCTCGCTAATCATAGGTTGACTCGTGAGCAGTAGTTCATCTGGGACGCGTACGCACGGTGTGAGCCGGGGCGGCGGCCAGTCTGGCATTGTTTACCAGTGAGCGAAGGTCCCCTCACGTGCTCCTACAAAATATTTCATAATATTCCACTCATTTTAGTGCTTGCAAGTACTAAAGCTACCATGGCTCTAAAGAAAGCTCCTAATGCCAAGCCTGTGGTAAAGAAGGTGAGAAATACGATTGAATTTAAGAAAAACATCATTGAACATTATGAAAGTGCCACAAGTGCGGCCGAACTGGCCAGGATGTATAAGAAACCCTACACAACCATATGTTCCATAGTGGCCAAGAAAAAGGAAATCAAGGACGCTGTTGTTGCAAAGGGGGTAACTATGCTGACAAAAATGAGATCACCAGTACTCGAAGAAGTTGAGAAGTTATTATTGGTGTGGATCAATGAGAAACAATTAGCAGGAGATACTCTTATGACTTCAATTATTTGTGAAAAGGCTAGGCAGTTGCACAACGATCTGGTAAAGAAATTGCCTGAAAATAGTGGTGATGTGAGTGAATTTAAGGCCAGCAAAGGTTGGTTTGAGAGATTTAAGAACCATACTGGCATACACAGTGTGGTAAGGCATGGTGAGGCTGCCAGTTCGGACCACAAGGCGGCTGAAAAATGTGCATGAATTCAAGGAGTACATGAACAGTGAAGGACTGAAGCCTGAACAAGTGTTCAATTGTGATGAAACAGGCCTCTTTTGGAAGAAAATGCCAAAGAGGACCTTCATTACACAGGAGGAAAAGGCAATGCCAGGACACAAGCCTATGAAGGACAGACTGACTCTCATGTTCTGTGCTAATGCTAGTGGGGATTTCAAAGTGAAGCCATTACTAGTGTACCATTCTGAAAATCCCAGCGTGTTCAGGAAAAACAATGTTATGAAGAGTAAATTGTGTGTGTTTTGGAAATCTTACTATATAGTAAGGCATGGGTCACGAGGGAAATTTTCGTCAAGTGGTTCAATGAAGTGTTTGGCCCTAGTGTGAAGAATTACCTCCTGGAAAAGAAATTGGATCTCAAGTGCCTGCTAGTAATGGACAATGCACCTGCATTTATATGTACTTTGCATTTATAAGTGGAAAAATGCACTATGCATTTATAAGTGGAAAAAAAAGGGTGTTCCACTTTAAGGCGATTTCCGCTTTACGGTGGTAGCCTGGAACCTAAACTACCATATAAGTGGGGCCCTACTGTATGTATAAAGCACTAATGAAATGGATCAATGAACATTTAAATCAATATTACATACCTCTATGGCTTATTTATCTATCACAATTTATCTAATATGACATAATAAACAATATTAATAACATAGAAACATGATATATACTGTAGAATGAATAAAATATGTCATTACATATGTGAGGAGTGGTGGTGGTGTTGGGTTTACAAGGGCTACTGACAGCATAAGCCATATAGTGGTGGGCCGTCACCACTAAACACACTACTAGTCACACTGAAACACCACTAGTCACACTGAAACACTGTACGTAATTTATGAATAAGAAATATTTACATTTTAATTTATGGTGTATTTACACTTTATAAATAAGAAATATTTACACTTACCTTAGAGGAGATGCTGGCATTGGTTTAGGGTGGTGTAAGATGCATAGGGTTGCATATGTTGTCAGTGGCCAATATACCTCCAACAACATTGGAAGATTCAGTTTTGTGTCGTCTTTTTCTATTGCTTAATCGCTTAACTTATTTGCTACACTGTTAATGCTACACTTTATCTCTGGCTGGTGCTATAGCCTTATCGACTCCTGCTGCTTTAGTATCGTACATATTGTGGAATCACTGAAGAAGGCACATTCTCCCCTCTCTCTCTCAGCCCTTTACCAGAGGGGTGGCACCAGGAACTTCCTTTGGGCCCATAGTGGCTTATTTCGCAGTCGCAATCAATAAGCAAGCACAAAAATTGTGAAATGTTTTGGATGAATGCTCACTCAACCAGTGACAAAGCCAGACTGATGGCGTCCCCGGGCAGGCGGACGTGTCTCGTAGGTACAATTCTGGATTGAGGTCTGACATCCGAAACAAAATTTCGCCCAAAAAAGCGTTGTAAATCTGAAACATCCGATATCTGGTAAGTACAAAAACCGGAGTTCCACTGTAGTTGGCAGAAGTAAGCAGTTGCTCATAGTGTTTGTGAATTCAGTTGTTTGTGGGTCATGGTAATGGATGAGGTTTATGTTGAAGTCACCTGTAAGTATCAGGTGGTGTTTATTCATGTCTGTGTCAGTTATCATGTTTCTTAGGTTTTTACTAAATGAGTACATATTGGAGTGAGGTACTCTGTAGATTGCTTCAGCTGTTAAATCAAATCAAATTAAATCAAGTTTATTCTCTATAAAGATTACAATGTGGGGTTTACATATTACAGGATATTGTGTGGTTTACATATTATATGAAACTAATTACAGAGAGGGCCACTATCACACCTAGCATGACTAGGCATTTTGGGCAGGCTAAGATTAATTCAAAACTCTATATTGGTACCGATTAAGGAGCATATTGGTATTAAGGCTAAGTATCTGCATTACAGTTTGTAAATTTAGCAATGTGAATGGTTTTATTGTGGTACAATACATAGTTTCTATTGAAGCTCCTATATTGGAGACTCACAGGCAAACTTGTGACTAGTTCAGATTCATTAGGTAATAGTTGTGTTACATATTTCTATGTTTATGGTCAATTGGGTGAGTGTAGGTGTGAATTGTGAGGAATCACAGATATTGAGGGAAGGTCTAGGTTGTTTTTTGTGAGTATGATACAAGAGAATAGGCAGTTTTCATGTAGTTAGCTGACGGTGGGGTGTGTCAGGGAGATAAGATGTTTTCTAATGGTAGTTTTGAAAGTGATGAATGTGTCTGCAGTTCTAGGGTTTTCAGGTAGGGTGTTCCAGATTTTAGGCCCTTTTATGTACATTGAATTTTTGTATAGGTTTAGCTGGACACGGGGAATGTCATACAGATGTTCGTGTGTGCTGTTATGCCTGTGGGTCATGTCACAACTATCGAGAAAGTGTTTTAGGTCAGGGTTAATATTGGAATTTAAGGTTCTGTAAATGTAAGTAGCACAGTAGTAAGTGTGGATGTTCTGAACAGTGAGTAAGTTTAGATCTGTGAAGAGTGGGGGGAGGGTGTTGCCTGAGATTGGATTGCGTGATTGTTCTTACTGCGGCTTTTTGTTGGGTTATTTTTGGCTTTAGGTGTGTTGCTGCAGTTGATCCCCATGCACAAATAGCATAGGTGAGGTAGGAATTAATGAGTGAATGGTATAGTGTGAGAAAGGCAGATTGTGGCACGTAGTAACGTATCTTGGAGAGGATCCCAACCATTTTGGATACTTTTTTTTGTTATGTGTTGGATATGGGTGCTGAAATTCAGGATGCTGTCGAGGTGCAGGCCTACGAATTATGTCTGGCAATAAGAGTGTTGTTGATCTTAAGTTGTGCAACACCTGCTCTGTTACCAAACATAATATAGAAGGTTTTGTCAGTGTTAAGTGTAAGTTTATTGGCTATCATCCAAGTTGAGGGTGGCAAGATTTGGGTGGGAGATGACACAAGTCGTGTCGTCAGCAAAGAGAACGGGTTTCAGGTGTTGTGATACGTTGTGGTGTTCCAATATCAAGTGGCCATGTGATGAGGTTGTATCTTTAATGGTGACATACTGATACCTATTAGTAAGGTAGGATTTGAAATATGCAAGTGCATGGCCTCTTGTACCATAATGGTCAAGTTTGTGGAGTAGGATGCTGTGATCTACTGTGTCAAAAGCTTTTCTTAGGTCAATAAAAAGTCCTAATGAATATTCCTTATTTTCCAGTGCTATGTAAAGCAGATCTAGCATTTTTACAATTGTATCATTGGTGCTTTTATTTTTTCTGAAGCCAGATTGGCAGGGGTTGAGTATGTTTTGTGCTGTTATAAACAAATATAATCTCTTGTGCACAAGTTTCTCGAAGATTTTGGATAGCAATGGTAAGTTTGATATTGGCCTATAGTTGTTAGCATCTGTGGGGTCACCACCTTTATGTATTGGTGTAACCCTTGCTGTCTTGAGTAGTGTTGGGAAAGTGCTAGTTTCTAGTGACTTGTTGAAAAGTAATGAAATAGCATGCTAAGGGACATGGGCCACTCGCTTGTACATTAATGGTGGGACATGAGACAGATTCCCTGAATTATTTTTAAGTCACTTAATAATCGTGGTAACTTCAGTGGGCTCAGTAGGTGCAAGATAGGAGGAGTTTGGGAAATTCCCATTTAAGTAATCATTTGCATGGGCGTTGGTACCTGGGATTTTACTGGTGAGATTAGATCCTATGGTTAAGAAGTGGTTTATCTTGTTAACTGTATCAATGGGATGCAGTGGTGTTTCGTTCGGTTTAGTTAGGACAATATCCTTGTTTTTTTTTCAGTTTGTGGGTTCCCAGAATATGAGTGTTTTCCAGGTCTTTTTTATATCTCCTCTTGTTTCAGTAAATCTGCTGGAGTAGTACAAATGTTTGGCTTTTTTTATTAGTTTGGTGAGAACTGATGAATAGCTTTCTTAAGGTTTTTGGATTTAAATTTAGAAAATGTATATCGCCATATTCATCAAGAATTAGTAAGATATAGTAAGAAAATAGAAGAAAACCAAGAAGGGTGTGTATATATATGCTTGTACATGCAAGTGTAGTGTGATCTAAGTGTAAGTAGAAGTAACGAGACATACCTGAAGTCTTGCATGTTTGAGACAGAAAAAAGACACCAGCAATCCTAGCATCATGTAAAACAATTACATGATGGTAGTACCAGGGAGGTACTACAGGACGGTAGTACCTTCCTGGGTGATTACTGTTTACCAACCTAGAAATAGTGTCTATATGTACAGTGGTACCCCGAGTTTTGAACTGCTCCCAAATTGACCAATTATGCAAGTATATTATTGTAAGTGCTCTTGTAAGTGCATTTTTGGGGGTCTGAAACAGACTAATCTAATATACATTATTCCTTATGGGAACAAATTCGTTCGGTAACAGCACTCGAACAGCCTTTGGAACGAAGAAAGTTCAAAACTCAGGGTACCACTGTATTATAAAAATGTGCAGTGAAGGAAGAACTCAATTTTTAATTAATGTGGAGCTACAAAAGCAGCCCATGTCATCTTGGGGCCAGCCCCAGCACAGTCATGTTTCTCGTATTCACATACTTTCTCAGGCTGTTTTGTTTCTTATTAGTCAAGTAAGCATGCACAAGACTTGTGGAATTATATTCTGGTTATACATTGTTAGTGTTGAATTATATCTAAATAGGGAATAAAATAATGCATGTTTAATTGTCATCTATAGTACTTAAACACCTGACACTGACACCTGACTCTTGCCTGGTTTCAGCTCTAGGTTCACTTAAAAAAAAAAAAAGTTCCGCTTCATTTTTGAGAAATGGTTTTTAATTTTGTATTGGTGTGTTTACTGGAGAAATTTGTGCACACCCTGAAATGATCAGCCCACCATAGAGATATTCTATTTTAAGAATTCTTGTGATAACATGGTTCAACTATTCTGCCCACAGGCAACTGCATGTGAAACCTTTTGAAATGTGTATTGACAAAAAGAAATCCCCCTTAAAAATCAGAAAAGTACCTAAGTATAAATTTCTGAGATTAGTTACTTCTGATACCATTCTGGACATCCCCTAGCGTTGTAGAGGGAGTGGTAAAAAAATCTACTAATTATTGTATCTGTAATGTTGTACAGTTGAGAATCCTTTATCCGAAATGCTTGGGACAGGAAGCTTTTTTTTTTTTTTTTTTTTTTTTTAGGTTGTGGAATATTTGTATATAGCCTCTCCTCACTTAGTGACATACTTGGTTACTGACGACACAGACTTACGACAGGTACTCTGACCAGTATGCATACCTAAATAATGTATATTAGAGCTGATTTCCTCTATTCTGTTTATTACAGTATACAGTACACTACTGTATGAACATTTAAAAATATACCAGAAATGTTATAAATGGTGCAAATGTGACATTAAAAAGTGACTATGAACAGGAAATGAGTGAAATCCTAAAAGAACAGTATGAGTCAGTGTTCAGCAACCCACTAAATGACAGCAAGGTAGAAAACGCAGAAATATTTTTCACTCCAGCAGACGGCTGTGCAGACCAACCAATTGACAGTAGTACTAGTCCCATTGATTTCGAAAAAGAAATGGACAACATGCCCACTCACTCAGCACCTGGACCAGATTCATGGAATGCTCTATTTATAAAGAAGTGCAAAGTACCATTAGCACGAGTCCTCAGTATTCTTTGGAGAAAGAGCTTAGAGCTAGGTGAAATACTGGAGGCCTTAGAGTGCAGACATAGCTCCTTTGCATAAGGGAGATAGTAGAGCACTAGCTAAAAATTACAGACCAATAGCCCTAACTTCTCATATTATAAAAATCTTTGAAAGAGTGATGAGATGGCATATTACAAATTTCATGGACAAGCACAACCAGCATAACCTGAACCAGCATGGTCATACCTGTCACAGCTGCTGAACCATTATGACAGAATTATGGAGGCACTGGAAGACGACCAAAATGTAGATGTGTTTTATACAGAATTTGCAAAGGCGTTTGACAAATGCAATCATGGAGTGATAGCGCACAAAATGAGGGCCATGGGCATTACAGGGAAGTTAGATGGATTTTCAGGTTACTAACACACACAACACAAAAGTAGTAGTGAACAGGGCAAAATCCAGCATCATCAAGGTCGAAAGCTAAGCAGCCCAAGGCACTGTCCTGGCACCTCTGCTGTTTCTCGTCCTCATAGTAGATATAGATAAAAACACCTGGCACACTTTTGTATCATTTGCAAATGATACTAAAATAAAAGAAGAAAAACTTTATAAAACTGGGTTGCTTAAATGTGCGTGGATGTAGTGCGGATGACAAGAAACAGATGATTGCTGATGTTATGAATGAAAAGAAGTTGGATGTCCTGGCCCTAAGCGAAACAAAGCTGAAGGGGGTAGGAGAGTTTCAGTGGGGGGAAATAAATGGGATTAAATCTGGAGTATCTGAGAGAGTTAGAGCAAAGGAAGGGGTAGCAGTAATGTTAAATGATCAGTTATGGAAGGAGAAAAGAGAATATGAATGTGTAAATTCAAGAATTATGTGGATTAAAGTAAAGGTTGGATGCGAGAAGTGGGTCATAATAAGCGTGTATGCACCTGGAGAAGAGAGGAATGCAGAGGAGAGAGAGAGATTTTGGGAGATGTTAAGTGAATGTATAGGAGCCTTTGAACCAAGTGAGAGAGTAATTGTGGTAGGGGACTTGAATGCTAAAGTAGGAGAAACTTTTAGAGAGGGTGTGGTAGGTAAGTTTGGGGTGCCAGGTGTAAATGATAATGGGAGCCCTTTGATTGAACTTTGTATAGAAAGGGGTTTAGTTATAGGTAATACATATTTTAAGAAAAAGAGGATAAATAAGTATACACGATATGATGTAGGGCGAAATGACAGTAGTTTGTTGGATTATGTATTGGTAGATAAAAGACTGTTGAGTAGACTTCAGGATGTACATGTTTATAGAGGGGCCACAGATATATCAGATCACTTTCTAGTTGTAGCTACACTGAGAGTAAAAGGTAGATGGGATACAAGGAGAATAGAAGCATCAGGGAAGAGAGAGGTGAAGGTTTATAAACTAAAAGAGGAGGCAGTTAGGGTAAGATATAAACAGCTATTGGAGGATAGATGGGCTAATGAGAGCATAGGCAATGGGGTCGAAGAGGTATGGGGTAGGTTTAAAAATGTAGTGTTAGAGTGTTCAGCAGAAGTTTGTGGTTACAGGAAAGTGGGTGCAGGAGGGAAGAGGAGCGATTGGTGGAATGATGATGTAAAGAGAGTAGTAAGGGAGAAAAAGTTAGCATATGAGAAGTTTTTACAAAGTAGAAGTGATGCAAGGAGGGAAGAGTATATGGAGAAAAAGAGAGAAGTTAAGAGAGTGGTGAAGCAATGTAAAAAGAGAGCAAATGAGAGAGTGGGTGAGATGTTATCAACAAATTTTGTTGAAAATAAGAAAAAGTTTTGGAGTGAGATTAACAAGTTAAGAAAGCCTAGAGAACAAATGGATTTGTCAGTTAAAAATAGGAGAGGAGAGTTATTAAATGGAGAGTTAGAGGTATTGGGAAGATGGAAGGAATATTTTGAGGAATTGTTAAATGTTGATGAAGATAGGGAAGCTGTGATTTCGTGTATAGGGCAAGGAGGAATAACATCTTGTAGGAGTGAGGAAGAGCCAGTTGTGAGTGTGGGGGAAGTTCGTGAGGCAGTAGGTAAAATGAAAGGGGGTAAGGCAGCCGGGATTGACGGGATAAAGATAGAAATGTTAAAAGCAGGTGGGGATATAGTTTTGGAGTGGTTGGTGCAATTATTTAATAAATGTATGGAAGAGGGTAAGGTACCTAGGGATTGGCAGAGAGCATGCATAGTTCCTTTGTATAAAGGCAAAGGGGATAAAAGAGAGTGCAAAAATTATAGGGGGATAAGTCTGTTGAGTGTACCTGGTAAAGTGTATGGTAGAGTTATAATTGAAAGAATTAAGAGTAAGACGGAGAATAGGATAGCAGATGAACAAGGAGGCTTTAGGAAAGGTAGGGGGTGTGTGGACCAGGTGTTTACAGTGAAACATATAAGTGAACAGTATTTAGATAAGGCTAAAGAGGTCTTTGTGGCATTTATGGATTTGGAAAAGGCGTATGACAGGGTGGATAGGGGGGCAATGTGGCAGATGTTGCAAGTGTATGGTGTAGGAGGTAGGTTACTGAAAGCAGTGAAGAGTTTTTACGAGGATAGTGAGGCTCAAGTTAGAGTATGTAGGAAAGAGGGAAATTTTTTCCCAGTAAAAGTAGGCCTTAGACAAGGATGTGTGATGTCACCGTGGTTGTTTAATATATTTATAGATGGGGTTGTAAGAGAAGTAAATGCGAGGGTCTTGGCAAGAGGCGTGGAGTTAAAAGATAAAGAATCACACACAAAGTGGGAGTTGTCACAGCTGCTCTTTGCTGATGACACTGTGCTCTTGGGAGATTCTGAAGAGAAGTTGCAGAGATTGGTGGATGAATTTGGTAGGGTGTGCAAAAGAAGAAAATTAAAGGTGAATACAGGAAAGAGTAAGGTTATGAGGATAACAAAAAGATTAGGTGATGAAAGATTGAATATCAGATTGGAGGGAGAGAGTATGGAGGAGGTGAACGTATTCAGATATTTGGGAGTGGACGTGTCAGCGGATGGGTCTATGAAAGATGAGGTGAATCATAGAATTGATGAGGGAAAAAGAGTGAGTGGTGCACTTAGGAGTCTGTGGAGACAAAGAACTACTAAAATAAGCATGAAAGTCACTACGGTAGAGGACACTGAAAAAGTACAGAAAGACATAAGCAGGGTTTTCCAGTGGGCAGTGGAGAACAGCATGATGTTCAATGGTGATAAGTTCCAGCTGCTTAGGTATGGAAAGAATGAAGAACTCAAAAGGAACACTATATACAAAACTCAAGAGGGTCACCAAATAGAACAAAAGGAACACATAAAAGACCTGGGAATAATTATGTCAGCCGACATTTCTTGTAAAGACCATAACAAGACAAAGATCACGACAGCCAGGAAGATGATAAGGTGGGTATTGAGAGCTTTCAGAACGAGAAATATTGCCGATGGTGACGCTCCTCAAATCGCTAGTGCTCCCTCGTTTAGAATATTGCTCAGTGCTGATGGCCCCGTTCAAAGCAGGAGAAATATCAGAGCTGGAACAAATACAAAGATCGTTTACGGCTCACATTGAGCCAGTAAAACACCAAAATTACTGGGTGTGCCTTCAAGTCTTGAACGTGTACTCATTGGAGAGGAAGAGAGAGAGAGAGAGAGAGACATAATATTGTATACCTGGAAAGTACTCGTGGGCCTGGTCCCAAATCTGCACACTGCCATAACATACTGGAGTGAGAGATATGGGAGGAAGTGTAAAATAAACCCAGTGAGGAGCAGGGGTGCGGTGGGGACAATAAGAGAACACTGTATCAACATCTGGGGTCCCAGACTATTCAACATCTTACCAGAAGATATCAGAAACACGGCTGGAACAAGTGTTGAAGCCTTCAAGAGGAAACTGGACAAGTGTCTTCACCAGGTGCCAGATCAACCATGCTGTGATGGATATGTGGGGCAGTGGGCCTCCAGCAGCAGCAGCAGCAGCCTGGTTGACCAGGCAAGCACCAGACGTGCCTGGCCCATGGCCGGGCTCCGAGAGTAGACAAACTCTCACAGCTCTTCGAAGGTATAAAACTATAGGTATAAAAGTATATTATAGTATGCTCCTCACTTAGCAATGAATTCATTCACCGATGTGGTCTTATGAACAGAACTCCATCATTAAGTGAGGAGAGGCTGTATTTGCATCTGTAAAATGGGACAGAAGCTAGGGAATTGGACCCAAGTCTAAACATGGTACTGTACTGCACAGGTACTATACCAAAAAACATGATCAAACCCAGACACTACAACTGTGCCAGGTCTAAGAAACTTGAGGGAGAGGGTTACCTCATCCATGACATCCTTTTGAGGAGGAACATTAGAAGCAGTTGAGGGACTTGAAGAGGATGCTCTAGGAATGAGGAAACACTGTGCTGGATGGCTTTTTTTAATGTTTCTTTCAGTGTTATCTGCCTTGGTGGTTTTTGTCGTAGCAGTCTTTCTTTGATTTTATACACTGACGTGATTTCTTGTTCTGTTATGAATGCTTGCTTCTCTAGTCCTTCAGTAAGTCCATCACACATTTTTACCATGTTATCTATTGGCACCTTAATCTCAGTTTATCTGTCCTTGGCATCCTTAACTCTTGTAGGAGCTCTCTCATCAGCTGTAGTCATTGTTTTTCTGGGGCACTAATGCCAGAACAGTGATGTCTCATCAGCATTGTAGATTTGTTCTGCTGTTAGGTTTTCATCAGTAATAATCTTGGTAAACACATTAACGAGTTTCTTTGCTGCTTCGTGATCAGATACTTTAATCACTTCTAATCTTGAAATATTTAATGCCATGCCTTTTCTTAAATTTTTGTAACCAGCGTGCTAAATATTCAGTTACCTTCAATATTCAGTTTGTCATGATAGATTTTTGCTTGTTTCATGATCAGCATACGCTCACTCCAACACTGACAAATTTACTCCATGTTTTACTAATTTTTGTTAACTTCTGTTCATCACTTTCAGCATAGAACTTCAACAATTTGTCTTTCTAGTTCTTTAGGTGGTAGATGGTGGTTGTTCAATGCCAGACTCCTTAGTCAGACACTTCATACTTATATAAATGCTTCCTCTTTTTCTTTTCACTATTACCCATAGGCCTTTTCGACATTTTCAGCAATACAGTGGACCCCCGCGTAACGATCACCTCCGAATGCGACCAATTATGTAAGTGTATTTATGTAAGTGCGTTTGTACGTGGATGGTTTGGGGTCTGAAATGGACTAATCTACTTCACAATATTCCTTATGGGAACAAATTCGGTCAGTACTGGCACCTGAACATACTTCTGGAGTGAAAAAATATCGTTAACCGGGGGTCCACTGTATTTTCATACCATAGAGCACAAACCACATGGTAATCAGCGAGTAATTCCTGCTGACAGTAAACTGGCACTAATACGAATTTGAAGCTCGTATGTCTTGGTTCAATAGATGGAAGATTGAGCCTCCACCATGTCTTGCACTGAATGACTCATTTGTGGTGCATCAGGTCATCACAAAACTTAGATTTTCAGATAAAGGATTCCCTACTGTACTGTGATCCCTGTTGATATTTTATGGTAGCATAATATAAACACCAGCGATATAACTTATACAATCCAGTAGAGTATGGTAGGTCCCTGACTTATGTTCTGTATTATGATGATCCACATATGACATTGGCATTTTAAAAATTAGATTAATTAAAAAGTAATTGCATCTGTGGGACTAAATTCTCTCAACAGTAGCACAGCCACTAGTGAGAGATATCCATCTACATTCACAATAAATTTTCATCTTTAGCTTATGTCGTGTGTATGGTATGCTGTTGATTATCCTTATTAAAGAAACTAAAACATTGTTTTTAACCAACAGAATATAATGGGTGCCCTGAAGTATGCAACAAAGGGAAGAACATCAATATGCATTGCTCATCGTTTGTCAACTGTTATTGATGCAGACGAAATTCTTGTTTTGCATGAGGGTCAAGTCACAGAGAGTGGCACACATGAGCACCTTCTTGCTCAAGATGGATATTATACTAAACTGTGGAATTCACAGCACCATGTTCAGCAAGAGTAAATTCTGCTTACTAAAGTTGTCTCTTACCAGTAGGAATTGGGGCCACTTTATGTGTCACTGAAAATATTCACATTATATTGTTTGAGATCTATATTATTTTTCCTTTGACATACAGTAGTACAGCCATATCCGTGGGTCCAGCTTCCGTGGTTTACCATGGCACCAAAGTGTAAAAGTAGTGATGATGGCAGTTTTTCAAAGCCTAACAGAAGCTGCAAAGTCCTTACCATCAGTGAAAAACTGCTAATTCTCCACTTATTATGTGTAATTTACCAAATAAACTTTATCATAGTTGTGTATATAAACAATAAATGACTTATATGTAGGGTTCACTACTATCCACAGTTTTGCATATCCACGGTAGGTCTTGGAAGTTATCCCCTGCAGATACAGGGGTCCTACTGTATATTGCCGTAGAGGATAAAGGTTATTTTTATGGTATTCATCTTTCACTGAAGAAAATCTTTTCCACTTTTTTCTATTTTTATGATAGTAATCAAAATATTACAATGTTTCCACAATTTAATCAAATAGATGAAGCTTTCAAGGAGTAAATAGTGAGTTTATTGTGGCTACAGATGATAGCAGAACATTTTTGTCTTTACACTTACAGCCTCTCCTCACTTACCGACGTACTCGTTTATCGACAACTCCGACAGGCTCTGAGAAGTCGTTATTGTGTACTGTACGAGAACTTATGTCATGAATGGGCAGCACACCGTCTCAGCGTCAAACATCTGAATCCCCTTCCTAAAGCCACTCGGTATACTAGCTATCACAATCTGCAGGACTACATTCTTCTTCTTTCAACAAACTGGCTGTATCCCACCAAGGCAGGGTGGCTCATAAAGAAAAACGAAAGTTTCTCTTAAATAACAAAAAGGCACAATACCATGACTGGAACAATACACAAACAACCTGCACCTAGGAGAGAGGAGCTTATGACGACATTTCAGTCCGACTTGTACTTTGTAAATGGTCTAAGTCAGACCGAAACGTCATAAGCTCCTCTCTCCTATGTGTGGGTTATTTGTGTATTTCTCTTTTTAAATTTAGTAATTTATACAGGAGATAAGGTTACTAGCCCCTTGCTCCCTCCAAGAGGAGGAAGTACAAAAGTTCATTGTAAAAGGGTTAGTGATGCATCTCAGCATCAAGCAGTCTCCAGGACTACATATTTTGTCTACAAATTTGTACTTTATTGTGCATCCCATAGTAGAAGATAAGAGTTAGAAGTGCAGCAGCACTTGGAAGTGGAAAAACAAGAGGAAAATGGAAGAAGTGCAAAAGAAGTTCACAGTAAAAAGGTTAGCTGGTGTGTTCGTCTTTGTTTATATTCTTGGTGTATCGTGGCAGCTTAAGAAATGGTTAAACTCAGTGAACAAGGTACGTCGATGGTAATGATAGTAATAATAATAATAGTAATAATAATAATCACTCTGGAGTGCTTTTTGGTCTGAGGAATTAGACCTGTCGGTCTTCTTCCTCAGACCGAACCTAATTACCCCCCATTCTCCCCTCCCCTATCCCATCCTCCCCTTTTTCCATTCCTCCTCCTCCTCCCCACCCCTCCCTTTTGCCCTTCCTCTTTTTGGCCTTTGGGATTTCTCCCACAGGCGTGCTAGTTCCTAGGTAGGGGAAAGGACACCGGGGTCCATCCCATTCCGTTGAGGTTCTTGGCGGTGGCGTAGTTTGCCGTGGAATCTGGATCGCCTGGGGATGTCCCGATCCCTCTCCGGTATCCCGGAGTAGCTTTGGGTGTCTTTTAGGCGACGGGTGTATCTCTGGAAGCCACCTTTCGGATTCCGGGGGTGGTGGCTGAAGGAGGTATGCTTTGTGGCGGATATCCATCCGCCCTCTCTTTTGTCCACCGAGGTAGCTCGGCAGATGTGAGGTTGCTATCCCGGATTGCTGATTTACTGGCATGAAGGGTAGGGTATGGCACGGGTTCCATGCTGCATCTGCGCTACTAGCGGTGCTGAGGTCCTCTTGGGCGCGGAGGGAGATTTCCGGCCCTTTCATTCCTCCTGGGAACTATTCCTCCCCGCTCCCCCCTTTTTTTTTATTCTTTTTTATTTTTATTTTATTTTATTTTCTTTTTTTTCTTAAAAACAAAAAGCAAAGGAGTAACCTAACCATGGAGAACCCAATCCATGAACCCACTACTCCCGGGCCCCTTCTTGATACCGCACCCCATTCTGACCCTGCCTTGTGTTTAGACCACTCTTCGGACACTCCTGTACCTCTTGCTGGTGCTGTTTCCTCACCCGCTTCAAGTACCGGGGCTTCGACTGACTCCTTCGATTTGTCTGAACTCCGCTCTCCTTTGACTATGCTTCCGGCTTCTCCCTCTACGGTACGGCAATTTTCAAATCGCCCGCCCATTTCACGCCGGACCAACTCCGGTCCTACTCCTAAGCACCAACGTCAATCTCCTGATGATGCTCCTTCGTTACCTTCCCATTCTACTCGGAAAAGACCGACACTTCAAGCACTCCCTCTCCATGCCCAGTTTCGGACCACACAATGGACTAAATTCTTTACTTTAAGACCACACAATGGACTAAATTCTTTACTTTAAGACCGCTGTATAGTCCTTGTGGCTTAGCGCTTCTTTTTGATTATAATAATAAATTTACTTTAAGACCGACTTCTTCTTCTGCCTACCTTTCTGACCATAGTATTGGCAAAGCGCTCCTGCGTCATGTTGGTAGAGATATTTCATTTCATGCTCTCAAGAGCGGTACGCGCATCGTCACTGTCCAGAATGCTACCCAAGCTCATGATCTTTCTCTCCTTTCGAATATCGATACTACTCCTATCACTATTGAAAAACATCTTTCTCTCAATTCTTGTAGTGGTACTGTCATTCTGCCCCATACCATAGTCCAACAGAATTTCCAGTCATGTGGCAATGACATTCTTGAACAGCTGGAAGACGTTACCCTTGCAATGTGGCTCGTTTAACTTTTGACAGCCGAGAACTCCCGTCCTCTGTATATGTCGCGGGACATCGGTTACAAGTTCGAAAGGTGATACCTACACCGCAACAATGTAGAAATTGCTGGCGTTTTGGTCACCCAGCTAAATATTGCAGATCTATGGCCGAATGCCCAGTCTGTGGTGCCGACGACCATTCTAATACATCTTGCAGTCAACCTCCATCTTGCCTTAATTGTAATGAAGCTCACCCTTCGTACTCCCGCCGTTGCCAGGTCTACTTAAATGAACGTGAAATCCGTTGCCTCAAAGAGGCAGAAGGTCTCCCTTATGCTATGGCAGTTACTCATCTCCGCCTCCAAGGGAGACTACCCCGTGTTTCCAAACATCCCCCCACTTCTGGGGTCCCATCTTCTGCAGCCTCCTCTGTTGTTACCCCTCCCATAGCCACTACGGCATCTAATCCTTTTGCTGTCCTTGGCTCTGACGTCCTGACAACTCAGTCTGTTCTCACATCTTCGTGTCCTTCCTCACAAGCCCCAGTATCGACAAGACCTCATACGACACCTAATACCAATTGCCCCTCTACTTCTCAGAAGTCCAACAAATCCACATTGCTCAAATCTTCTTTGCCCCTTCCTTCCCTTCTTCCACCTCCACACTTTACCTTTCCAGTCTCTGTACCTAGTTCTTCCCCTCTCTCTGGCTTTATTACAAGTGTGGAGATTCACCCTCCTCCTCGTACTATGCCTTCCACCCCCATCCCCTCCCAAGTTTCTCCCTCTTCTGCCACCTCCCAGGTTTCTGCCTCTTCTGTCCCCCCCCCACACTTCATCTCCAGTCCCTTACACTCTTCCCTCCCCCTCTACTTTGGTACAGTCCATTACTGTCCCAATCTTTACTCACCCTCCTCCTTCTATCTCCAATATGGTCTCCCATACATCTTTGAATTCAGAAACACTTGAAGCCATTTCAGAATATATTGCAGAGACTAAACCTTCAATGGACACTGATTCACTTCCTGTTCCTTCTCTTCCCTTTTCTTATCTCAGTGAAGAACAGTATAATGTGCCTTTTACACTTCAAGAACTAGAGGCAATGCTCTCAGCTTGCCGATCATCGGCAGCTGGGCCTGACGACATTCATATTCGTATGTTACAACATTTACATCGGTCAGCCCTTGGAGTCCTCTTACACCTCTTCAATCTTATTTGGGCACAAGGAGTTCTTCCCCAGCTGTGGAAATCTGCCATTGTTCTCCCTTTCCGCAAACCGGGTACTACAGGACATGATGCCTCCCACTATCGTCCCATCGCTCTTACTAGTGCAGTTTGCAAAGTGATGGAACGTCTCGTGAATCGACGTGTGGTATTTAGAGACACACAACAGTCTCTCCGCTAGTCAATATGGCTTTCGTAAGGGTCGTTCTACCATAGACCCCTTACTACGCTTGGATACGTATGTTCGTAATGCCTTTGCGAATAATCACTCAGTTATTGCCATATTTTTTGACCTTGAGAAGGCATATGACACAACTTGGAGGTATAATATTTTGGCCCAGGCCCATTCCTTAGGCCTCCGAGGCAATCTACCATCCTTCCTTAAGAACTTTTTAACTGACAGACATTTCCGTGTTCGAGTCAATAATGTTCTTTCCCCGGACTTCGTCCAAGCTGAAGGTGTCCCTCAGGGATGTGTTCTAAGCACAACACTTTTTCTCCTTGCTATAAATGATTTGGCCTCTGTTCTTCCACCCAATATTTGCTCATCACTCTATGTTGATGACTTCACTATTGCTTGTGCAGGCGCTGACTGTCATCTTATTGTAGTTTCTCTCCAGCATGCGGTCGACCGTGTTTCCACTTGGGCCACCACGCACAAGTTTAAATTTTCAAGTACCAAAACTCACCAAATTACTTTCACTAGATGCTCTGTTGTCTCCGATCATCCTTTGTATCTCTATGGCTCCCGTATCCCCGAACGTGATACAGTCAGGTTTCTAGGCCTTCTCTTTGACCGTAGGTTATCCTGGAAACCTCACATTACCTCTCTGAAGGCAACATGTCACAGCCGGCTAAACCTTCTTAAAACCCATGCTCATCTTTCCTGGGGAGCTGATCGTCGAACTCTGCTTCGCCTACATTCAGCCCTCGTTTTATCGAAACTCGATTATGGTGACCAGATTTATTCCGCGGCCTCTACTGCTACTCTCTCTAACCTTAACTCTATCCATCACCAAGGATTACGTTTGTGCCTTGGTGCTTTTCGCTCTTCCCCTGTTGAGAGCCTCTATGCAGAAACGAATGTTCCATCCTTGTCTGATCGCCGTGATGCCCATTGCCTTCACTACTATGTATGCTCTCACGATCTACACAATCCTTCCATTTATAGAATGGTCACCGATATTAGTAGACATTCTTTATTCGTTCGCCGCCCCTGTTTGCTCCGTCCCTTTTCTCTTCGCCTACATTCACTCTTGTCTTCCCTTCAGTTACCACCTTTATATGTTCATGTAGCATCTCACTTTTCCCTACCCCCCTGGGAAGTTCCAGCTGTTCGGGTCTGTTCTTTCTCACTCCCTTGCTCGAAAGCTCAACTGCCTACGGTGGCTTCCCGCTCTCTTTTTCTTGATCACTTCCACTCCCATTCTCATGCCACCGCTGTGTACACAGATGGCTCTAAGTCTTCAGACGGCGTCGGATTCGCAGCAGTGTTTCTGGACAGCGTCGTGCAGGGGCATTTACTATCTTCGGCTAGCATTTTTACTGCTGAACTGTATGCCATTCTTGCAGCACTTATTCGTATCGCATCTATGCCCGTGTCATTTGTGGTAGTCTCAGACTCCCTTAGTGCTCTACAGGCTATACGAAAATTTGATACATCTCTCCCCCTAGTTCTCCGTATCCAACTTTGGCTACGCCGTATCTCTACGAAGCATAAAGATATTATTTTTTGTTGGGTCCCTGGTCATGTTGACGTACAGGGCAATGAACAGGCAGACACTGCTGCGCGGTCAGCAGTACATGACCTACCAATTTCCTATAGAGGTGTTCCATTTCTGGACTATTTTGCTACAATAGCTGCCCACCTTCGCGCCCGTTGGCAACAACGTTGGTCAACTCTGCTTGGTAACAAACTTCATTCTATTAAACCGAGCATAGGTTACTGGCCGTCTTCTTGTCATCAGTGCCGTGGTTGGGAGACCACTCTCTCCCGTCTTCGCATTGGCCACACTCGTCTTACTCACGGGTATCTCATGGAGAGGCACCCTGTACCTCTCTGTGAGCAGTGTCAAGTTCCAGTATCGATTAGCCACATTCTGTTAGACTGCCCTCTCTATCAATGAGCACGCAGAATTTACCTCCAACGCCGTCTTCGTTCTACTACTCTCTCTTTACCTTCCCTTCTTGCTGATGGACCCTCCTTTAATCCTGACTCTCTCATTGACTTCTTGACAACGACTGATTTACTCCACAAACTCTGATGATGATACCTTATGCACTCCCCTCAGCCCTTCCTAGCTCAGTCTCTTGCTGCCCTTTACCCTTTCACCATCCACTGCTCCGCTGTTATCCGTAACCTATTACTCATCCACCTCCCTTTTGCCACCTGATGCCCTCGCTTCCTTCCTGCCCTGCAGCGCTGTATAGCCCTTGTGGCTTAGCGCTTCTTTTTGATAATAATAATAATCTGGAGTGCTTTAAATGTCGGCTACCAAACCTATTTGAAATACGTTCGACATTTAAAGCACTCCAGAGTGATTATTTATTATTATTATTATAAATTACCATCGACATACCTTGTTCACTGAGTTTAATCTTTTCTTAAGATGCCATGAGACAGAGAACATAGCATATGACTCAGAAAAAAAAAATTGGGAAAAGTCTTGCTATTTTTTCATTTTTCTTATGATAAAATGACCTAGGAGTGTTTGCCCTGATGTAAACACTGTTTTCTTTCGTCATAGACCAGAGGTACAGGCGAGAGAACGGCAGCCTCCACCCTTACCCCACTCACATAATATAGCACATATTATTCATCTTTCAACACACCGGCCGTATCCCACCGAGGCGGGGTGGCCCAAAAGGAAAAACGAAAGTTTCTCCTTTTACATTTAGTAATATATACAGGAGAAGAGGTTACTAGCCCCTTGCTCCCGGCATTTTAGTCGCCTCTTACAACACGCATGGCTTACGGAGGAAGAATTCTGTTCCACTTCCCCATGGAGATAAGAGGAAATAAACAAGAATAAGAACTAGAAAGAAAATAGAAGAAAACCCAGAGGGGTGTGTATATATGTGCTTGTACATGTATGTGTAGTGGGACCTAAGTGTAAGTAGAAGTAGCAAGACGTACCTGAAAACTTGCATGTTCATGAGACAGAAAAAAGGACACCAGCAATCCTACCATCATGTAAAACAATTACAGGCTTTCGTTTTACACTCACTTGGCAGGACGGTAGTACCTCCCTGGGCGGTTGCTGTCTACCAACCTACTACCTATAAGCACATATTATTCATATCGGCATCTTTATTAAAGTTCTAGGGCATTTATCGTGTTTTTCTTATATCAATTTGGAATAAATGTGATAACCTTTATTACTAATACAGTGGACCCCCGCTTTATGATATTAATCCGTTCCTGAGAGCTCATCGTAAGCCGAAATTATCGTTAGCCGAATTAATTTTCCCCATAAGAAATAATGGAAATCAAATTAATCCGTTCCTGATACCCCAAAGTATGATAAAAAAAAATTTTACCACATGAAATATTAATTTTAATACACACAAACTGAAGAAGACATGCACAGTTACTACTCAACGAAGAATAGAATACATGACACTTGCCTTTATTGAAGATCTGGTGATGTTTGATGGGATGGGAGGAGGGGAGTGTGGAAGTTATTGTTTAGAAGGAGAATCCCCTTCCATTAGGACTTGAGGTACCAAGTCTTTTTCTGGGGTTACTTCCCTTCTTCTTTTAATGCCACTAGGACCAGCTTGAAAGTCACTGGACCTCTGTCGCACAACAAATCTGTCCATAGAGCTCTGTACCTCCCATTCCTTTAAGACTTTTCTAAAATGGGCCATAACATTGTCATTGTACAGGTTGCCAATACGGCTTGCAGTAGCTGTGTGAGGGTGATTTTCATCCGTAAAGGTTTGCAGTTCAACCCACTTTGCACACATTTCTTCAATCTTTTTTTTCAATTCCATACTAATTCTCACCCTTTTTACCACAGGGATGGCACTAGAAGCTTTCTTGGGGTCCATGGTGACTTATTTTGCAGTTACAAGCACTAAAAACACTGGGATAATGTGAAATGTACCGAATGTATGAGTACATGCGACCGCACTGGCTGGCTTGTAAACACTGGCGCTGAGGCCACACGTGGGACGCGTCCCGGACGAATCACATAAGGCGAGTTTTTTATCGTGAGGTGAGGCAAAATTTTTGCGTTCAAATGCTTCATATGGCGGATTTAACGTAATGCGATGCGTTTGTAAGGCGGGAGTTCACCGTATTAGTGTTATTACACATTTTATTAACTCGTGATGATTCACCAGATACTGAATGCTTCTGCTGGCCTCTCCCTCCTATAACTCCTCCCACTTCATGACGATGTTAGATGGTGAATTTAATGTATTAGACAAAAAAATTAAAAAAAAAAAATAATCAGAAAATTCACTACGTGTTCAGATGTATATTACTCGCCGCGTCATAAAAATAATTTTTGTAAAATGACTATAATTCTTTGTAGAAACATTGTATAAAAATGATACTTATACCAAAATGTTGCCAGATTCTGAAGTTATTTTTCTGTAAGCTTAACTTGTATGCGTATTTTACTTTATTGTTTTCTGTAATATATGAGAGTTATACAAATTAAAATAAAGTTATCAAGTTGGAGTTTCATTTTTTATTTTATTCTTTTCTTTCTAATATGAGTATTTAACCCTTAACTGTCCAAACATAGATCTATGTTTTTACTGCCAGCACTCCAAATATTTTAATTTAAGAGGGCAATTTTCTGTGTGTAATAAGACCAAAAACAAAATTTTAGGCTCAGTACATCCGAGATATAAGACCACAAAGTTGGCGCTGGCTGCTTACCTGAAGGCAACGTGGAATCCTGCCACTTGCAGGAGTGTTACTGATATACCTTTCTCTTTTTTTTTTTTTTTTTAACCTTTTCACTGTTTTGGTCATATATATATGTCTTACAAGCCAATGTGTTTGATGTATATATACTTGAAAATTCTAGTAGTTTCAAATCAAGCAGGAGAAAGCTGGTAGGCCCACATGTGAAAGAATGGGTGTGTGGTCACTGTGCACAGTATAAAAAAAAATCCTGCAGCACGCAGTGCGTAACGAGAAAAAAAAACCTCCGACCGTGTTTTTGGATTAAAACGCCGACTTTGAGGTGTATTTTCGTATATTTATGTTTGTATTCTTGTTTTCTTGGTCTCATTTGATAGATTGGAAAACATTATAGAAATAGAAGTGATTTTGATTGGTTTTACTGTGAAAAGTATCTTGAAATGGAACTCAAAGTGGCAGAAATGTTCGATTTTTGCTGATGTTCAGAAGTAAACAAATGACGTCATTGTCCAATAAATGCCCAACTAGCCATTCTAATATGCAATCATGAATGGCTGACATTATTTATACAATTATTACAGTATTGCAGTAGTCTGCATTGCAGTAAATTTTATTTTTTGTGAATAAAAATTCAAAATAGACAGCAAGAGTATTATAACAGGGGCCTGGAGATGTGACTGATGAACAGAGAAAAATGTTATTTTAGTGCCAGGAATGTCTGCATTGTTCATTCTGGACCCTGTTTTGAAATTGACAAATTTTTTAATTTGCATGAAATTGGCCAAATTGCCAATTTCTGACCATGTTATTGGGTAGTTGGAATTGGTAAATGGGTGGTTTCTTGTACTCAATCGATAGAACAAGTGGAGTTCTAAAGAAATAGTTATGAACTTGATTGACTGGAACAATGGAATTGGCTGAAAATAGGGCTCAAAGTGGGGGAAATCGCTGATGCTTAAATGTCGCTGAGGTCGCTAACTTTGTGAGAGCGTAATTCCGTAAGTTTTCCATCAAATTTCGTACTTTTGGTGTCATTATCATCAGGAAAAGATTCTCTATCATTTCATAATTTTTTTTTTTTTTTTTTTCAAATATTTTGCAGCACCAGGAGATACTGCAGGATTTGGGGTTATGACAGTCAAAGGGTTAATTTATATACAGTGGAACCTCGGTTTTCGTGATTAATCCGTTTGAAAAAGTCTCGCGAAAACCGAATTGTACAAAAACTGAAGTAATATTTCCCATATGAAATAATGTAAATCCAATTAATCCATTTAAGACATCCAAAAATATTAACATAATATGCATTTTATAGAGAATAACTATAGTTTTACATACAGAAAACAATGAGAAATAAATATAAATGACTAGTGAAATGGATAAATAAACATTTAACATCACTTTTACCTTTATTGAAAACTCTTGTTGGTGTATGGAAGATGGTGAGGAGGGGAGAGGGTGGAGAGGTTATCGTTTAGAAGGGGAATCCCCGTCCATAAGGAATTCGGTTATCAAAGCCCTATCCGGGGTTACTTCCCTTCTTTGTCTTTTACTGGCACTAGAACCAGCTTGAGAGTCACTGGACCCGTCGCACAAAAAATCTGTCCAGAGAGGTCTGTTTCTGGCTTCTCTTTAAGATTTGCCTAAAATGGGACAAGACATTGTCATTGAACATGTTGCAGACATGGCTTGCAAAAGCTTTGTTAGGGTGATATTTCTCCACAAAACTTTGCAACTCATTCCACTTTGCACACATGTGGTTAATCACTGAAGAAGGCACATTCTCCCCTCTCTCTCTCCCTCCTCCTTTGAAGCAATTTTCTCAGCTGCAGTGTATTGCTGTTCCAGTTGAAGGTCTTGCAGCTCTTCAGTGGTTAGCTCTTCCCTGTGGTTGTCTACCAACTCTTCCACATCCTGGCCACTCGCATCCAACCCAATGGACTTCCCCAAATACACAATAGATTCCACAACAGGCGTAGGGTCGTCATGGTCAGCCTTTAACCCTTCAAAATTCTTCTCGAGGACATTCTGGCCACAATTTTCTCCAAGCAGAGTTCGTCCTGGAAGTTACTCCCTGACAAGCCTTATCTATAAGGTATATGCAATGGAGGATATTGAAGTGATTACTCCAGAACTCTCTTAGGGGCAATTCATTGTCCGAGGTCACTTCAAAGCACCTTTGAAACAGTGCTTTGGTGTAGAGAAACAAAGGCAGACTGAGTCACGAATGCATGGCATGCTTTGTGTGGGCGCTCAATTCCGGGAAATGAGTGGCCAAGTCACACAGGCAGGCGGATGAATTTGGTACAGACCATTTTCAACTGTACGGAAACAGAGTGGATGCATGAAAACTAGGACAAAATTTCGATGAAAAAAGTCGTCAAAAACCGAATCTTACGAAAACTAGGGCATACGAAAACCAAGGTTCCACTGTAATATTTTTGTTCTGATAATTACAAATTGTAGTAGTTCTTGTGATTTCATAGCCAATGTTTGTTCTGACACTAATATTTGGTACTCATTTAGTCACAGACACACTGACAGGAGAACATTTTCACTTGCCTTGGTCACTACTATTGTCTAGAAATATATACATTGTATTTATAGGTGCCAGCAATGTTTTAGACATGCTGGAGTATATATGAAACTCCTTGAAGCAGCACTGTGTAAGACAAGTGTCACTTCATTGCTGACAGTGCAGCAGTGAGTGATTTGATTATAGTACACTGCCTTGGCTTTGTTTTCACTTGTTACATATAAACATGTCTGTCTGTCTATTTGTCTGTCTAGCTCTATCTCTTTATCTCTGTCTCTGCTTATCTTTCTTTCTCTCTGCCTGTGTATCTGTCTTCCTGTCTGTCTGCTTGTCTCTCTTTCTGTCTCAGAGAGCCACTCATGAGCTAACAGGTATTACACACAATGCGGAGTCGAGTCTGATTCCTGAACAAGTGAAGTGCGTGTTACTTGCCAGTCATGCTTATTATGCCTTTATCTACAAGCACAGTATAGCAGTTTGTCTGGATTTTTTGGGTTATCCTAGGTAATTTACAATGTATATAATTATTTATGTAGTATACCTGTGAGGTAGAGACAGAGACAGGCAGAGAGAGATAGACAGACGGGGGATAGAGACAGCCACTCGGCCTGCCAAACACGTATTACACATGTTCCAGGATTGTTTCTCTTTTCTTAGGGAATAGGTTGTAGGACATTCTGGCAGGATGACACTACCAGTGGTATCATAAATGAAAGGATGTTGCACATGGGTTATTATCGAGGTTTTTGATATTTCCTCAACCACTTGTGGCCACATCCATCTCAAAGCCACTAAACTCTGGGTCAACATCACTTTCCTCTTAAAAGAGGAGTGTTAATACGACATGGCATCGGTGAATCCCTGGTGTTTGCCATGGTGTTTGCTCTAGCAGGTGCTCAGTTAAGCTGGTGCCCCCACAAGGTACTAAGTGGTCCCAGATTTATTTAATACTGCACACACCAAGTGTTAAAACCCATTGTGTACTGACCAGGCATCTCAGGCCAATCATGCCAAATTTGAAGGCAGGAAAAATAAAACGTAGATCTACGTTTGGAACACTAGCAGTGCAAACGTAGGTCTACCTTTGGACAGTTCTAAGGTTAATTCACCATTTGGCATCGTTACAAAGTGGCCGGAGCTATAGTAGAGGAAGAAGCAAGCAGTGTCTCAGTAACTCATGATTGCCCATGATGTGTGGTGGGGTGTCCCTCTCAGCACTATGAAATATTGTATAATTATACTTTTACTATGAATAAAGGTTATCTACTTATCATATTTATTTTTTTTTTTTTTTTTTTTTTATCACACTGGCCGATTCCCACCAAGGCAGGGTGGCCCGAAAAAGAAAAACTTTCACCATCATTCACTCCATCACTGTCTTGCCAGAAGGGTGCTTTACACTACAGTTTTTAAACTGCAACATTAACACCCCTCCTTCAGAGTGCAGGCACTGTACTTCCCATCTCCAGGACTCAAGTCCGGCCTGCCGGTTTCCCTGAATCCCTTCATAAATGTTACTTTGCTCACACTCCAACAGCACGTCAAGTATTAAAAACCATTTGTCTCCATTCACTCCTATCAAACACGCTCACGCATGCCTGCTGGAAGTCCAAGCCCCTCGCACACAAAACCTCCTTTACCCCCTCCCTCCAACCCTTCCTAGGCCGACCCCTACCCCGCCTTCCTTCCACTACAGACTGATACACTCTTGAAGTCATTCTGTTTCGCTCCATTCTCTCTACATGTCCGAACCACCTCAACAACCCTTCCTCAGCCCTCTGGACAACAGTTTTGGTAATCCCGCACCTCCTCCTAACTTCCAAACTACGAATTCTCTGCATTATATTCACACCACACATTGCCCTCAGACATGACATTTCCACTGCCTCCAGCCTTCTCCTCGCTGCAACATTCATCACCCACGCTTCACACCCATATAAGAGCGTTGGTAAAACTATACTCTCATACATTCCCCTCTTTGCCTCCAAGGACAAAGTTCTTTGTCTCCACAGACTCCTAAGTGCACCACTCACTCTTTTTCCCTCATCAATTCTATGATTCACCTCATCTTTCATAGACCCATCCGCTGACACGTCCACTCCCAAATATCTGAATACAGTGGACCCCCGGTTAACGATTTTAATCCGTGCAAGAGGGGTAATTGTTATGCGAAATAATCGTTATGTGAATGAATTTTCCCCATAAGAAATAATGGAAATAAAATTAATCTGTGCAAGACACCCAAAAGTATGAAAAAAAATTTTTTTTACCACATGAAATGTTAATTTTAATACACACAAACTGAAAAAGGCATGCACACTTACATGACACTTACTTTTATTGAAGATCTGGTGATGATTGATGGGATGGGAGTAGGGGAGAGCATTATCTTCTTACTGTTTAGAAGGGGAATCCCCTTCCATTAGGACTTGAGGTAGCAAGTCCTTTTCTGGGGTTACTTCCCTTCTTCTTTTAATGCCACTAGGGCCAGCTTCAGAGTCACTGGACTTCTTTCGCACAAGATATCTGTCCATAGTGGCCTGTACCTCTCGTTCCTTTATGACTTGCCTAAAGTGTTTCACAACATTGTCAGTGTAATAATCACCAGCACGGCTTGCAATAGCTGTGTGAGGGTGATTTTCATCCATGAAGGTTTGCACTTCAAGCCACTTTGCACAGATTTCCTTAATCTTTGTAGTAGGCAACTTCTTCAATTTCTCTCTCCCCTCCTCTGAACCAGTTTCCCCAGGTCTGGCCTCTTGCTCTTGAAGTTGATCTATCAGCTCATCAGTGGTTAGTTCTTCATTGTCCTCCTCCACCAACTCTTCCACATCCTCCCCACTAACCTCCAACCCCAAGGACTTTCCCAATGCCACAATGGATTCCTCAACTGGCATAATCATCTCAGGGTTAGCCTCAAACCCTTCAAAATCCCTTTTGTCTACACATTCTGGCCACAGTTTCTTCCAAGCAGAGTTCAAGGTCCTCTTAGTCACTTCCTCCCAAGCCTTACCTATAAGGTTTACACAATTGAGGATATTAAAGTGATCTCTCCAAAACTCTCTTAGAGTCAGTTGAGTTTCTGAGGTCATTACAAAGCACCTTTCAAACAGAGCTTTTGTGTACAGTTTCTTGAAGTTGGAAATAACCTGCTGGTCCATGGGCTGCAGGAGAGGAGTGGTATTAGGAGGCAAAAACTTCACCTTAATGAAGCTCATGTCCCCATAAAGTCGCTCTGCCACGTCTGTAGGATGACCAGGGGCATTGTCTAACACCAGGAGGCACTTAAGTTCTAATTTCTTTTCAGTTAGGTAATCTTTCACATTGGGGGCAAATGCATGGTGTAACCAGTTATAGAAAAATTCCCTAGTGACCCATGCCTTACTGTTTGCCCTCCACAGCACACACAAATTATCCTTGAGGACATTCTTTTGCCTGAACGCTCTGGGAGTTTCAGAGTGATACACTAATAAAGGCTTCACTTTGCAATCACCAGTAGCATTGGCACACATGAGAAGAGTAAGCCTGTCTTTCATAGGCTTATGTCCTGGGAGTGCCTTTTCCTCCTGAGTAATGTAGGTCCTGCTTGGCATTTTCTTCCAGAACAGGCCTGTTTCATCACAATTAAACACTTGTTCAGGTTTCAGTCCTTCAGTTTCTATGTACTCCTTGAATTCCTGCACATATTTTTCAGCCGCTTTGTGGTCCGAACTGGCAGCCTCACCATGCCTTATCACACTATGGATGCCACTACACTTCTTAAATCTCTCAAACCAACCTTTGCTGGCCTTAAATTCACTCACATCATCACTAGTTGCAGGCATTTTTTTAATTAAATCCTCATGCAACTTCCTAGCCTTTTCACATATGATCGCTTGAGAGACGCTATCTCCTGCTATCTGTTTTTCATTTATCCACACCAATAAGAGTCTCTCAACATCTTCCATCACTTGCGATCTTTGTTTCGAAAACACAGTTAAACCTTTGGCAAGAACAGCTTCCTTGATTGTCTTTCTGGTGCCCACAATAGTAGCGATGGTTGATTGGGGTTTCTTGTACAGCTTGACTAGGTTGGCTATACGCACTCCACTTTCATACTTATCAATGATCTCTTTCTTCATTTCTATAGTAATTCTCACCCTTATTGGTGTAGGGTTGGCACTAGAAGCTTTCTTGGGGCCCATGGTCACTTATTTTCCAGAAACAGCACCGAAAACACTGTAATAATACGAAATATTCCGAGTGTATGCTTGGATGTTACCGCGGAGGCTGGCTGGTAAACAATGACACGGGCGGCACATGTGAGGCTGGCTGAGGGTGCACATTGGACGCGTCTCGGACGAAAATCGGTGAGCGGGTTTTTAATCGGTATGTGCGGCAAAAATTTTGCGATTAAAGTAAGCGGTATGCGAAATAATCGCTATGTGATGCCATCGTTATGCGGGGGTCCACTGTACGTTCACCTCCTCCATACTCTCTCCCTCCAATCTGATATTCAATCTTTCATCACCTAATCTTTTTGTTATCCTCATAACCTTACTCTTTCCTGTATTCACCTTTAATTTTCTTCTTTTGCACACCCTACCAAATTCATCCACCAATCTCTGCAGCTTCTCTTCAGAATCTCCCAAGAGCACAGTGTCATCAGCAAAGAGCAGCTGTGACAACTCCCACTTTGTGTGTGATTCTTTATCTTTTAACTCCACGCCTCTTGCCAAGACCCTCGCATTTACTTCTCTTACAACCCCATCTATAAATATATTAAACAACCACGGTGACATCACACATCCTTGTCTAAGGCCTACTTTTACTGGGAAAAAATTTCCCTCTTTCCTACATACTCTAACTTGAGCCTCACTATCCTCATAAAAACTCTTCACTGCTTTCAGTAACCTACCTCCTACACCATACACTTGCAACATCTGCCACATTGCCCCCCTATCCACCCTGTCATACGCCTTTTCCAAATCCATAAATGCCACAAAGACCTCTTTAGCCTTATCTAAATACTGTTCACTTATATGTTTCACTGTAAACACCTGGTCCACACACCCCCTACCTTTCCTAAAGCCTCCTTGTTCATCTGCTATCCTATTCTCCGTCTTACTCTTAATTCTTTCAATTATAACTCTACCATACACTTTACCAGGTACAATCAACAGACTTATCCCCCTATAATTTTTGCACTCTCTTTTATCCCCTTTGCCTTTATACAAAGGAACTATGCATGCTCTCTGCCAATCCCTAGGTACCTTACCCTCTTCCATACATTTATTAAATAATTGCACCAACCACTCCAAAACTATATCCCCACCTGCTTTTAACATTTCTATCTTTATCCCATCAATCCCGGCTGCCTTACCCCCTTTCATTTTACCTACTGCCTCACGAACTTCCCCCACACTCACAACTGGCTCTTCCTCACTCCTACAAGATGTTATTCCTCCTTGCCCTATACACGAAATCACAGCTTCCCTATCTTCATCAACATTTAACAATTCCTCATATTTATTCCAGAATAATATTAGGTATAACATAAATAATTTAGAAGCATGATAAATATGCCCAAATTAGTAAAAACTGAAATTATACAGAGAGGTATTGAAGGATGGATGGATGGTGAGGAGGGATTCAAAAAACAAAAAGTGACCATGACCATTACAGAAAATGTTATGCGCTATGCACCTGAAGGGTAGCTCTAGGCGATCACTCTTATCCTATGCAAAGACTGAAAAAAGTGCTATTTTCTCAAAAAAAAAAAAAAAAATCCCAAGTAATTGGCTATGCAAGCATTTCCTGAAATATCTCAGAAGTAAGTCATTGACTTATTTCATGTTGTATTACCGTTAATAATAAACAGATTGAAAGGAATTTACCAGCAAACATAAAACTTGAATATTTTAATTTTGGGTGGTGACACTTTTGAAGTGTCTGGTGATTCCTTGATTAGCGATGAATTCGTTTACTGACGTGGTCTTAGGAACGGAACTCCTTCATAAGTGAGGAGAAGCTGTATACAGTACTGAGCTTGGTTAAAAAAAATCCTTTGGTACTGTATATAATATACTGTGCCTCTACTGGGGGACAGGAAACACTGCTTATTGCAGTTACCCTGGCCAGATGTTTCACAATTGGAGGGCTGGGGAGTTTGAGATTTGCCAGTATGCCTCGACTTGCTTGGGATTTGACACAATTAACCACAATCTCTTGCACCTCAAACTGAATCATTAGGGCATAAGAGGACATTCCCTTGACTACCTAAAATCCTATCTTAACAACAGACACCAGTATGTACATGCAAATGGAGTCAACTCCGCTATCCAACCTTTAGCTGTAGGAGTACCCCAGGGTAGTGTCCTAGGCCCACTCCTCTTCCTCATCTACATCAATGATCTCCCCAATGCATCCCAATTCCTTAAACCAGTTCTATTCGCAGATGACACTACATATGTCTACTCCCACTCAGACCCAGCTGTGCTTGGAAACACTGTAAACAATGAACTGCTAAAGATATATGCTTGGATGATGACCAACAAACTCACTCTCAACACAGATAAAACATACTTCATGCTGTTTGGCAACAGAGCCTCAGATATTCAACTCATACTGTTAAATGGTTCCCCTATATCAAGACACACAGAGGGCAAATATCTAAGTCTTCTCCTTGACTGTAATCTTAAATTTTAGTCCCATACCCATCACATAGCCAAGAAAATTTCCAAATCAGTAGGAATCCTTTCCAAGATACGATACTATGTACCACAAACGACTCTCCTTACCCTTTACCACTCTCTAATATATATCCTTACCTCACCTATGGTATTTGTGCCTGGGGCTCAACCACTGCCAACCACGTTTGACCCTTAATAATCCAACAAAAACCTGCTGTGCAGGTGATAACCAACTCCTGTTCTAGACAGCACACCCCACCACTCTTCAGAAGGTTCAACTTGCTAAATATACAAGACATACACTCTAATTATTGTGCCTACTACTTATACAGAACTTTAAACTCCACTGTAAACCCTCCCCCAAAACTACTACTCGACAGTTACAACAGAACGCACAGTCACAATACAAGGCATAAGGCACTTTTCAACATCCCTCGAGTCAGACTCTCACTATGCAAGAACGCTATGCACATAACAGGGCTGAAGATCTGGAATTTGCTACCAGAACAGGTCAAGGATCCCCAGACAGCTTATAAATTTAGGACTTTGCTAAAAAATCATCTTATCTCACAATATTAACCCTTTGACTATCGCAAGCCCCTTTCTGAAACTGCCATTCTATGTTGCAAAATATTTGGAAAAAAAAAATGATTTTTCTTATGAAATGATAGACTCTTTTCCCGATGGTAATGACACCAAAAGTACAAAATTTGGTTGAAAACTGATGGAATTACACTCACGAAGTTAGTGGTCTCGGCGACATATATGCATCAGCTATTTCGCCGACTTTGAGCCCTGTTTTTGGCCAATTCCGTTGTTCCAGTTGACCAAACTTGTAGCTATTTCTTTAGAACTCCATTTTTCTATCAGTTGAGTACAAGAAACCACCCATTTACCAATTTGAACTACCCAGTAAAGTCGTCAGAAATTTTCAATTTGGCCAATTTCACGCAAATTAAAAAAGATGCCAATTTCAAAATAGGGTCCAAAATAAACAATGTAGACATTCTTCGCACTAAAATAACATATCCTCTGTTCATTAGTCATGTCTCTAGGCCCCTCTTATATTACTATTGCTTTCTATTTTGATTTTTTATTCATACAAAAAAAATACAAAATTTACTGTTATGCAGACTACTGCATTATTGTAAAAATGGTATAATATCAGTGCACTAGTGAAAGAATATTAGACACCCTAGTTGACGTGTATTGGACGTGTGGTGTGATTTGCTTACTCCTGAACATTGGTAAAAATTTAACATTTCCGCTACTTTGAGCTCAATTTCAAGGTCGTTTTCATTGTGAAACTAATCAAAATCATCTCTGCTTCTGTAATGTGTTCTCTATTTTATCTCGTGAGACCATGAAAATGAGAATACAAAGATAAATACTATACAAAAATACACCTCAAAATCGGCGTTTTAATCCAAAATAACGGTCAGAGTTTTTTTTTCTCATTATGCACTGCGTGCTGCAGGATTTTTTTATGTGGTGCACACTGACCACACAGACCCATTCTCTCACCTGTGGGCCTACGAGTTTTCTCCTGCTCGATTTGAAGCCGCTAGAATTTACGCGTATAAATACGTCCGAAACAGTGGCGCATAAGACATATATATACGACCAAAACAGTCAGAGGGTTAACCAAATCAACCAAACATCTGCTAACTAGTTTTATCATGTGACCTCCTGGCTTTTAATTCTGCCATTCCATAAAATATTACCACCTGCACCATTACTTGTAAGTTAGATTTTGTACTAAGTTTACATAAGATTTATTAAGTTCAAATAAGATTGTAAAACAGCTAACCACTATTCCATGTTTAGTTTTAAGTATAATTACTATGTACTATTGTCTTATCTAGTTTTAATTAGTTACTATGTATTAGGATTAGTTTGCCCGAAATGCCTCGGCATGATAGTGGTTATCTTTGTACTTAGCAAATCAAAATTGTAATTACACATTGTAACCTTTACAAAGAAATAAACTTTATTTATTTATTTATAAGATAAGAAGCCTAATACTATATGTTTTTGTGATATTACAAAGCACATAACTGCCGACCCTTAATTAGTTGGTGACCCGAGAAATGGTTCGTTAACTGGATCCTATTTTCTATGACACCCATGTTATAATTAGAGATGCTGATAGGGACAGTAACTAAAAATAATTATGGATTATTAATTTTGTAATGTTGAAATTCCAGAGTACTAGTTTGCACTGTATTGTACTTGTCAGAGATTTGTTCTTTTCTACCTCCTTCCCTTAATCTCATTTCTTCACCTCCATTCTCTCTCTCTCTGCCATTTACCTCTGATTTACAAATACCAAATTTTGTTTCCAAAAATAAAAGATGTCAGTTGTTTGGGAATTAAATATGTATATAAAAGTTTTTTATTGGAAAGTCCCTTGTTATGCAAAGCATTTCAGACACAGTGCTATGTACTACAGTGGACCCCCGCATAACGATTACCTCCGAATGCGACCAATTATGTAAGTGTATTTATGTAAGTGCATTTGTACGTGTATGTTTGGGGGTCTGAAATGGACTAATCTACTTCACAATATTTCTTATGGGAACAAATTCGGTCAGTACTGGCACCTGAACATACTTCTGGAGTGAAAAAATATCGTTAACCGGGGGTCCACTGTAATTACTTTACATAAGGTAGTGACAGCAGCAGTGTGGTAGTACAGTAGCAGCAGTGTTGGTGGTGAGTTAGGAAGCAGTGTGCCAGATGTTACTAATGTATATATATATATATATATATATGTATATATTTTTTTTAACATGCTGGCTGTCTCCCACCGAGGCAGGTTGACCCAAAAAAGAAACACTTTCACCATCATTCACACATAATCACTGTCTTTGCAGAGGTGCCCAGATATGACAGTTTAGATGTCACTCCAAACAGCCAATATCCCAAACCCCTCCTTTAATGTGCAGGCATTGTACTTCCCACCTCCAGGACTCAAGTCCACCTAACCAGTTTCCCTGAATCCCTTCACAAAATATTAACCAGCTAATGCTTCAAAAGTTCGTCAGGTCCCAAAAACCATTCATCTCCATTCACTCCTAGCTAACATACTCACACATGCCTGCTGCATGTCCAGGCCCCTTGCACACAAAACCTCTTTTACCCCGTCCCTCCATCCTTTCCTCGGACGATCCCTACCCCTCCTCCCCTCCACTACAGATTTATACACCCTCCAAGTTATTCTATTTTGCTCCATCCTCTCTAAATGACCAAACCACCTCAATAACCCCTCTTCAGCCCTCTGAATAATACTTTTTATAACTCCACATCACCACCTAATTTCTACACTACAAATTCTCTGCATAATATTTACACCATATACTGCCCTTAGACATGACATCTCTACTGCCTCCAGCCTCCTCCTCCTCGCTGCAGCATTCACAACCCATGCTTCACACCCATATAAGAGTGTTAGAACCACTATGGTACATTTCCTTCTTTGCCTTCAAGGATAACATTTTTTGTCTCACAGACACCTCAAAGCACCACTCACCTTTTTTCCTTCATCAATTCTATGGTTAACCTCATCCTTCATAAACCCATCTGCTGACAAATCTACTCCCAAATATATGAACACATTCACTTCTTTTTAGAATCTTCCAAAAGAACAGTTTCATCAATAAAAAGTAATTATGGCAACTCCCATTTTGTATTTGATTCTGCATAATATAATCCTACCCCTCTTCCCGTCATCCTAGCATTTACTTCTTTTACAACTCTATGAATATGTTAACCATGGTGACATTACACACCCCTGTCTAAGGCCTACTTTTACTGGAAAGTAGGCTCCTCTCTTAAACAACCTAACCTGAGCCTCACTATCCTTATAAAAACTTTGTACAGCATTTGGTAACTTACTACCTATTCCATACACTTGCAACATCTGCCACATTGTTTCCCTATCCACCCTGTCATAAGCCTTTTCTATAGCCATAAAAGCAATGAAAACATCCCTACCTTTATCTAAATAAGTGTTCACTTGTATGTTTCAATGTAAATGCTTATCCACACATCCCCTACCCATTCTAAAGCCTCCTTGTTCATCTGCAATCCTGTTCTCTGTGTTACCTCTAATTCTTTCAATAATAACCCTACCATACACTTTACCTGGTATACTCGGTAAACTTATTCCCCTATAATTTTTACAGTCTCTTGTGTCCCTTTTCCCTTCATATAAAGGAACTATACATACACACTGCCAATCCCTAGGTACCTTTCCCTCTTTCATACCTTTATTAAACAAAAATACCAACCATTCCAACACTATATATATCCCCTGCTTTTAACATTTCTGTCATGATCCCATCAGTTCCAGCTGCTTTACCCTCTTTCAGTCTATGTAATGCCTCATGCACCTCCCCCATACTCACATCCTCCTCTTCACTCCTAAAAGATGCTATATTTCCCTGGCCAGTGCATAAAATTACTGCCTTTCTTCATCAACATTTAAAAGTTCCTCAGAATATTCCCACCATCTACCCAACACCTCCAGCTCCCTATCTACTAACTCCCTTACTCTGTTTTTAACTGACAGATCCATTCGTTCCCTAGGCTATCTCACTCCAAAAATTTTTCTTATTCTCAGCAAAATTTGTTGACATTGCCTCTCCCACTGTATCATTTGCTCTCCTTTTGCACTCTCTCACCACTCTCTTCACCTTTCTTTTACTCTCCATATACTCAGTCCTCCTTATATCTCTTCTGCTTTGTAAAAACCTCTCATAAGCTACCTTTTTCTCTTTTATTGCACTTTCCCTCATCATTCCACCAATCACTCCTCTTTCCTCCTGCACCCGCCCTCCTATAGCCACAAACTTCTACCCCACATTCTAACACTGCATTTTAAACCCTTTGACTGTCGCAACCCCAAATCCTGGTGTCGAAGAATGTTTAAAAAAAAAAAATTTTTTTCTTATGAAAATGTTAAGATTAATTTTATGCTTGTTTTAAGCCCTCCTCCCCTTCCCCAATTTTTTTCAATCAGTACTTACCGAGATATAGAGGAGTAAAGTTGGCAGAAAATGAGTGGTGTATGGCAACAGCAGCGAATGCTGCTTACCTGGTAAACTTTGGTTTACTTGTATTCGAAGGTTTCTTGTTTTTTTCACTATTTTATTTTTTCACATGTGGCCTGTGAGAGCAAAGTAAGGTGCAGTGTACATATACAGTGGACCCCCGCATACCAATTTTAATCCGTGCAAGAGGGGTCATTGTTATGCGAAATAATCGGTATGCGAATGAATTTTCCCCATAAGAAATAATGGAAATCAAATTAATCCGTGCAAGACACCCAAAAGTATGAAAAAAAAATTTTTACCACGTGAAATATACATTTTCCTACACACAAAGAGAAGGATACATGCACAATAGTAGAGTAGTACATGCACAGTATATATTGTGCATATACTAGTCTACTAAATGAAGAATAAATGACACTTACCTTTATTGAAGATGCAGCAATGACTGATGAGACACTGTGTCCTGGGAGTGCCTTTTCCTCCTGAGTACTGTAGGTCCTGTTTGGTATTTTCTTCCAGAACAGGCCTTATCACACTGTGTATGTCACTACGATTCTTAAATCTCTCAAACCAACCTTTGCTGGCTTTAAATTCACCAATATGAGCACTAGTTCCAGGCATTTTTCCCTGTTCACCTGGGTGTTAGTCGACTGGTGTGGGTTGCATCCTGGGAGACAAGATTAAGGACCCCAATGGAAATAAGTTAGACAGTCTTCGATGACACTGACTTTTTTGGGTTATCCTGGGTGGCAAATCCTCTGGGGTTAATTGTTTCTTGGTATATTCTCAATAAGCCACACCAACAACAGTGCTACAGCAGCAGCAGACGATGCTACAGCAGCAGCAGCAGCTGACAGTGCTACAGCAGCAGCAGACGATGCTACAGCAGCAGCAGACGATGCTACAGCAGCAGCAGACGATGCTACAGCAGCAGCAGACGATGCTACAGCAGCAGCAGACGATGCTACAGCAGCAGCAGACGATGCTACAGCAGCAGCAGACGATGCTACAGCAGCAGCAGACGATGCTACAGCAGCAGCAGACGATGCTACAGCAGCAGCAGACGATGCTACAGCAGCAGCAGACGATGCTACAGCAGCAGCAGCAGCTGACAGTGCTACAGCAGCAGCAGACGATGCTACAGCAGCAGCAGCAGCAGCAGACGATGCTACAGCAGCAGCAGACGATGCTACAGCAGCAGCAGCAGCTGACAGTGCAGCAGCAGCAGCTGTACCACCAATAGTAGTGATGGTTGATTGGGGTTTCTTGTACAACCTGGCCAGGTCGGCGATACGCACTCCACTTTCATACTTATCAATGATCTCTTTCTTCATCTCTATTGGAATTCTCACCCTTATTGCTGTAGGGTTGGCACTAGAAGCTTTCTTGGGGCCCATGGTCACTCATTTTCCAGAAAAAGCACCGAAAACACTGTAATAATACAAAATATTCCGATTGTATGCTTGGATGTTACCGCGGAGGCTAGCTGGTAAACAATGCCACCGGCGGCACATGTGAGGCTGGCTGAGGGCGCACATTGGACGCGTCTCGGACGAACATCGGTGAGCGGGTTTTTAAGAGGTATGCGAGGCAAAATTTTTGTGATTAAAGCAAGCGGTATGCAGATTAATCGTTATGTGATGCCATCGGTATGCGGGGGTCCACTGTATACTACTCTCGTATACAACACGGTAAGTGCACAAACATAATTATCAATATATTGTTTACAAAACTTGTTTACACAAACAGACAATACAAAAAAAATTTTATTACTATTGTTCTATAATATATATACAAATGCACAGTCACTGGACATGTTCCAAGCAGTTCTGCAGCTTGTAGAGCTCTTTGAAACATGGTTTCATACACAATAGTGTTTTACACTCCTCACATAAAACGAGTGTGTCTGTATTTTTATGGGCTTTTTTTTTTTTATGTGCACAGACAAAACACCTTGTGTATATAACTTATATTGTCAGGCACACCATCTAAAGGGGACAAAAAGATACAAAACATCCAGACCATCGGAAAACCTGGGTAGCCACAGGCAGGAAGTGGCAAAAATTGTACACCAAATCCGATCATTTCTGGAGTGGAATCACAGTCGATGGCCTCCACTCCAAACCAACAGATACAGTTATTAGTGCCATGAAAAAAAGTCCCCCCCAGTACAACCAATACCACCAATCCGATGACATTTTTCTTTGCAAATATACAGGGTCTAAAGCCAACAATGAACAACAAAATACCTTTCATTCGTGGACTGCTTGCAGAGGCAAATGCAATGTTTGCGGCTTTCACAAAGACCAACATAAAGGATCACTTGGACAACGAAATATGGATCCCAGGTTACAGCCTATATAGATGCAACAGAGTGAACAGGCAAAAGGGGGGATGGTTGGCCTGTATATCGCAGAGTCACTTATTTGCACAGAACTGCTTAATGCTTCAAATGATGTAGTGGAAGTTTTAGCAGTAAAGATCAAGAACGAAAATCTAGTCATTGTGGTAGTCTACAAGCCTCCGGATGCAACATCCCAGCAATTCCAGGAACAGCTGTTGAAAATTGACCACTGTCTGGAAAAATCTTCCAGCTCCTGCCCCCAACATCTTGCTCCTGGGGGATTTCAGCTTAAGGCACCTAAAACGGAGGAATATAGCAAATAATGTTGTTGCAGTGATAACACCAGGAGGCAGCTCAGATGAGAACTCACACACACACACAAGCTTTTAAATCTCTGCACAAAATTCAACTTAAATCAGCAAATAATAGAGCCTACTAGACTGGAGAATACACTGGACCTCATCTTCAATAACAATGACGATCTGATACGAAATGTCACCATATCAAAAACAATATACTCGGATCACAACATAATAGAGGTTCAGACATGTATGCGCGGAGCCCCAGACCAACAAAATGAGATCAGTCACGGGGGGAGCCTTCACCAAATTCAACTTCAATAACAAGAACATAAAGTGGGACCAAGTAAACCAAGTCCTAAATGATATAAGCTGGGAAGATAGCCTAAGCAACACAGAACCCAACTCATGCCTAGAACAGATCAACTCTGTGGCACTCGATGCATGCTCAAGGCATATTCCTTTAAGAAAAAGGAGGAGTAGACGTAAAATAGAAAGAGACAGGTGCTTCCTTTACAGGCGAAGGAAAAGAATAACAGAGGAGCTAAAAGAGGCCAATATATCTGCAATGCGTAGGGAGACACTGGTCAGAGAAATGGCAAACATCAAACTAAAGCTAAAGGAATCTCGTAGGAGTCAGGAATCACGGTAAGTACTAAAAGCCATAAATGAAATCGAAAGAAACCCAAAGTATTTCTTTTCTTATGCCAAATCAAAGTCGAGAACAACATCCAGTATTGGGCCCTTACTTAAACAAGATGGGTCCTATACAGATGACAGCAAGGAAATGAGTGAGCTACTCAAGTCTCAGTATGACTTAGTTTTTAGCAAGCTGCTAACCAGACTGAGAGTCGAAGATCTAAATGAATTGTTTATGAGAGAGCCACAATGACTTTGAACAGGCGATAAATGACATGCCCATGCACTCTGCCCCAGGGCCAGACTTATGGAACTGTGTGTTCATCAAGAACTGCAAGAAGCCCCTATCACATGCTTTTAACATCCTATGGAGAGGGAGCATGGACACTGGGGTCATCTCAGTTACTAAAAACAACAGACATAGCCCCACTCCACAAAGGGGGCAGTAAAGCAATAGCAAAGAACTACAGACCGATAGCACTAACATCCTATATCATAAAAATCTTTGAAAGGGTCCTAAAAGCAAGATCGCCACCCATCTAGATACCCATCAATTACACAACCCAGGGCAGCATGGGTTTAGAGCAGGTTGATCCTGTCTGTCCCAACTACTGGATCACTACGACAAGGTCCTGGATGCACTAGAAGACAAAAAGAATGAAGATGTAATATACACAAACTTTGCAAAAGCCTTCGACAAGTGTGACCATGGTGTAATAGTGTACAAAATGCATGCTAAAGGAATAACAGGAAAAGTTGGTAGATGGATCTTTAATTTTGTGATCAATAGAACACAAAGAATAGTAGTAAACAGAGTAAAGTCTGAGGCAGCTACAGTGAAAAGCTCTGTTCCACAAGGCACAGTACTCGCTCCCATCTTGTTCCTCATCCTCATATCAGACATAGACAGGGATATAAGCCACAGTGCCATGTCTTCCTTTGCAGATGACTCCTGAATCTGCATGACAGTGTCTTCAACAGAAGACACTATAAGGCTCCAGGCAGACATCAACCAAATCTCTCAATGGGCTGCAGAAAACATTATGAAGTTCAGCGATGAGAAATTTCAATTACTCCGATATGGTAAATGTGAGGAAATTAAAACTTCATCAGAGTATAAAACAAATTCCAACCACACAATAGAGCAAAAAACTAACGTCAAAGACCTGGGAGTGATCGTGTCGGAGGATCTCGCCTTCAAGGACTGTAACAGTGTATCAATCGCATCTGCTAGAAAAATGACAGGATGGATAATGAGAACCTTCAAAACTAGGGATGCCAAGCCCATGATGACACTCTTCAGGTCACTTGTTCTATCTAGGCTGGAATATTGCTGCACACTAACACCACCTTTCAAGGCAGGTGAAATTGCTGACCTAGAAAATGTACAGAGAACCTTCATGGCATGCATAACTGAGATAAAACACCTCAATTACTGGGAATGCTTGAAGTTCCTGAACCTGTACTCCCTGGAATGCAGGCAGGAGAGATACACGATTATATACACCTGGAAAATCCTAGAGGGACTAGTACCAAACTTGCACACGAAAATCACTCCGTACGAAAGCAAAAGACTTAGCAGACGATGCAACATCCCCCCAATGAAAAGCAGGGGGTGTCACTAGCACGTTAAGAGAACACAATAAGTGTCAGGGGCCCAAGACTGTTCAACTGACTCCCAAGCATACATAAGGGGGATTACCAATAGACCCCTGGCTGTCTTCAAGCAGGCACTGGACAAGCACCTAAAGTCGGTACCTGACCAGCCAGGCTGTGGTTCGTATGTTGGATTGTGTGCAGTCAGCAGTAACAGCCTGGTTGATCAGGCCCTGATCCACCATGAGGCCTGGTCACAGACCAGGCTGCAGGGGCATTGACCCTTGGAAAACTCTCCAGGTAAACTTACTCAGTGACTTGACTGACTTACTGAGTAACTTGACTGACTTGCTAAATGACTTGACTGACTTACTGAATGACTTGACTGACCTACTGAGTGACTTGACTTACTGAATGACTTAAAGTTAGACACTCCAGTACAACCATCGACTTCAGTACCAGAACCTCTACCATCCACGTCAGCCCAGTAGGGCCACAGCATAACTCTCCACTCTCTTCACAATCATTCACAAACACTAGCACCCATAATTTAAGGTAAGAAATACTATTATTACTATTACATTTGTAGTCTTAAGCAGTAAAAACAACATAATACATCACAACAATGAACTACAACTACATATTCACTTTTATTTTTGTAGGATGTGGAGGCCTTAAAAGTAGTGTTTGGCTTTTTGGGGGCTACCAGGAATGTAACCCTATTTTTCCCATAAGTTCTTCAGTTCATCTAACACGATTTTACCTAACACAGCATTTTCAGGAACGTATCTACCGTGCTAAATGACAGTCTACTGTACATTCAAGTGGTGTCATATGCCTTCTCTAGATAAAAAAAAAAAGACTGCTAGGACAGAGTGGTTGTTTGCAAAGGCATTTTGAATATACGTATCTAAGTGGAGCAAGGGGTCTACCGTAGAGCGGCCTTTGTGAAACCACATCAGACGTATATTCACAAATTGTTCCATCACCTTGCAGACCACACTGGTCAAGCCAATGGGACAATAGTGAGAGGTGTCAGGCCTCGAGGCACCTGGTTTGTGAAACAATAGTACCTGGAGGTTACCTGGAGGTTATTCCGGGGATCAACGCCCCTGCGGCCCGGTCCATGACCAGGCCTCCCGATGGATCAGGGCCTGATCAACTAGGCTGTTACTGCTGGCCGCACGCAGTCCAACGTACGAGCCACAGCCCGGCTGATCCGGCACTGACTTTAGGTATCTGTCCAGCTCTCTCTTGAAGGCAGCCAGGGGTTTATTGGCAATTCCCCTAAGGCTTGATGGGAGGCTGTTGAACAGTTTTGGGCCCCGGACACTTATGGTGTTTTCTCTTAGTGTACCAATGGCGCCCCTACTTTTTATTGGGGGCATTTTGCATCGCCTGCCCAGTCTTTTACTTTCGTAGGGAGTGATTTCTGTGTGCAGATTTGGGACCATTCCTTCCAAGATTTTCCAAGTGTAGATTATGATATATCTCTCCCTCCTGCGTTCCAACGAGTACAAGTCAAGTGCTTTCAAGCGTTCCCAGTAGTTAAGGTGCTTGACAGAACTTATACGTGCAGTAAAGGATCTCTGTATACTCTCTAGATCTGCGATTTCACCTGCTTTGAATGGAGATGTTAATGTACAGCAGTATTCCAGCCTAGAGAGAACAAGTGATTTGAAAAGGATCATCACGGGCTTGGCATCTCTCGTTTTGAAAGTTCTCATTATCCATCCTATCATTTTCTTTGCACGTGCGATCGTGGCACTGTTGTGATCCTTGAAAGTGAGATCCTCAGACATTACTACTCCCAGGTCCCTTATATTATTTTTCCGCTCCATTGTATGGCCGGAGTCAGTAGTATACTCTGTTCTAGTTATTATCTCCTCCAGTTTTCCATAACGGAGTAGTTGGAATTTGTCCTCATTGAACATCATATTGTTTACCGTTGCCCACTGGAAAACTTTGTTTATATCTTCTTGGAGGTTAACCGCGTCCTCAGCAGATGACAGCCTCATGCAGATCGTAGTATCATCCGCAAAGGATGATACGGTGCTGTGGTGTATATCTCAGTACAGTAACCGATTTCTATTGTTGAGGGAGAACCCCTCGCTTCCAAATAAGATTGAAAAATTGTAAAAGAATGGAAAGGGCCGTAGAATGGAGATGGTGTAGCATACTGATGTGGAGATCATCAGGTCCCGTTGCTGCCTGCCGGCAAATTGAAAGTGTGGACTCCAATTCTAGGAGAGTAAAAAGTACGTTATACAGCTTCAATCCATCGGAGGAGAAATCTAAGGGCAGTTGCTCTTTGGTAGGCTTAGACGCAAGAAATGAGGGACAGAGGTGAAACCCTTGGGTGATACGAAAAAGATAGTTCCTGATTTCTGTGGCAACTTCTAGTGGTTCTATGACATCAACTCCAGCAACCCACAAAGTGGGAGCTGGGTCCGGAGTGTACTTACCACACAATTTCCGCATCTTTTTCCAAATCGCACACATGGGGGAAGGCGAAGTAATGGTAGACATGTAGTCTCACCAACAAGTGTGTTTAGCATTGCGGATGACGTGGCGAGCAACTCCCCTTGCCTGCTTTAAATCCAACAGACGCTCTGCAGTACAATTATATCAGTAATGACCCCATGCAGCACGTTTTAAATGCACTGCACGGGCATAGGAAACCACCAAGGCACACATGTCTGAGAATACCTACCTGAGGTTTGGGGGATAGAATGAGTCGCTGCATTTAGGACTAAGGTCGAAAATTGGTGTGAAAGTTCATCAGTAGAGGATGAAAGGGGATCCTCACAACAGGTGGTAAGGTGGGAGTATAAGTCCCAATCTGCTTGAGCAAACTGCCAACGAGTGCTACAAAATTGTAGGGTATTATATAGTGGAAGTAAGAAGGATAGGAAAGTGATCACTATCATGTAAATCTGGAAGAACAGGCCATGCAAAATCAAGTGTAATGGGCGAGGCACAGATAGAAATATCAGTTCAGGAGACCGAGTGCGAGAGTCAAAATGGGTAGGAGCACCCTTATTTAAAACATGAAGAGGATGAGAAGCAAGAAGAGTCTCCAACTGATCAACACGAGAGTCATAGTGGGACCCTCCCCACAGGTGATGGTAAGCATTAAAATCACCCAAGAACAAGATGGGAGGGTGCAGAGAAGAAATTAAAAATGTGATATCAGAGATACAGAATGCACAGGAGGGAGAAAGATAGAGAGCAAACTGTAAACCATATGTGAAAATAAATACGAGCTGCAGTATAATGCAGTGGGGAATGAACAAAAGCTTGTTGATATGGTATATCAACATGCACAAGAAGCATGCTCTCATTAAATGATTCGTCAGGTAAAGGATCGGAAGAATGTAACAGCACATAGCCTGAAACTGGGCGAATGACAGCAGAACGAATTTTGGGCTCTTGCAACCCAACACATACTGGGAACTGGAAGAGCAACACTTTGAGTTCTCCTCGATTGCCCCTAAGGCCACAAATATTCCTTTGTAAAAAAAGACATTATGTACAGAAATAAAAATGGCAACAATAAGAAACGATAAAACCTATGGGCTTTTAGGATGAGTAACATCAACGTGCAGGGGCAACTGTAAGCATGTAAGCAAGGAAGAATTAGAATGTTGTGGAGGAATAAATTGTTGCGAGGGTCATGAAATAGAAAGGATAGGAGGCACGTTGGTGTTCATCGGGGGTGTCATCTCCACAGTATAATAATAATAAATAATAAGAGCCTATAGGTCACATAATAAAACTAGTTAGCAGATGTTTGGTTAATATTGTGAGATAAGATTATTTTTTCATCTTAAGTTAATTTTAAGCCAGCCCGTAATGCTATGCATAGTATAAGTGGCTTTGGCATGCTGCTCTTATCTGTATTTTTTGTACCTCTATATGTGTGCTCAAATTTTTAAATAAATAAATAAATAAATAAAGTCCTAAATTTATAAGCTGTCAGGGGATCCTTGACCTGTTCCGATAGCGAGTTCCAGATCTTCAGGCCTTTGATGTGCATAGCATTCTTGCATAGTGAGAGTCTGACTCGAGGGATGTTGAAAAGTGCCTTATGCCTTGTATTGTGCCTGTGAATTCTGTTGTAACTGTCGAGTAGTAGTTTTAGGGGAGGGTTTACAGTGGAGTTTAATATTCTGTATATGTAGTAGGCACAATAAAAAGGGTGTATGTCTTGTATATTTAGCAAGTCGAGTCTTTTGAAAAGTGGTGGGGTGTGTTGTCTAGCACACCCCAGATAGCATCTAACATCTCAGTTGTTAAGGAAACTGACGATGCCATGATGTCAGAGACAGGAGAGATATTGCAAATAAAGGTTGGAGTAACTATGGAGGCAACCAAAGAGGTTTGGGGGGGGGGGCAGGGAGTATGAACCTAGAGAGATGCGTTGGCTGGGGTAGAAGAGTCCTGCAGTGTAACAGGAGAGGAAGGAGGTTGGAGGGTAACTGTGGAGGAAGACGGGGGGAATGGGAAGAGGGGACTATACAAGGGGGGTTGAACCTCCTCCTTCGTGTGAGAGCTGGAAAGGGGGTGAGAACCAGGCTCTGAGGTAGAAGATAGATTCTGTACAGGTGATGAATGCAAAGAAAGTGTAGGTCTGCGAGATCTTGTAGACTGAGAAGCAAGCGAGCGAGATGAAGTAGAAGTAGGAAGTGGTGTGGAGGTAGGAGTGTCAGAGGATAAAACTGCAAAAGAATTAGAAACTGTGGTGACCCTGGAAAAAACAGGCGCAGAAGGATTGAGAGGCAGGAAGACCGTTGAGGTTGGAGGTCTTCGGGCTACCCGAGCATATGGGACACAAGGAAGTTTTCCTTGAAGGCGGAGCTGAGAGGCAGTCATAGTGTAAGTAAGACCTTCATGCTCCTTAACCCGTAAACGGTCCAAGCAGATCTACGTTCACATGTGTAGTGCTACAAAAGTAGATCTACTTTTTTTACATATTTTCAAATATAACAAAAAAAAAAAGTAGATCAAAGTTTTTTACACATTTTCAAACGTAAAAAAACAAAAAGAAGGTCTACTTTTTTACATACTTTTAAATGTTGAAAAAACGTATATATATGTTTGGACCATTTACGGGTTAAGATAACGGATCTCTCATTCATTACGATGGATCTGGCAATGGTGTGAAAAGGAAGGATGAGGTTCCTTATAATTGAGACAAGAGGGGGGAAGACTAAAAGTTGTAATGGAATAATCTGCTGCACCACAGACCGGGCATTCTGCCGCAGATCTGCAGTGTTTAGCGGGGTGGCCAAAACACCAGCAGTTACGACACTGTTGGGGAGTGGGAACTACTTGACAGACCACTAGGCGATGGCCCACAATATAGACAGAGGACGGAAGTTCACAGCAGTCGAAGGTTAAACCAGCAATGTTACCAGGAAAGCTCCCCTGCCCACGAGCGGGCAGAATGTATGTATCTACCTTAAGAATAGAGAGGTTCTGAAGAGCTAATTGTTCTAAAATATCATCGCAAGACAAAAAATCACTCTGTTGTGTGCTTACAAATGGTGACTGGTATGTTACCTATGGAAGTGATGTGGGAGAAAGCATGAGCTTGCTCTGAATTCTGTGCTGTTATAACACACGCACCATTTCAAAGAGCGTGGAAGGATATACAGTGGACCCCCGCCTTACAATATTAATCCGTTCCTGAGAGCTCATCGTATGCCGAAATTATTGTAAGGTGAATTAATTTTCCCCATAAGAAATACAGTGGACCCCCGGTTTACGATATTATTTCATTCCTGAAGTATGTTCAGGTGCCAGTACTGACCGAATTTGTTCCCATAAGGAATATTGTGAATTAGATTAGTCCATTTCAGACCCCCAAACATACACATACAAATGCACTTACATAATTGGTCGCATTGGGAGCTGATCGTAAACCGGGGGTCCACTGTAATGGAAATCAAATTAATCCGTGCAAGACACCCCTAAGTATGAAAAAAAAAAAATTTCACCACATGAAATATTAATTTTAATACACACAAACCCCTCAAGGAAGGTTCCTTGATGTTGGTGAGGGGCTCTTGATTTAGGGAATTGGATCTGTGCTCCAGTTCCCCGAATTAAGCCTGAATGCCTTCCACATCCCCCCCCAGGCGCTGTATAATCCTCCGGGTTTAGCACTTCCCCCTTGATTATAATAATAATAATACACACAAACTGAAGAAGACATGCACAGTTAATACTCTACTAAGAATAGAATACATGACACTTACCTTTATTGAAGATCTGGTGATTGATGGGATGGGAGGAGGGGAGTGTGTGAAAGTTGTTATTGTTTAGAAGAGGAATCCCCTTCCATTAGGACTTGAGGTATCAAATCCTTTTCTGAGGTTATTTTCCTTCATTTAATGCTACTAGGACCAGCTTGAGAGTCACTGGACCTCTGTCGCACAACATATCTGTCCATAGAGCTCTGTACCTCTCGTTCCTTTATGATTTGTCTAAGGTGGTTCACAATATTGTCATTGTAATAGTCACCAGCACAGCTTGCAATAGCTGTGTGAGGGTGATTTTTATCCATAAAGGTTTGCAGTTCAACCCACTTTGCACACATGTCCTTAATTTTTTTTTTTCAATTCCATACTAATTTTCACCCTTTTTACCATGGGGATGGCACTAGAAGCTTTCTTGGGGTCCATGGTGACTTATTTTGCAGTTACAAGCACTAAAAATGTGAAATGTACCGAATGTATGCGGAGATGCGACCTCACTGGCTGGCTTGTAAACAATGGCGCTGAGGCTCACGTGGGACGTGTCCTGGACGAATCACGTAAGGCGAGTTTTTTAGGGCGAGGCGAGGCAAAATTTTTGCATTAAAATGTATCGTATGTCGGATTTAACGTAATGCGATGCCATCGTAAGGTGGGGGTCCACTGTACGTATTTTGGCCAATGTGCCATAAAAGAGTTTTACCAATTCCATGATCAGAAAGATAATCAGTTTGAGACATCTTTTGTAAAGAAATGAATTTGTCCATTGCATGCTCGTTAGCCTAGTATGCAAAGTTAGTGAATGTCGCATAGGTCGATTTTGAGCGATCATTGACGAACGGTCGTCAGTAAGTTGTCTTGGACGTTTAGGAGTAGTACCGCAGGCGGTCTGACCTGAGGGAGATGGGCAATCTGAAAACTGTCGCACTGTATCTAGGGAAGCCAGACACACTGTGAAAGGTGTGCTAGAAGCAGCAGCATGAACAGAAATGGGTTATACCACAGCACCTGAAACAGGTGATGAAGCGTCACCAGCAGAAGGTACAGGGGTATGAGAAGAGTCGAGAGATTGGACAAATAACAAAGCTGGGTCACAACAGTGTGTGGTATCAAAAACGGGTCTGGAGGAGGGTTTCACTGGGCAAAGACTCCATAATAAAGGTGCTTCTTCTGTGATATCTCCTTTCTTGTTATTTTAAGAAAAAAAGAGAGAAGGAAAGAAAAAAAAGGGACAGCAGAGGGACAGTCACTAGGAGGCATGGAGGGGCCGAGAGCTCCTCCCCTCATCCGAGAGGGCCTCGAGCCCACTGGCAGTGAAAATGCAGTGTGGAACCTGTGCCATACCGTACCCTTCACACCAGTAAACCAGCACTCCGGGATAGCAGCCTCACATCTGCTGAGCTACCTCAGCAGACAAAAGAAAGGGCGATCAGAAACCCGCCACAAAGCATACCTCCTTTGGCTGCCACCTCCCAGAACCGACAGGCAGCTTCTGGAGATACACCCATTACCCAAAGGGCACCCCGTCCACTTCCCAGAAATCTGAGAAGGGAGCAGGACACCTTCAGACAATTCAGATTCCTTGGCAAACCACACCACCCCCGAGGGGCCTCACAGAGTGGGACGAACCTCGGCACGCCACTCCCTACCTAGAAACTGTAATGCCGGAACAGAGGACCCCAGAGGCTACAAACGGGATGGGAAACAAGGGGAGGGTGGGGAGAGGGGGGAAAGGGAGAAAAGATGGTATGGGGAGGGTGGGGTAGGGAAGGGAAGATTGGGGAGTAATTAGGTTTGGTTGGGGAAAGAAGACCAAGAGGTCCAATTCATAAATAACAAAAAGGCACAATACCATGACTGGAACAATACACAAATAACAGAAATAACATAGAAGAGAGGAGCTTATGACGACTTTTCGGTCCAACTTGGACCATTTACCAATAGCCTCTTTGCCACTTTGAGGAGCCCCCCTTAAAGAGGATCTCATGGAGAGGTGTCCAGGTCCACTGTGTGAATTGTGAAGTTCCAATTTCAGTTTGCCATATTCTGTTGGACTGTCCTGAATATCAGCAAGCACACAGACTTTACGTCTCACATTACCACCACTCTAACACTCTTACTTTATCTTCCATTGCTACTATCCTGGCCAACAAAAAGGCAATCGAGGAAGCTGTTGTTGCGAAAGGTGCAAGTATCTTTACAAAACACAGATCGCAAGTACTCAAAGATGTTGAGAGACTGTTATTGGTGTGGATAAACGAAAAACAGATCGCTTGAGAGATGCTATCTCCTGATATCATATGTGAAAAGGCAAGGCAGTTGCATGACGATTTAATTAAAAAATATGCCTGCAACTAGTGGTGATGTGAGTGAATTAAAGGCCAGCAAAGGCTGGTTTGAGAGATTTAAGAATCATAGTGGCATACATAGTGTGATAAGGCATGGTGAGACTGCCAGTTCAGACCAAAAAGTGGCTGAAAAATATGTGCAGGAATTCCAGGGGTACATAGAGGCTGAAGGATTGAAACATCAACAAGTGTTTAATTGTGATGAAACAGGCCTGTTTTGAAAGAAAATGCCAAACAGGACCTACATTACACGGGAGGAAAAAGCACTGCCAGGACACAAGCCTATGAAAGACAGGCTAACCTTAATGTGTAGTAATGCTAGTGGTGATTGCAGAGTGAAGCCTCTACTTGTGTATCACTTTGAAACTCCCAGTGTTCAGGAAAAACAATGTCAATGCTAATTTGTGTAATGTGGAGGGCAAACAGGCATGAGTCACTAGGGACTTTTTCTGTGACTGGTTTTACCATGTGCTTGGCCCCACTGTGAAAAATTACCTCCTGGAAAATAAATTGGAGCTTAAGTGCCTCCTGGTATCAGACAATGCTCCTGGTCATCCTTCAGACTTTGCAGAGCAAATTTTGGGGGACTTGAGCTTCATTAAAGTGAAATTCTGGCCTCCTAATACCATTCCTCTCCTCCAGCCCATGGACCAGCAGGTCATTTCAAATTTCAAAACACTGTACACCAAAGCAATGTTTCAAAAGTGCTTTGAAGTGACCTCAGACACTTGATTGACCCTATGAGAGTTTTGGAAAGATCACTTTAGTATCCTCAATTGTGTAAACCTTATAGGTAAGGCTTTGGAGGGAGTGACTAAGAGGACCTCGAACTCTGCTTGGAGGAAATTGTGGCCACAATGTGTAGAAGAGAGGGATTTTTAAGGGTTTGGGGCTAACCCTGAGGAGCCTATGGCAGTTTCTTTTTTTTTTATTTATTTAATGTCTTTGCAAACAGTACATTGAGATTGTGTATATACAATAGTGGGTTGCAATGCAAAGAGAGCCTCTATTATGCCTAGGCATTATGGGCCAACTTAACATTATTGGCTTACATTCTACTTAATACTAAGTAGTAGTATATCATAGTTGTACAGTAGGAAAGTAATTATTTCATAGTTGTACAGTAGAATATTAATTATAAATGAATCAAAATTTGTATAATACAAAGATATACGTATTTATATTCTAAAATGCTTTTGTGAAAAACAATGGTTCGGTTGTGGAATCTATTGTGGCATTGGGGAAGTCCATAGGGTTGGAGGTTAGTGGGAGGATGTGGAAGAGTTGGTGGAGGACAACGATGAAGAACTAACCACTGATGAGCTGCAAGAGCATCTGCAACAGGAGGAGGCCACAACTGAAGAAATTGCTTCAGAGGAAAGGAGAGAGAAATTGAGGAAGTTCCTTTCTTCAAAGATTAAGGAAATGTGTGCAAAGTGGGTTGAACTGCAAACCTTTATGGAAGAAAGTCGCCCTGACACAGCTATTGCAAGCCGTTCTGGTGATTTTTACAATGACAATGTTGTGAACCACTTTAGGAAAATCTTAAAGGAACATGAGGTACAGAGCTCTATGGACAGATTTTTGGTGCAACAGAGGTCCAGTGACAGTTGTTCCCAGTGGCATTAAAAGAAGGGAAGTAACCCCAGAAAAGGACTTGCTACCTAAAGTCCTTATGGAAGGAGATTCCCCTTCCAAAAAATAATAAACCTCTATCATCTCCCCTCCTCCCATCCCATCACATCTGCAATAAAGGTAAGTGTCATTTATTCTTCATTACACATATATTTTGTACATGTATCCTTCTTTTTGTGTGTAGGAAAATGTATATTTCATGTGGTAAAAATATTTTTTTTCATACTTTGGGGTGTCTGGAACGGATTAATTTGATTTCCATTATTTCTTATGGGGAAAATTAATTCGACTTACGATAATTTCGTCTTACGATGTGCTCTCAGGAACGGATTAATATCGTAAATCGGGGGTCCACTGTATACTTACGAGTCATAAGTTAGCTAGACTTGAGTTCTGGAGGTGGAAGTACTTACACACACACTGGATGGGTGACACAAAATAAATGATTGTGAATGAGCTTCCTTCTTTTTTGGGTCACTATCGTGGTGGTAATCAACCAGTTAAGTCAGTTGTTTTATTCACAATATTCAATTAAGTTTCACAATATTGTGTATATACCCCACATGTCTTTACTAAGCCTCATCATGATACTACATGATGTAATCACTAAAAATATTTAAAAATTTTCAACAGACTGGCAGTCTCCCACTGAGGCAGGTTGACCCAAAAAAAGAAACACTTTCACTGTCATTCACACAATCACTCTCTTTGCAGAAGCATGCAGACATGACAGTTCATATGCCACTCCAAACAGCAAATATCCCAGACCCCTCCTCTAAAGTGTAGGCATTGTATTTCCTACCTCCAGGACTAAAGTCTGGCTAACTGGTTACCCTGAATTCCCTCGCAAAATACTATGCTCACACTCCAGTAGCTCATCAAGTCCCAAAAACCATTCATCTCCATTCATTCCTATTACATGCTCATGCCTGCTTTATGTCCAAGCCCCTTGCACACAAAACCACTTTTACCCCCTCCCTCCATCCTTTCCTGGGACAACCTCCACCCTTCCTTACACTACAGATTTATACACCCTCCAAGTCATCCTATTTTGTTCCATCCTCTCTAACTGACCAAACTACCTCAACAGCCCCTCCCCTCAGCCCTTTGAATAATACTTTTAGTAACCACACCTTCCCCCCAGCCTTCAAGGGAGGCTCCTTGACGCTGGTGAGGAGTTCTTGATCTAGGGAATTGGTCTGTTCTCCAGTTCCTTGAACTGAACCTGAATACCTTCCATCTCCCCCTCCCCCACATGCGCTGTATAATCCTACGGGTTTAGTGCTCCCCATAATTATAATAACTCCACACATAACTCTCACACTATGAATTTTCTTTATATTTATGCCACACATTGCCTTTAGACACTCCATCTCCACTGCTTCCAGCCTCCTACTGGCTGCAACAATCACACCCCATGCTTCATACCCAGATAAGTGTGTTGGTATCACTTACTCTCATACATTCCCTTGTTTGCCTTCATGGATAATGTTCTTTGTTTCCACAGATACTTCAATGCACCACCCACCTTCTTTCCTTCATCAGTTCTATGGTTTACCTTGTCCTTCATAAACCTATCCACTGACAAGTCTACTCCCAAATAGTATATGAACACATTCACTTCTTCCATACTCCCCCCCCACCAATCTGATATCAAGTTTTTCCTTATCTAAATTGATACCCTCATCACCTTTCATCTATGTTCACTTTCAACAAGGCCCATACAAGGACGTGCCTTGTATGGGCCAGGAGGCCTTCTGCAGTGTTCCTCCATTCTTATGTTCCTTTACATACCCTCCAAAACTCATCCACTAACTTCCGCAACTTCTCTTCAGCATCTCCCAAAAGCATAGTACAGTGGTACCTCAGGTTACGAACAGCTCAAAACTCGAACAATTACGTAAGTGCTTTTGTAAGTGAATTTTTGGGGGTCTGAAACAGACTAATCTAATTTATATTATTACTTAAGGGAATAAATTCGTTCGGTATCAGCACTCGAACAGCCTTTTGGAACAAAAAAAAGTTTGTATCCCGAGGTACCACTGTATTATCAGCAAAAAGTAACCATCAACTCCAATTTTGTATTCGAATCTGCATAATTTAATCCCAACTCCTCTAAACAACCTTCCTTTACAATTCCATCTATAAATTTGTTAATCACAGTGACATTACACATTCCTGTCTAAGACCTGCTTTTACTGGAAAGTAATCTCCCTCTCCTACACACCCTAACCTGAGCCTATCATAAAAACTTTACGGTGTATTTAGTAATTTGCCACCTATCCCACACACTTTCAACATCTGCCACATTGCTAGGTGAAATAATTATTGTCCTACTGTACAACTATGATAAAATCCTTAGTGTTAAGTAGTCTGTAAGCCAATAATGTTGTTAGCCCATAATGCCTAGGCATAATAGAGGCTCTCTTTGCATTGCAACCCACTATTGTAATGATAAAATCTCAATGTACTGTTTGCAAAGACATAAAAATAAATATTCATCCTACCATAAATCTTTAAATTATTATTATAATCAGAAAGAAGCGCTAAGCTACAAGGGCTATACAGCGCTGCGGGGTAGGGAAGGAAGCGAGGGTATTGGCCGGCAGAAGGGGGGAGGGATGATCAGTATTATTATTATTATCATAATAAAAAAAGAAGCGCTAAGCCACAAGGGCTATACAGCGCTGCAGGGTAGGGAAGGAAGCAAGGGAATTGAATGGCAGAAGGGAGGGGGGATGATCAGCAGGTTACAGAAAACAGCGGGGCAGGGGATAGTACGGGGGTAGAGGGTAGCAAGAGATTGAAGTAGAAAGGGCTGAAAGTATCAGAATTTGTGAGGTAAGTCAGTCGTTGTCAAAAAGTCAATGAGAGAGTCCGGATGAAAGGTGGGTCCATCAGCGAGAAGGGAAGGTAAAGAGAGAGCAGCGGGGCGAAGACGACGACAGAGGTAAATTCTGCGTGCTCGTTGATAAAGTGGGCAGTCCAACAGAATGTGGCTGACTGATAATGGAGCTTGGCAATTCTCACAGAGAGGAGCAAGACGCCTCTCCATGAGATATCCATGAGTAAGACGAGTATGGCCAATGCGAAGACGGGAGAGAGTAGTCTCCCGGATGATCAGTAGGTTACAGAAAACAGCGGGGCAGGGGATAGTGCAGAGATAGAGGGCAGCAAGAGATTGAGGTAGAAAGGGTTGAAGGTATCATCAGAATTTGTGAAGTAAGTCAGTTATTGTCAAAAAGTCAATGAGAGAGTCTGGATGAAAGGTGGGTCCATCAGCGAGAAGGGAAGGTAAAGAGAGAGCAGCGGAGCGAAGATGACGTTCGAGATATATTCTGCATGCTCGTTGATAAAGTGGGCAGTGTAATAGAATATGGCTAACCGATAATGGAACCTGACAATTCTCACAGAGAGGAATAGGGCGCCTCTCCATGAGATAACCATGAGTAAGACGAGTATGGCCAATGTGAAGACGGGAGAGAGTAGTCTCCCAACCTCGACACTGGTGACAAGAAGACGGCCAGTAACCTATACTCAGTTTAATAGATTGAAGTTTCTTACCGAACAGAGTAGACCAACATTGTTGCCAACGGGTGTGAAGGTGGGTAGCTATTGCAGCAAAATAGTCCGTAAATGGAACACCTCTATATGAAACTGGTAGGTCATGTACTGCTGACCACACAGCAGTGTCTGCCTGTTCATTGCCCTGTACGTCAACATGACCAGGGACCCCAAAAAAAAAAAAAAAAAAAAAAAAAACAATATCTTTATGCTTGGAAGAGATGCGGCGTAGCCAAAGTTGGATACGGAGGACTAAGGGGTGAGGTGTATCAAATTTCTGTATAGCCTGTAAAGCACTAAGGGAGTCTGAGACAACCACAAATGATGACACAGGCATAGGTGCAATACGGATAAGTGCTGCAAGAATGGCATACAATTCAGCAATAAAGATACTAGCCAAAGATAGTAAATGCCCTCGTACGACACTGTCCGGAAACATTGCTGTGAATCCTACGCCGTCAGAAGACTTAGAGCCATCTGTGTACACAGAAATGGCATGAGAATGAGAGTGGAAGTGGTCAAGAAAAAGAGAGCAGGAAGCTACTGTAGACAGTTGGGCTTTCGAGCAAGGGAGTGAGAAAGAACAGACTCGAACAGCTGTAACTTCCCAGGGGGGTAGGGAAAAGTGAGATGATACATGACCATAGAAAGGTGGTAATTGAAGAGAAGACAAGAGCGAATGTAGGCGAAGGGAGAAGGGACGGAGCAAACAGGGGCGGCGAACAAATAAGGAATGTCTACTAATATCGGTGACCATTCTATAAATGGAAGGATTGCGGAGATCATGAGAGCGTACATAGTAGTGAAGGCAGTGGGCATCATGGTGATCGGATAAGGATGGAACGTTCGCTTCTGCATAGAGGCTCTCAACAGGGGAAGAGCGAAAAGCACCAAGGCATAAACGTAATCCGTGGTGATGAATGGGGTTAAGGCTAGAGAGAGTAGCAGGAGAGGCCGCTGAATAGATCTGGTCACCATATTCAAATTTCAATAAAATGAGGGCGGAATGTAGGTGAAGGAGAGTTCGACGATCAGCTCCCCATGAAAGATGAGCCAGGGTTTTAAGAAGGTTCAGCCGGCTGTGACAAGTTGCCTTCAGAGAGGTAATGTGAGGTTTCCAGGATAACCTATGGTCAAAGAGGAGGCCTAGAAACCTGACTGTATCACGTTCAAGGATACGGGAGCCATAGAGGTACAAAGGATGATGGGAGATGACAGAGCGTCTAGTGAAAGTGATTTGGCGAGTTTTGGTACTGGAAAATTTAAACCCATGTGTGGTGGCCCAATTGGAAACACGGTCGACCGCATGTTGGAGAGAAACTGTAATGAGGTGACAGTCAGCGCCTGCACATGCAAAAGTGAAGTCATCAACATAGAGTGATAACCAAATATTGGATGGAAGACTAGAGGCCAAATCATTTATAGCAAGGAGAAAAAGTGTTGTGCTCAGAACACATCCCTGGGGGACACCTTCAGCTTGGATAAAATCCGGGGAGAGCACATTATTAACCCGAACACGGAAATGTCTGTCAGTTAAAAAGTTCTTAAGGAAGGATGGTAGGTTGCCTCGAAGGCCTAAGGAGTGGGCTTGGGCCAAAATATTATACCTCCAAGTTGTGTCATATTCCTTCTCAAGGTCAAAAAATATGGCAATAACTGAGTGGTTATTCGCAAAGGCATTACGAACATATGTATCCAAGCGTAGTAAGGGGTCTATGGTAAAACGGCCCTTACGAAAGCCATATTGACGAGTGGAGAGACTGCTGTGTGTTTCTAAATACCACAATAAACGTCTATTTACCACGCGTTCCATCACTTTGCAAACTGCACTGGTAAGAGCAATGGGATGATAGTGGGAGGCTTCATGTCCCGTAGTACCCGGTTTGCGGAAAGGGAGAACAATGGCCGATTTCCACAACTGTGGAAGAACTCCCTGTGACCAAATAAGATTGAAAAGGCATAATAGGACTGCAAGGGCTGACTGATGTAAATGTTGTAGCATACAAATATGAATGTCGTTGGGCCCAGCTGCCGATGATCGGCAAGCTGAGAGTGTTGCCTCCAGTTCCTGAAGTGTAAAAGGCACATTATACTGTTCTTCTCTGAGAGAAGAAAAGTCCAAGGGTGCTAACTCTCTAGCAGACTTTGAGGAAAGAAATGAGGGGCATAGATGGAGCCCCTGAGAAATACGGACCAGATGATTGCCAGTTTCATTGGCAACATCCAGTAGGTTTGCTATATCAACACTGGCGACCCGCAGAACAGGAGCCGGGTCAGGAGAATATTTACCACTTAGTTTTCGTACTTTTTTCCAGACTGCACTCATAGAGGAAGCAGAGGTGATGGTGGAGACATAATCTCGCCAGCAAGTGTGTTTAGCGTCATACATGACACGGCGAGCGATCGCACGCTTCTGCTTAAAATCAAGAAGTCTCTCCGTGGTTCTATTGTACCGGTACCTGCGCTACGCAGCACTTTTCAAACGTACTGCATGAGCACAAGCAGGAGACCACCAAGGCACACATTTCTGAAAATGCCTGCCCGAAGCTTGGGATATTTAACCCAGACCAGGTGAAGTTCAGGGTCGATGCAAGTCCCGTAGATCTACGGCTTTTCAGTGAGTGTCCAAACCATAGATCTATGCCAAAATTCTAGCGCGAAAGCGCTCATAGGCCTACATGTGAGAGAATGGGTCTGCGCCGTGGGTGTGCGCCATAAACAAAAAATCTAGGCGCCTGCATAGCATTGTGGGAACGCCGGCTCAGTCACCCTTGTTCACCATGCCTCGTCGCAAGTCAGCTCTCACTCCCCGGAAAATTGGGACTCTCCTCTTCCTGTCTGATAGTTCTGACACTGATGGAAGTGGAAATGAAGACGAATTCTACGGCTTTGATAAGTTAGTGACCGAAAATAATGACCAGGATATCGATAATAGTGCAGAAAACCCCGACGATCCTCGACCTTCTACCTCTGGTGTGGGCACTCGTGACTCACGGTCGGGTGTTCCTAAACGTAAGAGAAAACTAATATTTTCCCGTGGCCAGGCCTCTGACTTCAGTAATGACGATGATTCTGACGTGGATTGTGATTTTATTGCGCTCGACGATCATTCGAGTAGTGATAGTGAGGAAACATATTCACCAGTGAAGCGTCGGTATGTTCGCCACCGCATGCGCTCGGGTAGTGTACCCTATGCTGTGCCCAGGGGACGGAGTACATCCCGGAGTACATCCCGGAGTACATCCCGTGGCCCTACACCCGTTTTAGGTAGTGATAGTGAGGATGATGTGGCTACACTTGGCATGGATGGGCCACAGGCATCAGTGGATGGTGTTAGTGGGGCTGGTGGTGGTAGTGGCACCGCCATGCGTGACTCACTGTGCCACGCGGGGACCCACGCTGCTGACTCGTCAGTTCAAGGACAAAGCGGAGCGTCACCCACCAGCCCGCCACAACTACAACCATCCGTACAACCAGCCTATGATGTCCAGTATCCACCAGCAAACCGTATCTGGGATTGGCAGCAAAATCCCAATTTTGTTCCCAGCCCTCACCACTTTGATGACTCTCAAAGTGGAATTCTACCTACCTGTCCCCTTGGAACCACGGCCAATGAACTGGAATTCTTTGAATTATTCTTTGACCAGCCATTGATGGAAATTATTGTCAGGGAAAGTAATAAGTATTTTCAGTACACCATGGCAAATACGATCTTATCACCACAGTCAAGACTACACAGGTGGAAAGAGACGACTGTTGCAGAAATGTATTTGCTTTTTGCAACAATAATGCTTATGCCTCACGTCTATAAGCATAATATAAAAGCATACTGGTCCACAGATCGGCTAATTTCTACCCCATCCTTCAGTGAAATAATACCAGTGAACAGGTTTATCTTACTGTTACGTATGTTGCACTTCTCTGACAAAACCAGGCCTGACAGAAGTGACAGGTTATACAAGATTAGAAATGTTTTCATGTATCTCAAACAAAAGTTCAGGATATACTTTTATCCATTCAAGAATCTTGTAATTGACGAGTCTTTGATTTTGTTCAAAGGTAGACTGTCATTCAAGCAGTATATACCGAGCAAGAGGAACCGCTTTGGTATAAAATTGTTTGTACTCTGTGATTGTGACAGTGGCCTGGTGTTGGATATTGTTGTATACACGGGTAGTAAAACATTGAAAGATACCAAGATGTTATTGGGTATCTCAGGTGACGTAGTGAGAAACATGATGGCACCTTATCTTGGTAAGGGCCATACATTATATACCGATAACTGGTACACAAGCCCATTACTCAGTGATTTCATGCGAGTGAACAAGACAGATGTGTGTGGCACAGTGCGTTCTAATCGTAAACATATGCCCAGGCTCAACGCAGGTGTTCGTGGTGATGACGTGCAGGTGTTTACTGCCAATGACATCATGGCATTACGGTGGCATGACAAACGAGATGTCACATTGTTGACAACCATTCACCATAATGAAATGCAAGACAGTGGCAAAGTTGATCGAGTGACTAATGAACGTATTCGAAAACCAGTGACAGTGATTGATTATACACAAAACATGCGCTTGGTTGACAAGTGTGACATGCAGATTGGTTTTGTTGACTGTGTTCGTAAGAGTTACAAGTGGTACATGAAACTTTTCTTCCATCTCATGGACATTTCAATGCTGAATGCATATAATATGTACCAAATAAAGACTGGTAACAGACCACCGTATGGTGAATTTTGTTTGTCTGTTGTCAGACAACTCATAATGAAGTACCAGGTAACAACACCTGCAATACAACATGGTCCTCGAATTCATCACAATATACCCAAGCGTTTGAGGAGAGAAGGTGATCATTTCATAATACAGCTTCCTTCAACTCAAAAGAAATTTGCTCAGAAGAGATGCATCGTCTGTGCACAAACAAAACGACGGCAACAAAGACGCAAAGACACTCGGTTTATGTGTGAGGAATGTAAGGTGCCTCTGTGCATGGTGCCTTGTTTCAAGGAGTTCCACAAGCTCCAGCAGTTCTAAAACCATGTCCAGTGATTGTAAATATGTAAATATATGATAGAACATTAGTATTATACAATATTTGTGCATGTTTATTGTAATAAACAACAGTGGTAAACAATAATATAATTTTTTATTTCCAATTTGTGCACACATACAGAGGTACAAAAAAAATACAGATAAGAGCAGTATGCCAAAGCCACTTATACTATGCATAGCATTACGGGCTGGCTTAAAATTAACTTAAGATTAACTAAGCAATGATTATTATTATTATTATAATCAAAAAGAAGCGCTAAGCCACAAGGACTATACAGCGCTGCTACTAAGCAATGATGAAATCAGTGATAAAACATTAATGTAAACAGATAACTATAAAGCACAAGTGAGTATTACAAAGACAGGTCATATGGTTGCATTCAGTTAGGTAGTGATTCTGTTAGGTAGTGTATTTAAAAAATAATAAAGTTAGATTGGGTTTTAGGTTTAACATTTATGTGATATAATTGTGAGAAACATTTAAGATATACAATTTATAATGTTCAGTTATTCAGTATTTATTTGGTTTTGGGTGAGTAAGTAATCTTTGAGAAGAGACTTGAATTTATAAACAGGTTGTGTTTCTTTTATATTTACAGGTAATGAATTCCAGATTTTAGGGCCTTTTATGTGCATTGAGTTTTTGCATAGTGTGAGATGGACACGAGGAACATCAAAGAGTGATCTGTGCCTTGTGTTATGGTCATGTGTTCTGTTGAGGTTGGCAAGGAGATGTTTGAGGGGAGGGTTAATATCAGAGTTAAGTGTTCTATGTATGTAATAGGTGCAGTAATAAGTATGGATGTTTTGTATGGTGAGTAGGTTTAGTGTATTGAATATTGGTGGAGTGTGCTGCCTGTAGTGAGAATTTGTTATCATTCTAACTGCAGCCTTTTGTTGGGTAATTAGTGGTCTGAGATGGTTAATTGTTGTTGAGCCCCATGCACAAATTCCATAGGTGAGATAGGGGTAAATAAGAGAGTGATATAGGGCCAGGAGGGCTGACTGTGGAACATAGTACCGTATCTTCGATAGTATGCCTACAGTCTTGGAAATTTTCTTAGAAATTTGATGTATATGTGTATGAAATTTGAGTCTATTATCAAGGTGGATTCCTAAGAATTTTCCCTCTGTTAGTTTTGTGATAGGTGATCCATTTATCATTATGTTAAGAGGGACATCTGTAGCTCTGTTACCAAACTGAATGAAGTAGGTTTTGTCAATGTTTAGTGTAAGTTTGTTAGTCCTCATCCAGGTAGATATTTTCTGTAATTCGGTATTTACAGTATTGGCTAGCGTGACTGGGCTCGGGTGAGAGAAGACGTATGTAGTGTCATCTGCAAATAGTGTGGGTTTGAGTAATTGCGAAGCATTTGGAAGGTCATTTATGTATAGGAGAAAGAGAAGAGGGCCAAGGACACTTCCCTGTGGGACACCAACTGTAATTGGTTGTGCAGAAGAGTTTGCCCCATTTGCGTACACATATTGGCTTCTGTTGCTGAGGTAAGACTTGAGGTAGTTGAGGGAGTGCCCTCTTATACCATAGTGTGACAATTTTACGTGGAGCAAGTCATGGTCAACTGTATCAAAAGCTTTACGTAAGTCAATGAAGATCCCCAGTGGGACTTCTTTTTTCTCTATTGCAGTGTATATATGTTCTAGCATGTGTATAATAGCATCATTAGTATTTTTATTAGGCCTGAATCCAAATTGGCAGGGGTTGAGTATGTTTTGGGAGATAAGGTAGGAGTAGATTCGTTTATGAATTAATTTTTCGAAGATTTTTGAGAGAGGGTGTAAGTTGGATATTGGCCTATAGTTATTCAACTCTGTTTGGTCTCCTCCTTTGTGGATCGGGGTGACCCTTGCTATTTTGAGTACTGTAGGGAAGGTGGAGGATTCAATGGATTTGTTAAAGAGTGTTGCAATGATTGGTGATAGCACTTGTGACACTTTTTTGTATATAAGGGGTGGTAAGGTATTTAAATCTCCTGCCTTGTTTTTTAGTGCGTTGATAATAAGGGAGACTTCGTATGGGTTAGTCGGAGCTAGGAACAGTGTGTTCGGGTAGTTGCCGGTGAGGTAGTCATTTGGTGGGGTATCTGAGCTTGGGATTTTATTGGCAAGGTTTTGTCCTATAGTGGAGAAGAAATCATTGAGTCTGTTTGCTGTTTCTGTTGGTGGGAGTTGGGGTTCATCTGTTTTTGCTAATTTTATTTCGCTATTTCGTGATATCTTTTTTGTTCCCAGAATTTCTGATAGGGTTTTCCAGGTCTTTTTTATATCACCTCGTAAGTTGGATAATCTGTTCTCATAATACAATTTTTTTGCCCTTCTTATCAGGCTGGTTAGGATTGACGAGTAACGTTTTGTTTGGTCTCTGGTTATGTGACCCATTCTGTACTGTTTTTCATATTGGTGTTTTGTATTTATGGATTTGAGAATGCTGGGTGTTAGCCAGGGACTGTTCAGTCTCTTTGCTGTCATCTGTTTAGTTTTTTTAGGGCAGTGCTTGTTATAGAGGTATTGGGTTTTTTTTAGAAAATTATTAATACATTCGTCAATGTCTGTATAGGTTTCTAGCTCAGTGTGCCAATCAATGTTTGCTATTGCTGTTGTGAAGTTATTAATGGCTGCCTCATTGTGAAGTCTGAAGGTGACTTTAGTAGTGTCTTGGGGTAGTTTACCAAGAGTTGTTATGAGGAAAGTAGGGTAGTGGTCTGTGGTATTATCTGTAATTATGCCTGATTTTAAAGGGGATATGGTGTTGGTCCAGATGTGGTCAAGTAGGGAAACACTAGTCTCTGTATCTCTTGTAGGTTTTGTTACTGTTGGTAGTAACATACAGTTACTCATTGTGTTTGTGAATTCAGTAACGTGTGGGTCCTGGTCTTGCAGGAGATTTATATTGAAGTCACCTGAGAGTAGTAAGTGATCTTTGTTCATGCGTGCATCAGTTATCATACTTCCTAGATTTTGACTAAATTGGCTAATGTTTGACTGTGGAACTCTGTAGATGTTTATCAATGTGAGAGGTTTTTGTAGGTACTTTGATTTGAATTTAGCTATTATATATTCCCCATGTTCATCCCTTGTGCAAGTATTAGTGATACATTCTAGTTGGTCTGAGTAGTATATGGCTGTGCCACCCCCTTGTTGATCTGGCCTACAGTTGTGTATGGCTGTGTAACCAGGAATGGCATAGACATCTGTACTATCAGGCTTTAGCCAGGTTTCAGTTAGTGTAATGATGGACATATTGGCATGTAAGGAATTTAGTAATGCTATGAGGTCATCGTAATGCTTGCTTAAAGATCTGATATTGTAGTTAAATATAGTTATGTTGTTGTTGGCACTGAGAAGTGCCTTTGATTGTTCTGCAGTGTAGTAATTACAGTTACTGTTTGATTCATTTAAGTCATTAAATAAGAGGTTGGTATCAGGATCAATGCTTGTAATCATAAGATTTGTAGTGAATCTATAGTTTGAATTAAGTATAAAACAAAGTAAATAGTCTTAAGCTAAAAAATAGCACCTGGATTATTTAACAAATGTAAAATAATGAGCTAAGGGACTAATACAAATAAAGTGATGATCAAATAGTGGAGCTTGGGAATATGATAGTAGGTAGTACTATAAAGGTAATTTTTTAAAGTTAGAATTATAGTATAAAATTATAATATAAAAGGGACTAATATAGGTTGTGGTGACCAATAAAGTGGTAATCAAAAAAATGAGCTTTGGAATATAATGGCAAAATTGTGAACTTATTCTACTTTAGCACCTAAGAATAGCACCTTGATTATTTTAACAATTGTGAATATATAAACTAGGATAGTTATATAAAGCTAAAATAAAGGAGAAAACATATAAGGGACTAAAATTAAGTAATGGTAAGCAAAGTTAAATGGGCAGATGGTAGGAATTATAATATAAACTTATAATATAAAAATACAATTTGAAATGGTACTTGCAATTGCACTAGAGTCTGGTATAGGTTGTTGACAAGATCAAGATTATACCTAGATTTAAATTGACAAAATAAAATTCACAATTAAAGTACCAAAAGAATAATAGTAAAAAAATAACAATGGTAATGTCTTGATTATAATATGATAGTAAGAGGGTAGACAGGTACACAGGTACAAGGGATAATATAAAGGTTGGGGTTGAATATAAAAACTTGAAAATTTGGCTACAAAATGTTATGAGAAGTATAAAATAATGTTTAATGTACAAAATTAAAATTGACTGGTAGTAAATATGGTGTTTAATAAAATTTTAGTAAGTAATAATGATTACAAAAAAGTGAAAAAGTAATGTTTATTTCATTCAATATTGCACT
>NC_091350.1:14826194-14959970 GCF_038502225.1 Cherax quadricarinatus | reverse complement strand
TTCTATAATATATATACCAATATACAGTCACTGAACATATTCCTATTAGTTCTGCAGCTTGTGGAACTCTGAAACATGGTGTCATACACAATGGTGTTTTATCTTTCTCCCTCATTCTATCTCTTTCAATCTGTCTCTCTCTTTCTATCTGTCTGTCTATCTCTGTCTCACAGGTACACATAAATACAAGTATACATAGTATAAATTACCTAGGATAACCCAAGAAATCCAGACAAAGTGCTATACTCTGCTTGAAGATGTGAGTAAAAGTGATGACACAGTCTTGTGGCTCTCTGAGACAGAGAGCTAGACGGATAGACAGATAGACAGGGAGCTTGACAGACAAATAGACAGACAGAAATGTTAGTGTACCAGTACCAGTGTACTAGTGTTCCACCCTCCTCCTCCTCTTCTTCCTCTTCCTCCTCTTCCCTCTACTCTTCCTCCTCTTCCCCCTACTCTTCCTCTTCCTCCTACTCTTCCTCTTCCTCCTCCTCCTCCCCCTCCTCTTCTTCCTCTTCCTCCTACTCTTCCTCTTCCTCCTACTCTTCCTCTTCCTCCTACTCTTCCTCCTCCTCCTCTTCTTCCTCTTCCCCCTAATCTTCCTCCTACTATTCCTCTTCCTCCTCCTCTTCCTCTTCCTCCTACTCTTCCTCTTCCTCCTCCTCCTCTTCTTCCTCTTCCCCTACTCTTCCTCCTTCTCCTCCTCCATAGTGTAAATTACCATGAGTCGGCAGCTGTCAAAATGACATATTGTCTCATTACTCACTCCCCCCTCCCGCCTGTCAAAACAATGGGGTCGGATGCTGCTTCCCTTCCTCCATTCTATCTAATTATCTTTCTCCCTCATTCTGTCTTTTTATCTCTGTCTCACAGGTACACATAAATACAAGTATACATAGTATAAATTACCTAGGATAACCCAAGAAACCCAGACAAAGTGCTATACTCTGCTTGAAGATGTGAGTAAAAGTGATGACACAGTCTTGTGGCTCTCTGAGACAGAGAGCTAGACGGATAGACAGGGAGCTTGACAGACAGGCAAATAGACAGACAGAAATGTTAGTATACCAGCAAAAACAAAGGGAGGGAGATGTTTATCTCATCTTTTGGCATCAGCTCTACCCTCATTTACCCTCATCAAACGTCAGCACTTATCAGATGTTATCTCCCCTTATCTTGTTACTGTCATGGGTGAACATTTATTATTACCTATTATTATTATGTATTATTATTATGTATTATTATTATGTATTATCATCATTATGTATTATTGTTATCATTACGTATTCTTCTTCTTCCTCTTCTTCTTCCTCCTCCTCCTCCTCCTCCTCCTCCTCTTCCTCCTCCTCCTCCTCTTCTTCCTCCTCCTCCTCCTCCTCTGCCTCCTCCTCCTCCTCTGCCTCCTCCTCCTCTTGCCTCCTCCTCCTCTTGCCTCCTCCTCCTCTTGCCTCCTCCTCCTCTTGCCTCCTCCTCTTGCCTCCTCCTCTTGCCTCCTCCTCCTCTTGCCTCCTCCTCCTCTGCCTCCTCCTCCTCTGCCTCCTCCTCCTCCTCCATTCTTGGAACAAGTTTGAAGAGCTTGTAGTTCATAATCACTATCACTATCATCACCAATGCTCACATCTGAGTCTGGGATTTGGGAAAATAGGAGTTTCCTCTTTGATTCTGGTACAACTGAACGACGGCCCAGCACCAGAGGTGGAAGGCTGTGGGTTGTCTGGGTTTTCCTCACTATTACCCATATTATGGTCATTAGTTTCGGTCAAAACCTCACCAGAACCTTGAAACTCATCTTCACTGTCACTTCCATCTGTATTAGAACTGTCACTGGGGAACAAAAGTGTCCCAATTCGCCGAGGAGTGAGGAACTTCTTACCACAGGGCACGGTGGAAATTGTGTACTATGATGGCATTCCCACAATGCACCACTGGGTCCCAGATTTTTTTCCTACTGCGCACACCCACCACACAGACCCATTCTCTCACATCTAGGCTTATCAGCCTTTTCCTGTGAGATTTGAGGCCGCTAGAATTTATGCGTACTAGTACGACAAAAACCCCTACGCGTAAGACGTACTAGTACGACCAAAACCCTCAAAGGGTTAAAACATGGAGGGGATGAGAGGCGAGAAAAGCCTCCAACTGGATGCCATGCGAGTCACAGTGAGACCCCCCCAGAGGAAATGGTGGGCATTAAAATCGCCAAGTAACAGAAGTATTGGCGGTAAGGATGAAACAAGAAAGGCAAAATCTGGGATAGAATATGCCCGAGAAGGAGAGAGATATAAAGAACATATTGTAAACCACTTATTCAAGTGGATACGGGCTGCAGTGTAATGCAGCGAGGTATGGACAAATAGTTGACAGTACGGAATATCATTGTGTAGAAGAAGGGTACATTCGTTAAAGGTCCCATCTGAGAAAGGATCCGAAGAATACAATAAATTATAGCCTGAGATGGGTTGGAAAACAGCCGAGTGTAATTTTGGTTCTTGTAAGCAAACACCAACAGGGGAAAGCCGAAAAAGCAATATCTGAAGCTCACCCCAATTACCCGAGGCTGTGGATATTCCAATGTAAATAAGCCATGAATGGCAATGAGGAAAATACCAGGAATCCATAGGGAAGGGCACCTACGGACTAGAGGGGTTTGAAAAGTTTACGTGTGGTGGCATCGGAAGACGTTCAAGCAGCGAAGGAATGGAGCGTTGCGAAGAATGGAGTTGTGGAGGAGGAGGAGAGGGAAGAGAAGGAACAGGAGGTGGATCAGTGTCCATTGAAGGTTTAGTCTCTGCAATATATTCTGAAATAGCGTCAAGTGTTTCTGAATTCAAAGATGTTGTATGGGAGACAATATTGGAGATAGGAGGAGGAGGGTGAGTAAAGATTGGGACAGTAATGGACTGTACTAAACTGGGGGGTCACGAAAGCGTGTTGGGAACTGAAGAAGTGTGGGAGGGGACAGAAGAGGCAGAGACCTAGGAGGCAGCAGAAGAGGGAGAGACTTGGGAGGGGACAGGGGAGGGAGGCACAGAACGAGGAAGGGGGTGAACCTCCACACTTGTAATAAAGCCAATGAGAGGGGAAGAACCAGGTACAGAGACTGGAAAGGTAAAATGTGGGGGCAGAAGAAGGGAAGGAGGGGGCAAGGAAGATTTAAGCAAAGGGGATTTTTTGGACTTCTGAGAAGTAGAGGGGCGATTAGTAGAAGGTGTCGTACGAGATCTTGTCGATACCGGGGCTTGTGAGTGAGAACTCAAAGATGTCAGAATAGACTGAGGTGTTGAAGTAGAGACATCTGAGCCCAGGACAGCAAAGAATTAGATACAGGAGTGACTATGGGAGGGGTAACAACAGAGGAGGCTGCAGAAGATGGGACCCCAGAAGTGGGGGGGACGTTTTGAAACACGAGAATAAGAAACACGGGGTAGTCTTCCTTGGAGGTGGAGATGAGAAACTGCCATAGCATAAGGAGACCTGCTTCTTTGAGGCAACAGATTTCACACTCAATTAAGTAGACTTGGCAACAGCGAGAGTATGAAGGGTGAGCCACGTGACAATTAAGGCAAGAGGTCGACTGCAAGACGTATTAGAATGGTCGTTGGCACCACAGACTGGGCATTCGGCTATAGATCTGCAATATTTCGCTGGGTGACCAAATCGCCAGCAATTTCTACACTGTTATGGTGTAGGGATCACCTTTCGAACTTGTAACCGATGTCCTGCGACATAAACAGAGGACGGGAGTTCACGGCTGTCGAAAGTTAACTGAGCCACATTGCAAGGGTATCGTCTCCACCCGCGGGCAGGAAGGACATAAGTGCCTACTTTGAGGATTGGGAGATCCTGGAGTTCCAGCTGTTCAAGAATGTCATTGCCACATGTCTGGAAATTCTTTTGGACTATGGTATGGGGCAGAATGACAGTACCACTACAAGAATTGAGAGAATGTTGTTTTTCAGTAGTGATAGGAATAGTATCGATATGTGAAAGGAGAGAAAGATCATGAGCTTGGGTAGCATTCTGGACAGTGACGATCCACGTACCGCTCTTGAGAGCATGAAATGAAATATCTCTACCAACATGGCATAGGAGCGCTTTGCCAATACTATGGTCGGAAAGATAGGCAATAGAAGAAGTCAGTCAAAGTAAAGAATTTAGTCCATTGTGTGGTCCGAAACTGAGCGTGGAGAGGGAGTGCATGACATGTCGGTCTTTTCCAAGTAGAATGAGAAGGTAACGAAGTAACATCATCAGGGGATTGTCGTTGGCGTTTAGAAGTGGGACCAGAGTTGTTCCGACGTGGGACAGGCTGGCGATTTGAAAATTGCCGCACGGAGGGAGAGGCCGGAAGCATAGTCAAAGCAGGGCGGAGGTCAGACAAATCAGAGGAGTCAGTTGAGACCCTGGTACCTGAAGCTGGTGATGAAACAGCACCAGCACGAGGTACAGGGGCATCAGGAGAGTCCAAAGAGTTGTCAAAAAGCGAGGCAGTGTCAGAATGGGGTGGGGTATCAGTAAGGGGCCCAGGGGTAGCAGGTTCATGGACTAGGGCTTCCATGGTTAGGTTACTTCTTTCTTTTTGTTTTTAAGAAAAGAAAAAGAAAGAAGAAAATAAAAACAAAAAAAAAACGGGGGGAACAGAAAGGTATAGTTCCCAGGAGGAATGAAAGGGTCGGAAATCACCCTCCGTGCCCAAGAGGACCACAACACTGCAAGTAGTGCAGATGCGGCATGGAACCCATGCCATACCCTACCCTTCATGCCAGTAAACCAGCAATCCAGGATAGCAACCTCACATCTGCCGAGCTACCTCGGTGGACAAAAGAGAGGGCGGTTGGATATCCGCCACAAAGCGTACCTCCTTTGGCCACCACCCCCGGAATCTGAAAGGTGGCCTCCAGAGATACACCTGTCACCCGAAAGACACCTGAAGCAACCCCCCAGAAGACCGGAGAGGGAACGGGATATCCCCAGGCAATCCAGATTCCATGGCAAACTACACCACTGCCAAGAACCTCAACGTAATGGGATTGACCCCGGTACCCTTCCCCCTACCTAGGAACCAGTAGGCCTGTGGGAAGAATCCCAAAGGCCAAAAAAGGGAAGGGAATAAGGAAGGGAGGGACGGTGGGAGGAGGAGGAAAGGAAAAAGGGAGGATGGGGAGGATGGGATAGGGAAGGGGGGATTAGGGGTAATTAGGTTCAGTCTGAGGAAGGAGACCAACAGGTCTAATTCCTCAGACCAAGAGCCTCTTCACCATGCCAAGGAGACCCCCTTGAAGAGGGAGTGCCTCGGAAATGTGAGGTAATCAGGGTTGATTCAAGGAAGGCAAAGGTTACTCCAACTTTTGTATCAACAACCCCTTGCCAGCATCAACCCTTTCAGGGTTGACAGGCCCTCTCCCAGACTTGTTCTCAGGGTTGACAAATTTTCAACAACAACAACAACAACAACAACAACAAAAAATTATGAAAAGACAGAGAATCTTTTTCCGATCATAATGACACCAAAAGTATGAAATTTGGTGGAAAACTTACAGAATTATGCTATCACGAAGTTAGCGGTCTCGACGATGTTTACGCATCGGCGATTTTGCCCACTTTGAGCCCTATTTTCGGCCAATTCCAGTGTACTAGTCGACAAAAATCATAACTGTTTCGCTAGAACTCCATTTTTTCTATTGAACGAGTACAAGAAACCACCCATTTGCCGATTTCAACTATCCAATAAAGTGGTCAGAATTTAGCAATTTTGCCAATTTCACACAAATTTCGAAAGATGCCAATTTCCAAAAAGGGTCCAGAATAAACAAGAAAGACATTCCTGGCACTAAAATAGCATTTCCTCTGTTCATTAGTCACATCCCCATGCCCCTCTTACATTCTTTTGCTTTCCACTTTGAATTTTTATTCTCACAAAAAAATAGAAGATTTACTGTTATGCAGATTACTGCATTAGTGTAGAAATGGTATAAATAATATCAGCGCACTTGTGAAAGAATATTTGACTCACCAGTTGACGTGTATTGGACACGTAGCATGGTTTGTTTACTTTTGAACTTTGGAAAAAATCAAAGATTTCCGCTACTTTGAGCTCAATTTCAAGGTACTTTCCTTTGTAAAACCAATCAAAATCGTCTCAATTTCTGTAATATGTCTTCCATTCTATAAAATGAGACCAGGAAAACTAGAATACCATCATAAATACCATATGAAAATACAGTGCAAAGTCACTGTTTTAAACTTAAAACAGTCGAAGTTTTTTTTTTTTTTTCTCATTACGCACTGTGTGCTGCAGGATTTTTTTTATACTGCGCACACTGACCACATAGACCCATTCTTTCATATGTAGGCCTACCAGCTTTCTCTCACTAGATTTGAGGGTGCTAGAATTGAGGCGTACTAGTACATCAAAAGCCCTGGTGCCTAAGCCGTACTAGTACATGCACGTCAGAAACCCTGAAAGGGTTAAGGCATCCCTCTTAAAGGGAATTCATGTAGAGATATTTCCTTTACAACAGATGTGCATTCCACAAAAACTCATTAAGTGAAATTACATAAAACAAATACCATTTTCTTTTACAGGTCAGCCATCACTAATCTGGCAATCAATTATCTGGTTCCATCAGTATTCCAGCACTAATTTTGGCCAGCATAACTTCAAATTTCATCATTATACTGACTCAGAAATTGTGCAGATTGCTGTAAATCCACAGTAGCAAGCCAGTAGAGGAGAAATCAGTGATGAAAATGAGGAAGATGTAGGTTAATTAAGTGTATTCTAACCTAACCACTCTGTAATCTGGCAAACTCACTAATCCAGCACACTACAACTCCCAGTGATGCCGGATTAATGATGGCCGACCTGTATTGTACATATAATTGGAGAAGAGTTCTTCAAAAAATTAATTACAGTACCATCAAAACTTAATGGAAGCACAATGAATGGAATGAAGATGTGCATATAATGAACAATAGTGAAAAAATATAGTAATAAAGAGGACATTCACTATACTACAGTATAAATAGTATCTTTTAATCCTTCACCTCTCCCCAACACTGTTGCTTTCATTTATTTTACAACCATTTCTTTAAATACAGTGGAACCTTGGATGTCGACTGCATTACTTGTTGATTATTATTATAATCAAAGAAAGTGCTCAACCAACAGGGGTCATATAGAGCTGTGGGGCAGAAAAAGAGCAGAGGCTATAAACAGCTAGGTGGAGAGGGGATCAGAGGTGAGGGGATTTTTGAAAAGGGCTGGAAGGGATGCTAAGGGCTATGTGTCAAAGTTCGTACAGTACAGCAGTTGCTGACAAAAAGTCAAAAAGTGATTGTAAGTCAAAGACAGGGCCATCTGCAAGAAGGGAAGATAAAGTAAGTGTGGTAGGGCGGCAGCATTGTTGGAGGTAAATCCTGTGAGCTTGCTGGTAAACCAGGCAATTGACAAGAAAGTGAAGAACCGAAACAGGGACCCAACAAACCTCACAGCAAGGAATAGGGCATTGTTCCATGTGATTGATACCCATGGATAAGGCACGTATGGCCATTGCGGAGCCATGAGAGCGCAGTCTCCTGAGAATGGCAACGGTGGTAAGAAGATGGCCACAAACCTAAAAGCAGTTTAACCCTTAATATGTCCAAACGTAGATCTACATTCACTCGCGTAGCACTCCGAATGTAGATCTACCTTCAATTTTACATGTTTCCTCATGTTAAAAAAAATAGATCTATGTTCAGAGTGCTAGGCGAGTGAACATAGATCTACATTTGGACAGTTTAAGGGTTAATAGAGTGCAATTTGTTATGGTGCATGCCCGACCACCGTTGTTGCCAACGGCTGCGAAGATGGACCGAGATGACTGGAAAATAATCTCTGAACAGAATACCTCTATAGAAAACCGCAAGATCATGCGCCACTGACCACACAGCAGCATCCGCCTGTTCATTGCCCTGCACATCAAAGTGTCCAGGAACCCAACAGAAAACGTGTCTTTGCTAGCCACACGGCGCAACCACAGTTGAATACGAAGGACTAATGGATGAGGGGGAATCAAATTGTTTAATGGCTTGTAAAGCACTGAAGGAATCTGAAATGATCATAAACATCGAAGGAGACATATGTAATATGAAGAAGCACCGTGAGGATGGCATACAACTTGGCAGAAAAAATACTAGCCAAGTCTAACAAATGACCTCACACATCATCATCAGGGAATACTGCTGCGAACCCAACACTGTCAGAAGATTTAGAGCCATCTGTATAAACAGCGATGGCATGAGCACGTGACCAAAAGTGATCGAGAAAAAGAGGGAGAAGCAGTCGTAGGCAGGAAAGCTCTGGCGCACAGCAGTGGGGGGAGAACAGACATGAACCGTCGGAACTTCCCAAGGGGAAAGGGAAAAGGCAGACACTAAATGAACATACAAGGGAAGCAACTGGATAGAAGATGGAAATATACACACACATGCAGTATAATGTGATCCTTTAATGACAACGTTTCGCCCACACAGTGGGCTTTTTCAAGTCACAAACAGATCTACCTGGGGTGGAAGGTACACAAGTACTTATAGTCAGGTTCAGAATGTTGAGGTCAGGTGGAGAATGCTACATCTGATGATGTACCAAGTGGGGTTATAGAGTCTAAAATCTTGGGTAGCTTGGAAGGGAGATTGGATAAGTTTGTGAGCAGACCTTCTGCAGTGTTCTTCCATTCCTATGCTCTTATGTGGGATAGCGATGAAGAAGTTTCTTGGCAAGTGCTTCAGCTATGTTATAGAAGCCATTATTCTGGTTGAAGTTGTCGGATATAGAGATAAGCAATGATTCCAGGATTCTTCGGTACTGAGTGTTGTCTTCTGTGGCGATAAGTCTTGAGTTTCTGTAGTTTATTAAATGGTTGTGCGAATTACGGTGTTGTACACAGGCATTACTTGCATCGTCAGACCTGCTTGCGTATTGGTGTTCTGAAATACGTGTTTGGAGGTCCCTTGATGTTTCGCCCACGTATAATTTGTTGCAGTCATTACAAGGGATTATGTATACCCCTGCAGAGGATGGAAGCTTGTCCTGTCTATTACTGGTAATGTCCTTGATGGTCGTGGTTGTGGAGGTAGATACACCTACCATCCGACTTACGACCGAGTTCGGTTCTGAGAAACCGGTCTTAAGTCGAAATGGGCATAAGTCGAACTTTACTACTGAATATCAACATAACATTTTTGTAATGACTTTATTTTATTGTTTTATTTTGGTATTTCATGTTTTACTTTACTTTTTATGCTGTTAGTACTGTATTTTATACTGTAAGGTTTAGGATAAACACAGTGTACAACACAAACACTTTTTTATTTCCCAAAAATTTGGCATAAAAAACACGGTCGTAAGTCGAGTCGTCGTATGTCGAGCAGGTCGTAAGTCGAGTCGTTGTATGTCGAGCAGGTCGTAAGTTGGATGGTAGATGCACTTGGAATGAGGTATTGGAAAAGATGTTGGAAATGTGTTTGGCTATGGAGTTGGTGGGGAGGACTATGTATCTCTTCTTGGCAGTGTCTTCTCTGGGTGTGTTGAAGATGTTTAATGCTCTTCATCTGCAGTCTCTGATGAAGTGACGAGGATAGTGGAGTTTAGAAAATACTTGTTCAATTATAGTGCATTCTTCCTCAAGAAACACATTGCTGCAGATTCTGAGTGCGCGCAGGAAGAAGCCTATAATTACACCACGTTTAGTTTTGGTGTCGTGGCGAGAGTAGAAGTGGAGAAGATCGTTTTGATTGGTGGGTTTTCGATAGACTTTAAAACGAAGTTCATGGTCGGGTTTCCAGAGAAGAACATCAAGGAAAGGAAGAGTGTTGTCGACTTCTTCTTCAAGTGTGAACTGGATTGAGGGCTCGACCTGGTTGAGCTTGTCTTGGAGAGCTTGAACGTTGAAGCATCTAGGAGTTATGAGGAGAATGTCACCAACATAACGGAGTGAGGTGACAGACAAAGGAATAATGGTGGAGAAACGCTCGGCTTCTAGATGTTCCATGTATAGGTTCGCCAGGGCCGCACTGAGTGGCGAACCCATGGGTAGTCCAAAAGTCTGCTGAAAGAGGTGATTTTCGAAAGAGAAACACGTAAAGCCAACACATAGTTCAGCAAGGTCGATGAAACCGCTGGCTGGAATAGGAAGATCAAGTGAATCGTCAATTTTCCTGCGCAAGAGATCGATGGCTTGTGTAGTAGGTACTCTGGTGAATAGGGAAGTTACGTCTAGGCTGGAAAGTTTCTTGTTCCTAATGTTGACGTTGCGAATGCGACCGAGAAGATCACCCGAGTGTTTGAGATGTGCTGGACTGATAGTGCCCAAGAGTTTAGAGAGGTGTTTTGCGAGAATTCTTGAGAGTTGGTGGGGAGCACTGCCTATTCCCGAGGATATGGGCCTCAGTGGGATACCAGGCTTGTGAATTTTTGGCAGGCCATACATTCTGACAGGTCTGGGGTTGCTGGGTATGGTGTGCAGAAGTTTCTTCCCTTGTTCTGAGTCCCTCAGAATGCGACGAGTCCTTTGAAGAAAAGTTTTAGTAAGGTTGTCCACTTGGTTAGTTGTGAGAGGTTTGTAGGTATCTGGGTCATTAAGTAGACTGAGGATAAAGGAAGTGGTGTTATCATGAACACTGACGATTACAGGAACAAAATGCTCAAGAAAGCCAGGGACACTAACCCTTCTTCTGGGAAACAAAACAGCTGGGAAATTCAAGAGCCACGAAGAACATTGTTGTCAATGATCTCCCTGTAACTTAGCATGCCACTAAGAGAGCATGGGTAACATTCAGTACTTTTATGGATTTGTTTAACCCTTTCAGGGTCCGTCCCGTAGACCTACGGCTTTACGTTCAGGGTCCAAACCGTAGATCTACGTCATGAGCTCAGCTCACTCTGATAAACTGTGAGTGGTAAATTTGGGCCTAGATATGAGAGAATACATATATGTGGTATGTGTGCACCACATAAAACAAATCCTGCAGCACACTGTGTATAATGAGAGAAAAAAAACTGAGACCATGATTTTCGATTAAAACAGCGACTTTGCAGTGTTTTTTCGTATGTTTTTTATAGTTGTATTTGTGATTTCTTGGTCTCGTTTGATAGAATGGAAGACATATTACAGAAATAGAGATAATTTTGATTGGTGTTAGCACTGGAAATGGCTTGAAACTGAGCTCAAATTGGCGGAAATGTTAAATTTTTGCCGATGTTCAAGAGTAAACAAACGACCTCACACGTCTAATACACGTCAGCTGGTGGGTCTAATATACATTCACAAATGTGGTGATGATATTTATACAATTATTACAATATTGCATAACAGTAAATCTTCTATTTTTTGGTGTGAATAAAAATTCATTATGTGAATAAAAAATCAAAATGGAATTTATTTGTAAAGCCTCAAAACGTAACTAATGAACAGAGTTAATGTTAGTTTAGTGCCAGGAATACCTACATTGTTTATTCTGGACCCTATTTTGAAATTGGAATATTTTGAACTTTGTGTTAAATTGGCCAAATTAACAATTTCCGGTCACTTTATTTTGTAGTTGAAACAGTTGACTTGGCGATTTCTTGTGCTCAATCGATAGAATAGAAGTAATACTAGTGAAATAGCTAAGAATTTGGTCGACTGGAATAATGTAATTGGCTTAAAATGGGAGTCAAAGTCGGCAAAATTGCCGATTCCTAAATATCGCTGACACATCAAAATTCACGAGAGCATAATTTCGTCAGTTTTCCATCAAATTTCATACTTTTTGTTTTATTACATTCACAAAAAGATTCTCTACCATTTCATAAGAAAAAATAACAATTTTTTTTTTTTTAAATTCTTGGACACTGGGGCACCACTTCAGATTTTGGCCTTGGACCCTGAAAGGGTTAATTAAGTTTTAGTTTGTTTCTTACCAGCATTTTTCTTTAACTTTTATTTTATCATTGTTTCATGCATTTAGCACAGTACTCATAGTTTCTCTTGTATACAGCCTCAAACCCAACCTCATTCTAGTTGTACCATTTTACTGGAAGATATACTTCAACTTATTGCGGTTATAATGTATAGCAACAATACTCAAAATATATTATTTTAAATATAAGGAAAAATTTTCTTAGCCTAATATATTTCAAGAAGCAACTGTGAGCATTAATACTGCAACAAATACAGAGCATCCATAAACGGTAATACAGCATAATACTCTCCATTTAAATTAACATTTTACTCTGTAAATATACGACCATACAAATTAAATAAACAAATAAATATCATCATCTTTCAATAAACCGGCCATATCCCACTAAGGCACGGTGGCCCAAGAGGAAAAACTAAAGTTTCTCCTTTTAAATTTAGTAATACATATATAGGAGAAGAGGTTACTAGCCCCTTGCTATTGGCATTTTAGTCACCTCTTATGACACGCATGGCTTACAGAGGAAGAATTCTTTTTCACTTCCCCATGGAGATACAGTGGAACCTCAGTTTTCATGAATAGTCTGTTCGAAACAGTCTGATGAAAACCGAATCGTACGAAAACTGAAGCAATATTTCCCATAAGAAATAATGTAAATCTAATTAATCTGTTCCAGACCCCAAAAATATTAACAAAAAATACATTTTATAGATAATAACTATAGTTTTACATACAGAAAACAATGAGAAATACAGTAGACTGTCATTTGGCACAAGTTTATTTGGCACAATTTGGGTGTAGCACTACTGAAGAATTGCGGCACAATTTTATGTAACATGTCGTAAGATGAATTTAACACGGTTCAGTTTGCGGGAAGAAAAAAAAAAAAAACTTCCCTTTTCTTCAAGTGCCTGCCATTTTGTGGATCAGTGGGGGAGACCTCCCACCATCCCCAGCCACCCCCCGACACCACCCCACCATCCCAGCATTCGTATTTTATACATGTCCAGTCCAACTACTCTGCTACAAGCTTGTGATTGTGAATTGTGTTTTGATCTTTTTAATGCTTTATCTTGTATCTGCCAAGCAATCATGACACCCAGTAGGCATACCAGTGTTGCTCAAAGTGGCAAGAAAAGGTGTAAGCATTTAAGTGAATATCAAAATGGTATACAATACCATTTTGATATTCAATACAATACCAAGAATTTAAGTCTTAGAATTAACAAAGGAAACAAAGATGTTAGACAAGACATCCTGTGGCCATAATGAAGTGTTACTTTGTACACATGAAAAGAGGTAAACACAAGTTTGTGTGACTGACTGACTTACTAAATGACTGACTGACTAACTTACTGAGTGACTAGTAAGACTGACTTACTGAATGAATTGACTGACTTACTGAATGAATTGACTGACTTACTGAATGACTTTACTGACTTACTGAATAACTTGACTGACTTGCAGAACGACTTGACTGACTTACTGAATGATTTGACTGACTTACTGAATCACTTGACTGACTTAATGACTTGACTGACCGAATGACTTAAAGTTAGACACTCCAGTACAACCATCAACTTCAGTACCAGAACCTCGACCCTCCACCTCAGCCCAGTAGGGCCACAGCATAAGGGGGCTGTAGGGCAAATTTCCGCACGCGCTCACCCAAAAAATTATGGAAGTTGAGTTATATATACCGAAAAATAGCTTAACTCTTTGGCAACACAATGGTACCAGAATGAATGTTCTACAACGTTTCTACAAGAAATTATAGTCATTTATATCAGGTATGGTGACGGCGATGTGGGTAGCGCATCTGCTCACGGCCCGTATATTTTTTGGAGTTTTTTTCCTTGTTTTTCATCGTTTTTCTTGCATTATTCTTTCTAATATAATAACTGACTATTTGGCATCATAAAACAGTAGACGGAGCTTATCCGTAGACTTAGAGACAACCAGGAACCATCTGGGAACGCTTGGCTCCAGAGTGTGCCAGGAGAAATCACTTCATTATTACGCTTATATCAGCTTATATATCAACTCTACGGCTTATTTATCAATCAGAATTGATCTAATATATAATAAACACTATAAATAACATACAAACATGTTATATACTCTAGACAGAATAAAATAGGCCATAATATGGCGAGAGATTATCGAGAATATTTCGATATTAGTATATTGAGTTACTCCTCTCCATGTCGTATTCTTTGGTCTTGTAAGAAAAAACGGTGTTTTGAAGAGGATAACTACACTAGAACATCAGTTTACTAAGAAATACACCCAAACAAACGCGATTTTCGCGAATTTTTTTTTTTTTTGAGACGGGGGCCGGCCGGCGCTCCCAGCCAATATCTCGCAAGTAACTTATTCACCTAAAGTCCAAAATTCTTCCTTTATTACTTAATTAAATGGAATAATATTCACAGAAATTGTAGAATAATGATTTCTCTAATTTCCTACGAGAAATTTTTGGAAATATTCCAAATACTTTGGGAGTTATGTGGGAGTAAAGGGCAGATTTTTTGCAACATTCCAGGAACTAACAAACTTTATTTTTTTGTGAAATAAAGATAAGATATTTAGAGGAAACTAAACCATGAGAAATTCGTATAAGCATTGTTCTCTCAGCACCAAGTGTCCAAACAACCTTACGTAGTCCCATATAAGAATAAATTTGGGCACAAGGGCATTTTCAGTAAATCAGTCTTTTCTCAGTTGTTGTTTGAGGTATATTTTTGATAAATATTTTCAAGAAAGAGTGAAAACACTTTGTCTTGTGCACCAAAACTGGAGAAAATCGGACGGTAAACAAAAAGAGTTACAAATTTTGCCCGACGGCCTCCATAACTCTTCACTCTTCACAAACACCAACACCCACAATTTAAGGTAAGAAATATTATTATTTCTTTTACATTTGTAGTCTTAAGCAGTAAAAATAACATAATACATCACAATGAACTACAATTACATATTCACTTTTATTTTTGGAAGATGTGGAGGCCTACAAAAAGTTGTTTGGCTTTTTTGAGGCTCTCAGTAACGTAACCCTATTTTTTCCATAAGGTCTTCAGTTCATCTAACACAGTTTTACCTAACACAGTGTTTTCAAGAACATAACTACCATGTTAAATGACGCCGGAAGTACCGGCGAACTTCTAATGAATGAAGCAACCTTAAACCAAGCAGCAATGCCTAAGCATACATAATAAGGCAAACAGATTACTGGGATTAATATCAAAAAGTGTAAGCAACAGAAGTTCAGTGGTTATATTACATCTATAGTGGGCAAGTTACTAGAATCAATTATAGCTGACATTATTAGAAGTCACCTTGAAGAGCATAACTTGATAAGTGACTTGATAAGTGAATCTCAGCATGGGTTCATGAGAGGTCGTTCCTGCCTGACAAATTTACTGACGCTCTTCAATAGAACATTTGAGGCAGTAGACAGTGATTAAGAATATATTGTTTATTTGGATTTTAGTAAAGCATTCGATAAAGTATATCACAAGAGACTCTTACATTAACCCTTTGGGGGTTTCGGCTGTACTAGTACGGCTTATGACCCAGGGTTTTTGATGTACTAGTACGCCTAAATTCTAGCGCCCTCAAATCTAGTGGGAGAAAGCTGGTAGACCTACATATGAAAGAATGAGTATGTCGTCAGTGTGCACAGTATAAAAAAAAATCCCTCAGCACACAGTGCATAATGAGAAATAAAATGGCGACTTTGCACTGCATTTTCGTATGGTATTTATTGTTGTATTCTAGTTTTCTTGTTCTCATTTTATAGAATGGAAGGCATATTACAGAAATTGAGATGATTTTGACTGGTTTTACAACGAAAAGTACCTTGAAATTGAGCTCAAAGTAGCAGAAATGTTCGATTTTTAGCAAAGTTCAAAAGTAAACAAATCATGCCAAGCGTCCACTACACACCAACTGGTGAGTCTAATATTCTTTTGCAAGTGCGCCAATATTATTTATACCATTTTTTACACTAATGCAGTAGTCTGCATAACAGTAAATCTTCTATTTTTTGTGAGAATAAAAATTCAAAGTGGAAAGCAAAAGAATGTAAGAGGGGCCTTGAGACGTGACTAATGAACAGAGGAAATGTCATTTTAGTGCCAGGAATGTCTTTCTTGTTTATTCTGGACCCTATTCGGAAATTGGCATCTTTTGAAATTTGTGTGAAATTGGCAAAATTGCTAAATTCTGACCACTGTACTGGATAGTTGAAATTGGTAAATGGGTGGTTTCTTGCACTCATTCGATAGAAAAAATGGAGTTCTAGTGAAATATTCATGTTTTTTGTCGACTAGTACAGTGGAATTGGCCGAAAATGGGGCTCAAAGTGGGCAAAATCGCCGATGCGTCAACATCGCAGAGACCGCTAACTTCATGAGAGCATAATTCCGTAAGTTTTCCATCAAATTTCATACTTTTGGTGTCATTATGATCGGGAAAAGATTCTCTATCTTTCCATAAGAATTTTTTTTTTTTTTTTTGGAAATTTGGCCGACCCTGAGAACAAGTCTCGGGGAGGGCCTGTTGACCCTCAAAGGGCTAATGACCTTGATGAAGGGATTACGAGTGACATGAGCAAATTTGCTGATGATACAAAGATAGGCCGTATGATTCTTTCTGAGAAGGATAGCAACGAACTCCAGGAGGATTTGGACAAATTAACCCTTTCAGGGTCCAAGGCCCAAATCTGGAGTCACGCACCAGTGTCCAAGAATTTTCAAAAAAAAAAATTTATTTTTTCTTATGAAATCGTAGAGAATCTTTTTATGAAGGTAATAAAACAAAAAGTACGAAATTTGGTGGAAAATTGACGAAATTATGCTCTCGCGAATTTTGATGTGTCAGCGACATTTACGAATCGGCGATTTTGCCAACTTTGACTCCCATTTTAGGCCAATTACATTATTCCAATCAACCAAATTCTTAGCTATTTCACTAGTATTACTTATATTCTATCGATTGAGCACAAGAAATCACCAAGTCAACTGTTTCAACTACAAAATAAAGTGATCGGAAATTGTTAATTTGGCCAATTTAACACAAAGTTCAAAATATTCCAATTTCAAAATAGGGTCCAGAATAAACAATGTAGGCATTTATGGCACTAAACTAACGTTTCCTCTGTTCATTAGTTATGTTTTGAGGCTTTACAAATAAATTCCATTTTGATTTTTTATTCACATAATGAATTTTTATTCACACCAAAAAATAGAAGATTTACTGTTATGCAATACTGTAATAATTGTATAAATATCATCACCATATTTGTGAATGTATATTAGACCCACCAGCTGGTGTGTATTAGACATGTGAGGTCGTTTGTTTACTCTTGAATATCGGCAAAAATTTAACATTTCCGCTACTTTGAGCTCAGTTTCAAGCCATTTCCAGTGCTAAAACCAATCAAAATCATCTCTATTTCTGTAATATGTCTTCCATTCTATCAAATGAGACCAAGAAATCGCAAATACAACTATAAAAAACATACGAAAAAACACTGCAAAGTTGCTGTTTTAATCGAAAAATCATGATTTAAGTTTTTTTCTCTCATTATACACAGTGTGCTGCAGGATCTGTTTTATGTGGTGCACACATACCACATAGATGTATTCTCTCATATCTAGGCCCAAATGTACCACTCACAGTTTATCAGAGTGAGCTGAGCTCATGGCATAGATCTACGGTTTGGACCCTGAACGTAAAGCCGTAGATCTACGGGACGGACCCTGAAAGGGTTAATGTCTTGGTCTGAAAAATGGCAGATGAAGTTCAATGTGGATAAGTGTAAGGTACTAGTCCTTGGTAATGAAAATAACCCTCGAAGCTATGAACTAGGTGAAGTAGAGCTTGATCATACAGGATGTGGGATGGATGTTAGTAGGATGGATTGTAAAGGACCTGCCTAGTATGGGCCAACAGGCCTGCTGCAGTGTTCCTCCTTTCTTATGTTCTTATAGTGTATATTAGAGCTGACTGCCTCTACAGTGGACCCTCCCTTTGTGTTGGGCTATGTTTTTGTGAATTTCAGTTATTCCCGACTTTTCGTAAAAATATTGGCTCAGTTTTTATTATTTTCCTCCGTTCTCATCGGTGGTACAATACCTGTCCAAGTGCTGCGCGCACACAAAGCCCCCCACACACGCATTCTGAGGCAATGTCGCTTTGTTTCTCGGCGAGTGAACATTATCCTGTGAGGCCATAGGAAACATTTCATAATTAATTGCTTTTTGCACTTGTTTATTCTGTGTGCTGCTAAATAAGCCACCATGGGCCCAAAGAAAGCTGCTATTGCCAGCCCATTGACAAAGAAGGTGAGAAACACGATAGAATTCCAGAAAAAACTCATAGCAGAGTACCAAAGTGGAGGAGGAAGAGAGATGGGAGAATCTGCCTTCTTCAGTGATTTAGTGATTCTACGATATGTACGATACTAAAGCAGCAGGAATTGATAAAGGCTATAGTGCCAGCCAGCAATAAAGTTTAGCATTAACAGTGTAGCAAGTAAATTAAGCGATAGAAAAAGGACGACACAAAACTGACTCCTCCAATGTTATTGGAGGTATACAGGGTCACTGACAAACATATGCTGCCCTGCCTATCTTCCACCACCCTAAACCAATGCCAGCATCTCCAAGGTACAGTAAGTGTAAATATTTATTATTTAGAAATTATGTACATTGTTTGTGTGAATAGTGTTGGTGGCTTCTGCTGCGGTTTCCACGGGAATTAAGTCTGAAGTAACACACACAGTCTGTCTGGATAGAATTTTCAGAGGAGTATGAAAAATTGATTCTAGGAGTGACATACCATCTCCCAAACTTAGATAGGGACCAAGGGAGATTACTATGGGAGGAAACTGTTAAGGTCACAAGGCACGATAATGTAGTAATTCTATGGGACTTTAACTTTAGCCAGATTGATTAGAATTTCTTGACTGGGAATTTGGAATCAAACGACTTCTTAGTAGTAGTTCAGGATTGTTTTTTGAAGCAGTTTGTGACAGAGCTTACAAGGGGAAATAACCTGCTTGACTTGGTTTTGACAAACTCCTTAAGGAAACCCTTGTTAATAATTTAGAAATTATTGAGGAACTCGGCACAAGCAATCACAAATCAATTACCTTTAGCATTGAATGGAAGTATGATAGTAGGGATAATTCAGTAATGGTCCCAGATTTTTGCTTAGCAGATTACAATGAGCTTAGAGAACACTTATCATCTGTGGACTGGAGTAACGAAGAGAGCTATCAGTATGACAGCTTTCTTAACACAATACATGCTGCCCAAAGGACATTTATCCCATATAAGGAAATTAGATCGAATAGAAATGACCCAAAATGGATGAATAATAGGCTCAAATATCTTTTAAAACAGACAAAAGAAATTTATAGGCACATCAAAAGAGGTGAGGGTCATCTTATGAATCGGTATATTGACATTAAGAGGGACGTTAAAAAGGGGATAAGAATGGCCAAACGGGACTATGAAATTAAAGTTGCTAGAGATTCAAAAACTAACCCAAAAAGTTTTTTCCAGGTTTATAGAACAAAAGTTAGAGATAAGATAGGTCCCCTTAAAAATAACTCTGGGCATCTTACTGACAAGGAGAATGAAATTGGATAATGTTGGTAGAATTACCGAGAATATGTAAAGTAAAAGGACACAAGTGCAACTAATGTGACATTTTATTGTGGCAACGTTTCGCTCTCCAGGGGCTTTGTCAAGCCATTGACAAAGCTCCTGGAGAGCGAAACGTTGCCACAATACAATGTCACATTAGCTGCACTTGTGTCCTTTTACTTTACATACAGAATGAAATGTGTTCTATTCTTAATAATTATTTCCTCTCAGTTTTCACTCAGGAAGACACAAACAATATCCCAGTAATAAATTTTTATAGTGGGTCTGAAGATGATAAATTATGCAATACCATAGTCACTAGTGAAATGGTTATCAAACAGATTGACCGATTAAAGCAAAATAAATCCCTGGGCCCTGATGAACTTTTTTCAAGGGTTCTTAAAGAGTGTAAAATGGAACTTTGTGAACCATTGACAAATATTTTTAATATTTCTCTTCAAACAGGTGTAGTGTCTGATATGTGGAAAATGGCTAATGTAATTCCTATTTTTAAAGCAGGGGACAAGTAGTTACCGTCAAATTACCGCCCAATAAGCCTAACCTCAATTGAAAGCAAATTACTAGTCAATTATAGCTGATATTATAAGAAGCCATCTCAATAAGCATAGCTTGATTAATGATACTCAGCATGGCTTCATGAGGGGCCATTCCTGCCTAACTAATTTATTAACCTTCTTCAGTAAAGCTTTTGAGCCTGTTTTGACCACGATAAAGAATTCGATATTGTTTATTTAGATTTCAGTAAGGCTTTTGATAGAGTACCACACCAGAGACCGTTAAAGAAAGTGGCAGCTCATGGCATTGGGGGAAAAGTGCTGTCATGGATCGAGACATGGTTCACCAATAGGAAGCAGAGAGTATGCTTAAATGGGGCTAAATCCGAGTGGGGATCTGTAACAAGTGGTGTTCCACTGGGATCAGTCTTGGGCCCATTGTTGTTTATAATATATATCAATGACCTTGATGAGGGAATTACTAGTGATATGAGCAAATTCGCCGATGACACAAAGATAGGTAGGATAACCGATTCAAACGCAGATGTCACAGAACTTCAGGAGGATTTAGACAAACTCAATTCCTGGTCAGAAAAGTGGCAGATGCTGTTCAATGTAGATAAATGCAAGGCTCTGAAGCTAGGGAGTGTTCATAACCCTAGTACTAATCAGTTAAATAACGCAGAACTTAGCCATACAGATTGTGAAAAGGACTTGGGGGCTATGGTAAGCAGCAACCTTAAACCAAGACAGCAGTGCCTAAGCGTATGTAACAAAGCAAACAGATTACTGGGATTTATATCTAGAAGTGCAAGCAACAGAAGTCCAGCGGTTATTTTACAGCTTTATACATCATTAGTTAGGCCTCACCTAGATTACGCAGCCCAGTTCTGGTCTCTATATTACAGAATGGATATAAATTCGCTAGAAAATGTTCAGCATAGAATGACCAAATTAATACATAGCATTAGAAATCTTCCATATGAAGAACGACTGAAGACTCTTAAACTACATTCACTTGTAAGACAAAGAATGAGGGGAGACATGATCGAAGTGTATAAGTGGAAGATGGGTATTAACAAAGGGGATATAAATAAGGTTTTGAGGATATCCCTCCAAGAAAGAACCCAAAATAATGGATTCAAATTAGATAAGTTTAGATTTCGAAAGGATATAGGAAAGTATTGGTTTGGTAATAGGGTAGTTGATGAGTGGAACAGTCTGCTTAGTAGGGTTATTGAAGCTAAAACATTGGGTAGTTTCAAATTTAGGTTAGATAAATACATGAGTGAGATGGGTTGGATTTGAGTGAGACTTGCATAATGAGAAAATATAATCATCAAAACTTATTTCTTGGGTAGCATTGAAAATTGGGTTGGGCAAATATTTTGTTAGTGGGGAAAGATTGTAAAGGACCTGCTTAGTATGGGCCAACAGGCCTGCTGCAGTATTCCTCCTTTCTTATGTTATTATGTAATATGTACAGCTTCTCTCCGTGGCCCTTATAAACCCAACACCAAAACCACCACTTACTCCTCACATACATAATGACATTTTATTAATTTGAGAGTACATATTATGTTTCTATGTTATTAATATTGTTTATGTCATTAGATGAATTGTGATAGATAAATAAGTCATTGAATATAGTGTGAACAGTGTTGGTGGCTTCTGCTGCGGCCTCCACTACCACTAATATGTACGGCTTCTCTCAGTGGCCCTTATAAACCCAACACCACCAACATCACTTACTCCTCACATACGTAATGACATTTTATTCATTTGAGAGTACATATCATGTTTCTATGTTATTAATATTGTTTATTATATCACCACATGAACTGTGATAGATAAATACGTCATAGAATATAGTAGTTCTCTATAAAATTTATTTTTTGTTTATACTTTTGGATGTCTGAAACGGATTAATTGGATTTACATTATTTCTTAGGGGGAAAATAGTTTCAGTTTTAGTCAATTTCACATTTCATCAGACTCTAGAACGAATTAACCCTTTGAGGGTCGACAAGAAACCACCCATTTACCAATTTCAACTATCCAGTACGGTGGTCAGAATTTAGCAATTTTGCCAATTTCACACAAATTTCAAAAGATGCCAATTTCCAAATAGGGTCCAGAATAAACAAGAAAGACATTCCTGGCACTAAAATGACATTTCCTCTGTTCATTAGTCACGTCTCAAGGCCCCTCTTACATTCTTTTGCTTTCCACTTTGAATTTTTATTCTCACAAAAAATAGAAGATTTACTGTCATGCAGACTACTGCATTAGTGTAAAAAATGGTATAAATAATATTGGCGCACTTGCGAAAGAATATTAGATTTACCAGTTGGTGTGTATTGGATGCTTGGCATGATTTGTTTACTTTTGAACTTTGCTAAAAATCAAACATTTCTGCTACTTTGAGCTCAATTTCAAGGTACTTTTCATTGTAAAACCAGTCAAAATCATCTCAATTTCTGTAATATGTCTTCCATTCTATAAAATGAGAACAAGAAAACTAGAATACAACAATAAATATCATACAAAAATACAGTGCAAAGTCACTGTTTTATTCCAAAAAACGGTCAAAATTTTTTTTTTCTCATTATGCACTGTGTGCTGCAGGATTTGTTTTATACTGTGCACACTGACCACATAGACCCATTCTTTCATATGTAGGCCTACCAGCTTTCTCCCACTAGATTTGAGGGCGCTAGAATTTAGGTGTACTAGTACGTCAAAAAATCTGGGTCGTAAGCCGTACTAGTATGGCTGAAACCCTCAAAGGGTTAAAGACGAAAAGGGAGGGTCCACTGTATTCGGTTTATTACAATATACAGTACAATATCGTATAAACATTTAAAAATATACTAAAAAATGTTATAAATGATGCAAAGGTGAGAGTAAAACAATATCAAAGATGGCTGACACAAACCCACTACCATTATAGTATGCTCCTCACTTAGCAACGAATTCATTTACCAATGTGGTCTCATTAATGGAACTCTGTCATTAAGTGAGGAGAGGCTGTATTTATTTATTTCTTTTGTCATTTTTTCACTCCCTGAAATATTAGTAAAATCTTTATCAAAACTAGTAAAGACCTAAACTTTTTTTTTTTTTTTTTTCCAACAAGTTGGCCGTCTCCCACCGAGGCAGGGTGACCCAAAAAAGAAAGAAAATCCCCAAAAAGAAAATACTTTCATCATTCAACACTTTCACCACACTCGCACATTATCACTGCTTTTGCAGAGGTGCTCAGAATACAACAGCTTAGAAGCATATACGTATAAAGATACACAACATATCCCTCCAACCTAAACATTTACATTAATATATAATATGGCTAAATAGTTCATATATACTTTGCCTCCACACTTTGTAAAAAATAGCAATATGCACCAACTAATGCATTCTTTTAATTAATATAAATCCTGCGATACCTACCTTGCAGATATGAAGTCCTTGATAATAATTACAATGAACAATGTCTGCCCTTTATAACCAGTTTGCAGGTTTGTGCTGTGAAGATGTAGGGCTGTGTGTGAACTAATGCAAATCTATGTGAGCAAATAAGAGTGAGTTTGCATGCAACTACAAAATGAAACTCTGGGAAATCACTACTACTGCTGCTATGGAAACACTAAACCACTAAACTACCGCAAACAAGCATCTTTTATGATTATGACAAACGAATGGGAGACTTGTCAAGCAGCCTGAACATTAATAACTGGAGAAGGATAAATGTGAAGCAGCTCGTACATAAACTGGAGAAGGCTCATGATAAGCATCAAGAAGCCTGTACATTAAGAACTGAAGAAGAATCTACAAAAGTTGACTGAATTTCTGAGTGTAGAAACACATACTTGTTTTAATATGTATTTCTAAACACAAAGAAACCAAAAAACTAATTTATAAAACTCTCAGAAAAGAGAAGACCAAGTCAGACGACAACAGTTAGTTCAAGTAGTAACAATGATACAAGACTCTTGAGGCTACAAGACATTTCCAGATTTGGTCTACAACACCACTATCAAGACCATGAAAGGACTATTAAAAAAAAAGGCTTGAAGTTTCAGAGTTGCCCTTCTAGCTTAGTGGAAAAAAAGAATCCAAATTTTCATTAATATCTAGGGTTTCAGCTACAGTACTAATTGTATACTAGAATCCCTGAGTATGGCATGTCTACTATAAAAACTAACTGGAAATTTACACATAAGGAAAAAAGAGGTACATACTGACATCGCAGAGAAAGTTAACTTTAGTGCCATCTGGAGTTATTCTATATGGCACCGAGATTTTTCTTCTTTTTCTCTTGACAGGGCTCAGGTTTAGGGCTGTTAAAGACTCTGATGTTGACTCCAATTCCATTTTAGATTTCATGGAAGTCATTTTAGCTGAATCAACAGAGAGAGACTTTTCTAGTGGAGGTTTAATTTTATTAACACATTCTCTTGCTTCTTCATCACAAGACTCAGCATGCAATTGGCAAATGGACGGGATGGGATCAACTCTAGATGGGATGTTCAAAACCTCAGAATCACTTAAAACATTGTAGGAAGCAGAATGTTCTGATGTGTTACTGGACTCGGTAGTTGGTGTTGGGTGGACTCTGTGGGCACCGCCTGGTTTCTTAGTAAGAGACTTTACAGGACTTGGAGGAGATATCCAAGGCTCAGCATTAGGAGAACAAGGCTCACCACTTGACTGGTTTGCCTTACATATCTGATCTTGAATGCTTTTACTAATAAATGAGGTTTCATTAAATGTATCACAACCTATATCAGTTCTCACTTTTGACTCAATTAGCACAAAAACATCTTCCTTAGGAGTGTCTTCAGGTACTTCTTTACCCTGCCCCCCAGAGTCAAACACCACAGGTGCATCAACAGATTTTATTATGGTATCTGTATGTGTTGTTGCACTCTCATTATATGCCACTGCAATTTCTAATTCACTAAGAGCAGAAGTCTTGTTTTGTACATCAGCTATGGCCTGACTACTAAAATGTTTCTCTGTTAAACTGGGTGATTCTGAGTAAGAACAGGCCAGAAGGGGACTGGCCTCATGAGGAGACTCAGGGGTGGGAGGACGACACAAGGACGGCTCGAGGGGTGGGGAATCGCACTCAGGCATTAGACCAGGTAAGTCTAAGCTCTGAGTGGACTTTTTGCTAGCTTCTACTGGGGGGCCAGACCCCACTGGCTGGTCCCCATGGAAATGACGGCATTTGGCACACTGCACTTCCTGTGGCATTTCCTCCTCTTCTCGAATTGTGTTGCATGCTACCACTGAACAACATCTACCACTACACACCGCTAGAAAGAAAAAAGAAAAAAAATAACATAAATCAAATGCAGATTGAGACGCTTCCCAAAAACATAGCAATAGCATAACTGGCATAACAGGCAAACGTCAAGCTAGGTGCACATACATAAAAGGGCCAGTGGCCTTGACATCCACAGAGAAAGTGCTGAATCTGACAGGTAAGAGAGAGGGGGAGAGAGAGAGAGAGAGAAAAAAAAGGCTTGATATACACAAAGCTACAAGCACTGGATACCTTACCACCTGTAAACTTGAAACAACAGATTTCACTTTCATTACTCACCTTCATGTATCCGTTATTCATACTTACAACCCCATTCAAACGTTTCATCAAAAAAAAAAAAAGCTGTGTAACTATGTATAGATATTAATTTTAAAACTAAAATATTGTTTTTGCTGTCTCCTGCCTTTAGTAAGGCACGAGTTTAATCCAGGTCCATGAAAAGAGAAAGTAACAGGTTCACGAATACTGAATTTATTTTATTACCTATATATTGCTACAGGAGCAAAGTGAAATTCATAAACTGCCACCTTTTGGTATTTAGCCTACTAAATTATTATTATGGTAGTACCCCCGTATCCACTGATTAGATATCTGCTGTTTCAGTTATCCACGGTTTACTGTGGCCCAAAAATACCTCTTAATTTTGCATAATACTGGTCCCAAAGCACAAAAGTAGAAAAGCTGGCATTTCTTCAGAGCCTAAGAGAAGCCGTGAAGTGCTTCCTATCAGTGAAAAAGCGATAATTCTCCACTTATTGCGCATAATTTATCAATTAAATTTTATAATAGGTATGTAGAGGACTTGTATACAGTAGGGCCCCACTTATATACATCAGGGTAGGTTCCAGGCAACCAGTGTAAAGCAGAAATCACTATAAAGTGGAACACCCTTTTTTCCACTTAAAAATGCATATAAGTGCTAAATAACAAGTTTACACTAACATACAGTAGGGCCCTGTTTTATGGCGTTTCACCTTACAACGTTCTGCTAATACGGCAATTTCAAATTACGTGTATGACCAAAACACACTACATACTATACAGTGAGCGGCCTTTCTAATATGGTGAGCACCACCCAGTTTGTCTACATTCTCCATGAGCACATATCTCTATAATCACTCTTGGGCATATTAAATGTTTTATTTTATGTTAATATACACATTTTCATTAATCCATTTATATTTTCTTCAAAATTATGTAAGAAACATGTTACATAGCACATAAACATGCTATGTTTATATGCCAGGCAGAGGGAAATCATCATATTTTCTCAGGTCCAGCACCATAGAAAACGTGTATGAATCTGCGTTTGACCTAGTCACTCCCCCACTCCACTTTTGTTTACAATTCTCGGCATGAACTATTCATCACTTCTCCCTTCGTTTAGAATGGCATCTAAAGGTAGTTGTTAGAAACAATTTAATTCAGTGAAAAAGGTATGTTGATAGTAATATGGCTCTGGGCCGCAGTGTAAGTAGCCGGTAGGTGTAGCACAGGTGGGCTACACCTACCAGCTACCTACACTGACTTCCTACAAATACTACTCACCTCTCATCCAACATTAAGATTACACATATATTAAGGTAAATAATGAGTGTACTGTATGTGTATTTTATCTCTCTGGGCTACTTTCAATATTCTATATTAAGCATGTGATGGGAAGCCAGGGCTACCTACACCTGACTTCCTACAAATAAGTACTACTCACCTCTCGCACTACATTAAGACTACAAATATTTTAAGGTAAGTAATGTATGTACTGTGTGTGTATTTTACTTTTTATTGTGTTTTTTAATGCCTAGTTCTATTACTAACTTAATATAAGTTAGTGTAAACTTGTCTGGCATTTATATGCATTTATAAATGGAAAAAATGGCGTTCTGCTCTCCGGCAATGTCTGCTTTCCAGCAATAGCCTGGAACCTAACCTGCCATATAAGTGGGGCCCTACTGTTAGCAATAGAACCAGGCATTAAAAAACACAATAAAAAGTAAAATACACACACAGTACACCTGTTACTTACCTTAAATATGAATGTATGAAAGGTGAGTGGCAATGTAAAAGTTTTTCCATGCCAGAAATAAGTCACTGGCTTTTTTGGGTTATTCTAGGTTCTCTACACACATGCTGCTATATGTAACTGTATTTGATGGCTATCTCAGCCATCGACATAACTTGTTAGTAAGTTTATTCAGATATACACAAATACAGTTACATTGATCATCATACATAGCAGCATATGTGCAGAGAAACTAGGATAACCCAAAAAAAGTCAGTTCACTAAGTTTAATCATTTCTAACTTGGCACTTAAAGTAAGAGGCATATGACTTCTTTTTATCACAACTAAGCTTAGACGCCATCGTCAACACGAGCCAACTAGTTAACGAAATAGTAAACAAAAGGGAACAAGATACACGGAGTTCAGACAATGTAAAAACACAAACTGAACGGGTGGCAGGCGATCACTCGGTCAGGCAAAATAAACGCGTATTAAGGTGTGTCCAATTATAGTTTATTCACGTATGTTTATAAGAATTTGTGAAACTCTTACCTCACAATATTTTTTTTATGATTATAATAATTACCTCAAAATACAAATATTCTGACACTGTGTACAAGTTGTACAAGTTAATACAGACGAATATCATTATTATAATAAAAAAGAAGCGCTAAACCACAAGGGTTATACAGTGCTGCAGGGTAGGGATGAATGCCGGGGAAATGGGTAGCAAGAGGGAGAGGGATGATTATTAGGGTATGGAGTGCAGCGGGGCAGTGGATAGTGCAGGGGTAGAGGGTAGCTAGAGATTAAGGTAGAAAGGAAGGAGGAGAGTGCTAGAGGCATCATCATCACAGTTTGTGTAGTAAATCAGTTGCAGTCAAAAAGTCAATGAGAGAGTCTCGATTAAAGGAGGATCCATCAACAAGAAGGAAAGGTAAAGAAAGGGCAGGGGAGTGGAGACGACTTTGGAGGCAAATTCTGTGTGCTCGTTGATAGAGTGGACAATCCAACAGAATGTGGCTAACAGATACTGGAACTTGACAATTCTCACAGAGAGGAACAGGGCACCTCTCCAGGAGATACCTGTGAGTAAGACGAGTGTGGCCGATGAGAAGACGGAGATAGTCTCCCAACCTTGACACTGATGACAAGAAGACAGCCAGATACCTATACTCGGTTTAATAAAATGAAGTTTGTTATGGAGCAGATCAGACCAACATTGTTGCCAATGGGTGTGAAGGTGGGTAGCAATTTCAGCAAAATAGTTTGTGAATAGAACACCTCTATATGAAACTGGGAGGTCATGTACTGCTGACCGTGCAGCAGTGTCTGCCTGTTCATTGCCCTGAATGTCAACATGACCAGGGACCCAGCAGAAAACAATATCTTTGTGTTCACACAAATAACACGCATACAGAAGAGAGGAGCTTACGATGATGTTTCGGTCCAACTTGGACCATTTATAAAGTCCATATGCGGGTTATTTGTGTATCGTTCCAGTCATGGTATTGTGCCTTTTTTGTTATCTTTGTGTTTGCTAGAGATACGGTGTAACCAAAGCTGGATACGAAGAACCAGGGGGTGAAGTGAATCAAATTTTTGTATAGCCTGTAAAGCACTAAGGGAGTCTGAAACGACAACAAATGATGACACAGGCATAGATGCTATACGGATAAGTGCTACAAGAATGGCATACAATTCAGCCGTAAAAATGCTAGCCAAGGATAATAAATGTCCTCACATGACACTGTCCTGAAACACTGCTGTGAATCCGACAACATCAGAAGACTTAGAACCATCAGTATACACTGTGATGGCATGAGAATGAGAGCAGAAGTGATCAAGAAAAAGAGAGCGGGAAGCCACCATAGGTAGTTGGGTTTTCGCGCATGGCAGTGAGAAAGAAACAAACAGCTGGAACTTCCCAAGGGGGCAGAGAAAAGTGAGATGCTACATGAATATAGAACTGGTGGTAACTGAAGAGAAGACAAGAGCAAATGGAGGCGGAGAGAAAAGGGGCAGAGTAAGCAGGGGCAATGGACAAATAAAGAACGTCTACTAACATCAGTGACCATCCTATATATGGAAGGATTGTGGAAGTCATGAGATCAAACATAATAGCAAAGGCAATGAGCATCACAGGGATAAGACAAGGCTGGAATATTCGTTTCTGCATAGAGGTTTTCAACAGGGGATGAACGAAAGGCACCAAGGCACAGACAGAGACCTTGGTGATGAATGGGCTCTAACTTAGACAGAGTTGCGGGAGAGGCCGCAGAATAGATTTGGTCACCATAATCCAGCTTGCACAAGACTAGGGTGGAATGCAAATGGAGGAGAGTGCAACGATCTGCTCCCCATGAACGATGTGCAAGAGCTTTAAGGAGATTTAGCTGATCATGGCAAGTTGTCTTTAAAGAAGAAATGTGAGGTCTCTATGTCAGCCGGTGATCAAAGAACAGGCCCAGAACCATGCCGGAATACGTGAACCGTGTAAGTACAAGGAGTGCATCTCGTGAAGGTAATGAACCGAGTTTTCGTACTAGAAAATTTAAAGCTGTGAAAAGTGGTCCAATGGGAGACTTGATCTATCACATCCTGAAGAGAGACTGCTACTGATCGACAGTCAGCGCCTAAGTAAGCTATAGCAAAGTCATCAACATAAAGTGACGACCAAATATGCGAAGGAAGAATGAAAGGTGGGTCATTTATAGCTAAGAGAAAAATAGTAGTGCTGAGGGCACAACCTTGTTGAACTCCCTCAGCTTATACAAAGTCCGAGGAAAGCGAGGCCCCAATACGGACCCGAAAATGTCTATCGGACAAGACAGCAGCAATGAAGGTTGGTAGATTACCGCGGAGACCTAAGGAGTGGGCTTGGGCTAGGATGTTATACCTCCAAGTGGTGTCATATGCCTTCTCTAGTCAAAAAAGACCGCTAGGACAGAGTGGTCGTTATCAAAGGCATTTCGAATATACGTATCTAAGTGGAGCAAGGGGTCTACAGTAGAGTGGCCTTTGCGAAAGCCACATTGGCTAGGGAAAAGGTTATTGTGTGAGTCTAAGAACCACATCAGACATCTACATCTATTCACCAGTCATTTCATCACCTTGCAGACCACACTGTTCAGGGTAATGGGATGATAGCGAGAGATGTCAAGTTCCAAGGCGCCAGGTTTGCGAAGCGGTAGTACAATAGCTGATTTCCAGTGTTGAGGGAGAACCCATTGTTTCCAAATTAGATTGAAAAGATGTAAAAGAATGGGAAGGGCCGTAGAATGGAGATGTTGAAGCATACTGATGTGGATATCATCAGGTCCCGGTGCTGACGGCCAGCAAATGGAAAGCATGGACTCCAGTTCTAGAAGAGTAAAAGGTACATTATACAGCTCCAATCCATTGGAAGAGAAATCTAAGGGCAACTGCCCTCTGGTAGGTTTAGACGCAAGAAATGAGGGACAGAGGTGAAGCCCTCAGGAGATATGGACAAGATAGTTCCTGATTGCTGTGCCAACTTCTAAGGGTTGTGTGACATCAACTCCAGCAACCCACAAAATGGGAGCTGGGTCAGGAGTGTACTTAGCACACAAATTCCACACCTTTTTCCAAATCGCACACATAGGGGAAGACGAGGTAATGATAGACACGTGGTCTCACCAACAAGTGTGTTTAGCATTGCAGATGTGGCGAGCAACTGCCCTTGCCCACTTGAAATCCAACAGATGCTCCGCAGTATGATTATACCAATATCGGCCCCACTCAGCACGTTTTAAACACACTGCATGAGCGCATGTAGGAGACCACCAAGGTACACATGCCTGAGAATGCCTACCCAAGGTTTGGGGGATAGAACGGGTCACTGCAGTCAGGATTAAGATCGAAAAGTAGTGTGCCATTTCATCAAGAAGACGAAAGGGAGTCCTCACAACAGATGGTAAGATGGGAGTACTATAAATCCCAATCTGCTCGAGCAAATTGCCAACGAGGGCTATGAAATGGTCGGGCATACGTAGTAGAAGAAAGAAGGAGGGGAAAGTGATCACTATCATGTATATCTGGAAGAACAGACCAAGCGATATCAAGTGCAATGGGCGAGGAACAGAAAGAAAGATCAATGCAGGAGAGAGACTGTGTGTAAGAGTCAAAATAGGTAGGAGCACCCGCGTCTAAAATATGAAGAGGATGAGAAGTGAGAAGTCTCTCCAACTGATCACGAAAGTCGCAGTGGGACCCTCCCCACAGGTGATGGTGAGCGTTAAAATCACCCAGCAACAATATGGGTGGCAGTAGAGATGAAATTAAAAATGCAATATCAGATATACAGAATGCACGGGAGGGAGAAAGATAAAGAGCAAACTGTAAACCATTGGTGTAAATAAATACGAGCTCCAATATAATAATGCGGGGAACAAACAAAAACTTGTTGATAATGTATATCAATGCATACAAGAAGCGAGCATTCATTAAATGATTCGTCAGGTAAAGGATTGGAAAGAATGTAACAGCAAGTATCCTGAAACGGGGCGAATGACAGCAGAAGGAATTTTGGGCTCTTGCAACCCAACACATACTGGGGACAACTGGGAGAGCAACAATTGGAGTTATTCTTGATTGCCCATAAGGCCACGATTATTCCATAGTAAAAAAAAAACATTATGTACAGAAATAAAAATGACAATAAGAAATGATAAAACCTATGGGCTTTTAGGACCAGTAAAGTTAACACGTGGGGGTTAATGGTAAGCGCATAAGTAAGGAAGAATTAGAATGTTGCGGAGGAATAAATTGTTGCATGGGTTGTGAAATAGAAGGGGTAGAAGGAGGCGTATTGGTGTCCATCGGGAGTGTCATCTCCACTATATATCTGGAGATAGCGTCTAACATCTCATTTGAAAAGGAAGCCGATGATGCCATGATGTCAGAGACAGGAGAGGCATTGCAAGTAAAGGTCAGAGTAACTATGGAGGCAACCAAAGAGGTCTGAGGAGGGTGGGGAGTATGAGCCTGGAGTGATGCATTGACTGGAGAAGAGTCCTGCAGTGTAACAGGAGAGGAAGGAGGGTGGAGGGTAACTATGAAAGATGGGGGGGGACAGGGGAAGAGGGAACTACACTAGGGGGGGGATGAACCTCCACCTTTGTGTAAGAGCTGGAAAGGGGGCGAGAACTACTCTTCGAGATAGAAGATAGATTCTGTACAGGTGATGGACGCGAAGAAAGTGTAGGTCTGCAAGGTCTAGAAGACTGAGAAGTGAGTGAGATGAAGAAGAAGTAGAAAGTGGTGCAGAGGTAGGAGTGTCAGAGGATAAAACTGCAAAAGCATTAGAAACTGGGGTGACCCTGGAAGACACGGATGCAGAGGGATTGGAAGGTGGGAGGACTGTTGAGGTTGGAGGTCTGTGGGCAACTCGAGCATACAAGATACGAGGAAGTTTTCCTTAAAAGCAGAGCTGAGAGACTGCCATAGTGTATGCAAGGTCCTCGTGCTCTTTAAAGTAACGGATCTTTCATTCATTACGATAGACCTGGCAATGGCAGGAAAAGGAAGGATGTGAGGTTCCTTGCAATTGAGACAAGAGGGGGGAAGACTACAAGACGTACTGGAATGATCTGCTGCACTGCAGATTGGGCATTCCGCTGCAAATCTGCAGTGTTTAGCAAGTGTCCAAAACGCCAGCAATTATGACACTGTTGGGGAGTGGGAACTAGTTGACAGACCTCTAAATGATGGACAGCAATATAGACAGAGGACGGACGTTCATGGCAGTCAAAGGTTAAATGAGCGATGTTACTAGGAAAACACCTCCACCCACGATCGGGCAGGATGTATCTACTTTAGGAATAGGGAGGTTTTGAAGGACTAATTGCTCTAAAATATCATCGCTGCAAGACAAAAAACTCACTCTGTACAATGGTACATGGAAAGACCACAGTACCACTGCAAGAATTAAGAGGAGCGTGCTTATGAATGGTGACTGGTATGTTATCAATGGAAGTGATGCAGGAGAGAGCATGAACTTGCTCTGAATTCTGTGCAGTTACAACACGCACACCATTTCAAAGAGCGTGGAAAGATATATTTTGGCCAACGTGCCTTAAAAGAGTTTTACCAATTCCATGATCAGACAGATAATCCATTTGAGACGTCGTTTGTAAAGAAAAGAATTTTGTCCATTGCGCACTTGTTAGCCCGATACACAAAGGTAGCGAGTGTTGTTTAGGTCACTTCTGAGAGATCATCGATGAACTGTCATCAGTAGATTGTCTTACACAAATAGCCTGCACATAGAAGAGGAGCTTACGACGACGTTTCGGTCCTGTTATCGTCGTTAGTGTGACTTTGTAAATGGTCCAAGTCGGACTGAAACGTCGTCATAAGCTCCTCTCTTCTATGTGAGGGTTATTTGTGTATCATTTCAGTCATGGAACTGGCCTTTTTTTGTTATTTAGATTGTTTAGGACGTTTAGTAGTACCACAGGCAGTCTGACCTGAGGGAGGCAGGTGATCTAAAAACCGTCGCACCGTATTCGGGGAAGCCGGATGCATCGTGAAAGGTATGCTAGAAGTAGCGGCATGGACAGAAACAGGTGACGCCACAGCACCTGAAGCAGGTGACAAAGCATCACCGGCAGAAGGTACAGTGGTATGAGAAGAGTCAAGAGAATGGACTGATAATGAAGCCAGGTCAGAACAAGGTGTGGAATCAGAAAGGGGTCTGGGAAGAGGAAGGGTTTCATTAGGTTAAGACCGCATAATAAAGGTGCTTCTTCCATGATATCTCCTTTCTTGTTATTTTTAGAAAAAAAAGAAAGAAGGAAAGAAAAAAAAAGAGGGATAGCTGAGGGACAGTCACTAGGAGGCACAAAAGGGCCAGAAGGTCACCCCCTTCATCCAAGATGGCCTCGAGCCCACTGGTAGTGAAGATGCAGCTTGGAACCCATGCCATACCCTACCCTTCACGCCAGTAAACCAGCACTCCAGGATAGCAGCCTCACATCTACCGAGCTACCTCAATGGACAAAAGAAAGGGTGGTCGGAAACCTGCCACAAAGCAGACCCCCTTCGGCAGCCACCTCCCAGAACCAACAGGCAGCTTCCGGAGATACACCCATTACCCGAAGGGCACCCTGCCCTCTTCCCAGAAATCTGGGAAGGGAGCAGGACACCTTCAGATAAGGGGTGGTGTGGTTTGAGGTGGTGTGGTCTGAGGAAGGAGACCAAAAGGTCCAATTCCTTAGACCAAGAGCCTCTTCACCACACCAAGGAGCCCCCCTTGAAGAGGTACAGATGAATAAATAAACAACAACACTCCCATTCTCATGCAACACACCATTTTTAGAGTGAATGATATTATTATTATAGTCATAATAAAAAAGAAGCACTAAACCCACAAAGGTCGTGAATAGCTATAGAGTGAAGGCATACGAAAGGAATATTTTTCTACAGTTATTCCCCAGTAACTGGTGTTGGACTAGAGAAAACGTAATTCTTGTGACACTCCGAGCCACTTGGTAAACACATCTCATATTTATGTCATTTTTTAAACTGTAGGTGTATATATCATGTTTGTGTGTTATGTAATGTGCTTCTTATATAATTTTGAAAAAAATATCATAAATGGATTAATGGAAATGTCTATACAGGTCTCACTCCACATTTGTGAGTTCCACTTTCGCGGGCTTCGAACATTTGTGAATGCCCAGCCACCCAATCATATTTAAAATATGTCATTCACCCTTTCAGGGTCCGTGCCATAGTTCTATGGCTTTAAGTTGAGGGTACAAACCCTAGTTCTACACCGTGAGTTCAACTTGCTCAGATAAGCTGTGAGCGGTAAATTTGGGCCTAGATATGAGAGAATATATCTATGTGGTATGTGTACACCACATAAAACAAATCCTGCAGCACACAGTACATAATGAGAGAAAAAAAGACTAATTTTCGATTAAAACAGCGACTTTGCAGTGTTTTTCATATGTTTTCATAGATGTATTTGCGATTTCTTGGTCTCATTTGATAGAATGGAAGATATATTACAGAAATAGAGATGATTTTGATTGGTTTTAGTATTGGAAATGGCTTGAAACTGAGCTCAAAGTAGCAGAAATGTTAAATTTTTGCCAATGTTCAAGACTAAACAAATGACCTTACACGTCTAATACACGCCAGCTGTTGGATCTAATAGTATACGTTCACAAATGTGGTGATATTATTTATACAGTTATTATAATATTTCAAAACAGTAAATCTTCTATTTTTAAGTTTGAATAAAAATTCATTATATGAATAAAAAATCAAAATGGAATTCATTTGAAAAGCCTAAAAACATAATAAACAGAGGAAATGTTAGTTTAGTGCCAGGAATGCCTGCATTGTTTATTCTGGATCCTATTTCAAAATTGGAATACTTTGAACTTTGCATTAAATTTCCGATCACTTTATTTTGTAGTTGAAACACTTGACTGGGCGATTTCTTGTGCTCATTCAATAGAATAGAAGTAATACTAGTGAAATAGCTAAGAATTTGGTTGACTGTTATAATGTAATTGGCCTAAAATGGAAGTCAAAGTCGGCAAAATTGCTGATGTGTAAATATCGCTGACACGTATCAAAATTCGCAAGCATAATTTCGTCAATTTTCCATTAAATTTCGTACTTTTTTGTTTTATTACCTTCAGAAAAATATTCTCTACCATTTCATAAGAATTTTTTTTTTTTTTTTTAAATTCTTGGACGCTGGCACACACTTTGAAATTTGGCCTCAGGCCCCTGAAAGGGTTAAGTATGTTAGGAATTGTGGTGGCAGCAGAGTTTGTTTGGAGACAGGAGAAGATAGTCCTTCAATATGACATTAATATCAACTCTACGGCTTATTTATCTATCACAACTGATCTAATATGACATAATAAACAATATTAATAATATAGAAACATGACATATACTCTAGAATGAATATGTCATTACATATGTCATGAGTGTTGTTCTTGTTGGGTGTATAAGGGCCAATGAGAGCATAAGCCTTACATAGTGGTGGTGAAGGCGGCAGTGTTGTCAGTTGCCCTATATACTTTCAATAACATTGGAAGAGTTTCGTGCTGTCCTTTTTCTACTGATTAATCGCTTAGCTTACTTGCTACACTGTTAATGCTACACTTTATCGCTGGCTGGCGCTATAGCCTTTATCGACTCGTGCTCTTTTAGTATCATACATATCGTAGAATCACTCAATCACTGAAGAAGGCACATTCTTCCCTCTCTCTTCCTCCTCCACTTTGGTACTCTGCTACAAATTCTTTCATGAGTTCTATAGTGTTTCTCACCTTCTTTACCAAGTACTAGTACACGTAGTGGCATCCATAGTGTGATAAGGCATGGTGAGGCTGCCAGTTCGGACCACAAAGCGGCTGAAAAATATGTGCAGGAATTCAAGGAGTACATAGAAACTGAAGGACTGAAACCTGAACAAGTGTTTAATTGTGATGAAACAGGCCTGTTCTGGAAGAAAATGCCAAGCAGGACCTACATTACTCAGGAGGAAAAGGCACTCCCAGGACATAAGCCTATGAAAGACAGGCTTACTTTGTTGATGTGTGCCAATGCTAGTGGTGATTGCAAAGTTAAGCCTTTATTAGTGTATCACTCTGAAACTCCCAGAGTGGAGGTTAGTGGGGATGATGTGGAAGAGTTGGTGGAGGAGGACAATGAAGAACTAACCACTGATGAGCTGATAGATCAACTTCAAGAGCAAGAGGCCAGACCTGCAGAAACTGGTTCAAAGGAGGGGAGAGAGAAACTGAAGGAATTGCCTACTTCAAAGATTAAGGAAATGTGTGCAAAATGGCTATATTTTACCATGTTTTCATGTGTTTTATGATTGTTCATGGTTCAATAGGTTAAGGAAGCAGTATTGTTAAGCTAAGTAAATGCTTTTATATTTCCCTACAATATATTTGTGCACCAAACATTCGCGATTTTTCAACATTCATGGGGTTCTTGATCCCCTAACCCACACGAATGTGGAGGGAGACCTGTATTAACGTAATATATATGACATTTAATGTGCCCAAGAGATTATTATTATTATGGCGTCTTCATGAGTAGAGAGACTTAGTGATTTTAATGTGTACCTGCACACCAGCAGTGTGTAAGTACATTTAGGTACTGGTACACATAAGATAATTATCAGAGTACAGTGGACCCCCGGTTTACGATATTATTTCATTCCTGAAGTATGTTCAGGTGCCAGTACTGAACGAATTTGGTCCCATAAGGAATATTGTGAATTAGATTAGTCCATTTCAGACCCCCAAACATACACGTACAAATGCACTTACATAAATACACTTACATAATTGGTCGCATTGGGAGCTGATCGTAAAGAGGGGGTCCACTGTACATATAAAATATGCAATAACTTTAAAACACTTGAAATTTTGAAAAATTTCCAGACATAATAGAGATACAGTGGACCCTTGAAAATCGTAAAGCTCGAAAGTTGTAATTTTCGAAAATCGTAACATTATTTTTGTCAAAACACTGACTTGCGAATCGTCGTTTGACTCGCAAATAGTCGTTCATCCCAGATGCGTACTCATGGCTCCGAGCTGCCTTGCACTCCCTTCCCAGCCAGTGTGGCATTGTTTACCAGCGAGTGACGGTCCCCCTCACTTGTTCATACGAAATATTTCACAATATTCCATTCATTTTAGTGCTTGCAACTGCTAAATAAGCTACCATGGCTCCAAAGAAAGCTCCTAGTGCCAGGCCTTTGGTAAAGAAGGTGAGAAATACGAGTGAATCCAAGAAAAACATCATTGAACAATATGAAAGTGGCGTACGTGTGGCCGAACTGGCCAGGATGTATAAGAAACCCCATACAACCATAGCTTCCATCGTGGCCAAGAAAAAGGAAATCAAGGATGCTGTTGTTGCAAAGGGGGTAAATATGCTGACAAAAATGAGATCACCAGTACTCAAAGATGTTGAGAAGTTATTATTAGTGTGGATAAATGAGAAACAATTAGCAGGAGATAGTCTTATGCAGTTGCTTACTTGTGAAAAGGCTAGGCAGTTGCATGACGATCTCGTAAAGAAATTACCTGCAATGAGTACTGATATTTGTGAATTTAAGGCCAGCAAAGGCTGGTTTAGGAGATATAACCCTTTGACTGTTTCGGTCATATATATATTGGTCCCTCGTTTTTTGTAAATAATCCATTCCTGGAGCTGTTACTATAAACGAAATTTACGATTTGCGAATCAATTTTCCCCATAAGAAATAATGTAAATACAATTAATCCATTCCTGACACCCAGAAGTATTAAAACAAAAAAAATTTTACATGAAATATACATATAGTACATAAACAATACAATGGGAAATGATGAATGAAACATTAACAGCATAACACTTACCTTTATTGGAGATTCTTCTTAGTGTATGGGAGACTGGAGGAGGAGAGAGAGTGGATTGTTTACAGTTTGGAAGGGGAATCCCCTTCCAGCAACACCTCAGGTACCAATTGCTTTTCTGGGGTTGCTTCTCTTCTCTGTTTCTTAATGCCACTAGGACCACCTTGAGAGTTACTCTAGCCCTGTCTCGCAAAGTAACTGTGGAAAGAGCTCTGTTTCTGGCGTCTCTTTAACACTTCCCTAAAATGGCCCAAGACTGTCACTGTACATATTTCTCACCTTCTTTACCACAGGCTTGGCACTAGGAGCTTTCTTTGGACCCATGGTAGCTTATTTAGTAATTGCAAGCACTAAAATGAGTGGAATATTATGAAATATTTCGTAGGAGCACTTGAGGGGACCTTCACTCACTGGTAAACAATGCCAGACTGGCTGGGTAGGGAGGCCGCCCCGGCTCAAACCGTGCGTATGGGTCCCGGACGAACTACTATTCGCGAGTCAACCTATGAAAAGTGAGTCCATGGTTATACGAAAATACCCCTATGATTGGCGAAATTTACGATTGCCAAGAACTATGAAAAGCGAGGGACCACTCTACGTCTCATGAGGTACCGTGTTTGACGTATACATACTCAAATCAAATCAAGCTGGTAGGCCCACATGTGAGAGAATGGATCTGTGCGGTCAGTGTGCACCATATAAAAAAAAATCCTGGAGCACACAGTGCATAATGAAAAAAAAAAAACTCCAACCGTTTTTTAATTAAAATGCCGACTTTGTGGTTTATTTTCGTATTTATGGTTGTATTCTCATCTTCTTGGTCTCATTTGATAGAATGGAAAACATATTATAGAAATAGAGGCAAGTTTGATTGGTTTTACCATAAAAAGAACCTGGAAATGGAGCTCAAAGTAAGGGAAATGTTTGATTTTTGCCGATGTTCAAAAGTAAACAAATGATGTCATTGTCCAATAAATGTCCAACTAGCCATTATAATATGCAGTCATGAATGAGTTGACATTATCTGTACAATTATTACAGTATTGCAGTAGTCTGCATAACAGTAAATCTTCTATTTTTTGTTTGAATAAAAATTCAAAACAGAAAACAAGAGTAATATCAGAGGGGCCTGGAGACATGACTGATGAACAAAGAAAATGTTATTTTAGAGCCAGGAATATCTGCATTGTTCATTCTGGACCTTATTTTGAAATTGTCATATTTTTTAATTTTCATGAAATTGGCCAAATTGCAAATTTCTGACCACGTTATTGGGTAGTTGAAATCGGTAAATGGGCAGTTTCTTGTACTCAGTCGATAGAAAAACCGGATTTCTAAAGAAATGGCTATGAGTTTTGTCGACTGGAACAATGGAATTAGCTGAAAATAGGGCTCAAAGTGGGCAAAATCGCCGATTTGTAAATATCGCCGAGGTCACTAACTTCGTAAGAGTGTAATTCCGTCAGTTTTCCATTAAATTTCATTTTTTTGGTATCATTACAATCGGGAAAAGATTCTTTATCATTTCATAAGAATTTTTTTTTTTTTTTTACATTTTGCGACACCAGGAGACACCTCAGGATTGGGGGTTGCTACAGTCAAGGGGTTAAGAACAGTATTGGCATACACAGTGTGATAAGGCATGGCGAGGCTGCCAGTTCAGACAAAATTGCAGCTACAAAATTCATAAGTGAATTCAAGGAGTACATACAGACTGAACAATTAAAACCACAAGTGTTCAATTGTGACGAAACAGGCCTCTTTTGGAAGAAAATGCCAAAGAGGACCTACATTACTCAGGAGGAAAAGGGACTGCCAGGACACAAGCCTATGAAAGACAGGCTGACGCTCATGTTTTGTAGTAATGCTAGTGGGGATTTCAAAGTGAAGCCGTTACTAGTGTACCCTTCTGAAAATCCCAGAGCGTTCAAGAAAAACAATGTTATGAAAAGTAAATTGTGTGTGTTTTGGAAAGCTAATAATAAGGCATGGGTCACGAGGGAAATTTTCGTCGGGTGGTTCAATGAAGAATTTGGCCCCAGTGTGAAGAATTACCTCCTGGAAAAGGAATTGGATCTCAAGTGCCTCCTGCTAATTGACAATGTACCTGCTCATCCTCCAAACTTGGATGACCTAATTCTGGAGAAGTATGGGTTCATCACAGTAAAGTTCTTGCCCCCTAATACCACTCCTGTCCTCCAGCCCATGGACCAGCAGATCATTTCAAACTTTAAAAAACTCTACACCAAAGCAACATTTCAAAGGTGTTTTAATGTGCCCTCAGACACTCACTTGACCCTAAGAGAGTTTTGGAAAGATCACTTCAGTATCCTCCATTGTATAAGCCTTATGGGTAAGGCTTCGGAGTGACTACCAGGACTTTGAACTCTGCTTGGAGAAAATTGTGGCCAGATTGTGTCCACAAGAGGGATTTTGAAGGGTTTGGGGCTGACCCTGACGAGCCTATGGCAGTTGTGGAATCTGTTGTGGCATTGGGGAGTTCCATGGGGTTGGATGCAAGTTGGGAGGATGTGAAAGAGTTGGTGGAGGACCACAACGAAGAACTAACCACTGAGAAGCTGCAACAGCTTCAGTTGAAACAGCAACAGACCGCAGCTCAGAATATTGTTGCAGAGGAGGAGGGGTAGGATGGAAAGATTTATGGAGAAACATCACCCTGACAAGGCTGTTGCAAGCCATATCGGCAACTTGCACAGTGACAAAGTCTTGGCCCATTTTAGGGAAGTTTTAGAGAGATGCCAGAAACACAGCTCTCTGGACACTTTTGGCAAGACAGGGCTCCAGTGACTCTCAAGCTGGTCCTAGTGGCATTATGAAACAGAGAAGAGAAGCAACCCCAGAAAAGGACTTGGTACCTGAGGTGTTGATGGAAGGGGATTCCCCTTCCAAACAGTAACTAATCCAATCTCTCCCCTCTTCCAGTCTTCCATACACTAAGAAGAATCACCAATAAAGATAAGTGTTATGCAGTTAATGTTTCATTCATCATGTCCCATTGTATTGTGTAAGTACTACATCTATATTTCATGTAAAAAAAAATTTTGTTTTAATACTTTTGGTTGTCTGGAATGGATTAATTGTATTTACATTATTTCTTATGGGGAAAATGGTTTCGAAAATTGTCAATTTCGAAAATAGTCACACTTCGTGGAACGGATTACTTACGAAAAACGAGGGTCCACTGTACATGTATGTTCAGAAAATGTAAACAAACTGGATGGGGCACGGTGACTATATTAGAATGACAGGTGGGAGGAACCGTATAGCGAGTTTTGGTCATAATTTGAAATGTCAGTATTAGCGGAACCTCGTAAAGCAAAACGCCATGAAGCGGGGCCCTACTGTATAAGGTTTGTTACAATCCATGGTTTCGGTATCCATGGCAAGTCCCTGGAACGTATCGCCCTGTTGACAAGGGGGCCCTACTGTACAATCAAAAACTAAGTGCTAAACCCACAACGGTCATACAGCTAAGTCTAGCAAAGCTTTTACACATTTTGAGTGGTTGTTCAATCTCCTCTTTTAGACCATTCCATTGCTCTACCATTTCTATGATAAACACTTTCCAATATCCATTCAGCAACTTCTCTTCTTTAGTTTATAGTCATGGACAATCTTCTGCCAGGTGACGAGGTTAAAAAAAAAATACAATTATAGTGGACCCCTGACATTCGATATTAATCCGTTCCTGAGAGTCATTGAATGTCGAAAATATCGAAAGTCGAATTAATTTTCCCCTTAAGAAATAATGGAAATCAAATTAATCCGTGCAAGACACCCAAAAGTATGAAAAAAAAATTTTTACCACATGAAATATTAATGCAATAGAATAATTACAATAACAACAATAACAATATATTAATAACAATAGAATAATTGACACTTACCTTTAATGAAGATCTGGTGATGATTGATGGGATGGGAGGAGGGGTGTGTGTGGATGGTGCTAGTGTTTAGAAGGGGAATCCCCTTCCATTAGGACTTGAACTGGCAGCCTCACCATGCCTTACCACACTGTGTTCAGTCCATCAATCCTACAAGATTGATGGACTGAACACATCGACTCCAGGTTGAGGGACTTATTACCTCATACTCCTTCTCTTCTTACGCCTTCCTCTTTGTATTGGACTGATGAAGCCACTGTGTGGCGAAACGTTTCCTGAATAAAGATTCCCATATGCTGCATAAGTGTCTCAATCTTCAACTTGTCGGTTTTTCAATCCATTCATCACACCTCAGGTACCATTTGCTTTTCTGGGGTTGCTTCTCTTCTCTGTTTCTTAATGCCACTAGGACCACCTTGAGAGTCACTGGAGTCCTGTCTCACAAAATAACTGTGGAGAGAGCTCTGTTTCTGGCATCTCTTTAACACTTCCCTAAAATGGCCCAAGACTTTGTCACTGCACATGTTGCCAACCTGGCTTGCAACAACCTTGTCAGGGTGATGTTTCTCCATAAAGCTTTCCATCTTACCCCACATAGTAAAAATTTCTTTAATTTCTGAAGAAGGCACCTTCTTCTAGTAATGGCTTCACTTTGAAATCCCCACTAGCATTAGCACAGAACATTAGCGTCAGCCTGTCTTTCATAGGCTTGTGTCCTGGCATTGCCTTTTCCTCTTGTGTAATGAAGGTCCTCTTTGGCATTTTCTTCCAAAAGAGGCCTGTATCGTCACAATTGAACACTTGTTCAGGTTTCAGTCCTTCAGCCTCTATGTACTCCTGGAATTCATGCACATATTTTTCAGCCGCCTTGTGGTCCGAACTGGCAGCCTCACCATGCCTTACCACATTGTGTATGCCAGTACGGTTCTTAAATCTCTCAAACCAGCCTTTGCTGGCCTTAAATTCACTCACTTCACCACTATTTGCAGGCAATTTCTTTACCAAATCTTCATGCAACTGCCTAGCCTTTTCACAAATAAACGAAGTCATAAGAGTATCTCCTGCTAATTGTTTCTCATTTATCCACACCAATAATAACTTCTCAACCTCTTCCAGTACTGGTGATCTCATTTTTGTCAGCATAGTTACTCCCTTTGCAAAAACAGCATCCTTTATTTCATTTTTCTTGGCCACTATGGAACATAAGGTTGTGTAGGGTTTCTTATACATCCTGGACAGTTCAGCCACACTTCTACCACTTTCATATTGTTCAATGATGGTTTTCTTAACCCTTTCAGGGTCCGTCCCATAGATCTACGGCTTTACGTTCAGGGTCCAAACCGTAGATCTACGTCATGAGCTCAGCTCACTCTGATAAACTGTGAGTGGTAAATTTGGGCCTAGATATGAGAGAATACATCTATGTGGTATGTGTGCACCACATAAAACAAATCCTGCAGCATACTGTGTAGGAGAGAAAAAAACAGACCGTGATTTTCGATTAAAACAGCGACTTTGCAGTGTTTTTTCGTATGTTTTTTATAGTTGTATTTGTGATTTCTTGGTCTCATTTGATAGAATGGAAGACATATCACAGAAAAAGAGATAATTTTGATTGGTGTTAGCACTGGAAATGGCTTGAAACTGAGCTCAAAGTGGCGGAAATGTTAAATTTTTGCCGATGTTCAAGAATAAACAAACGACCTCACACGTCTTATACACACCAGCTGGTGGGTCTAATATACATTCACAAATGTGGTGATGATATTTATACAATTATTACAATATTGCATAACAGTAAATCTTCTATTTTTTGGTGTGAATAAAAATTCATTATGTGAATAAAAATTCAAAATGGAATTTATTTGTAAAGCCTCAAAACATAACTAATGAACAGAGGAAATGTTAGTTTAGTGCCAGGAATGCCTACATTGTTTATTCTGGACCCTATTTTGAAATTGGAATATTTTGAACTTTGTGTTAAATTGGCCAAATTACCAATTTCCGGTCACTTTATTTTGTAGTTGAAATGGTTGACTTGGCAATTTCTTGTGCTCAATCGATAGAATAGAAGTAATACTAGTGAAATAGCTAAGAATTTGGTCGACTGGAATACAGTGGACCCCCGGTTAACGATTTTAATCCGTGCAAGAGGGCTCATCGTTATGCGAAATAATCGTTATGCGAATGAATTTTCCCCATAAGAAATAATGGAAATAAAATTAATCCGTGCAAGACGCCCAAAAGTATGAAAAAAATTTTTTTTTACCACATGAAATGTTAATTTTAATACACACAAACTGAAAAAGGCATGCACAATTAAATGACACTTACTTTTATTGAAGATCTGGTGATGATTGATGGGATGGGAGGAGGGGAGAGAGTGTGTTAGTGTTTAGAAGGGGAATCCCCTTCCATTAGGACTTGAGGTAGTAAGTCCTTTTCTGGGGTTACTTCCCTTCTTCTTTTAATGCCACTAGGGCCAGCTTCAGAGTCACTGGACTTCTTTCGCACAAGATATCTGTCCATAGTGGCCTGTACCTCTCGTTCCTTTATGACTTGCCTAAAGTGTTTCACAACATTGTCAGTGTAATAATCACCAGCACGGCTTGCAATAGCTGTGTGAGGGTGATTTTCATCCATGAAGGTTTGCACTTCAAGCCACTTTGCACAGATTTCCTTAATCTTTGAAGTAGGCAACTTCTTCAATTTCTCTCTCCCCTCCTCCGAAGCAATTTCCTCAGGTGTGGCCTCTTGCTGTTGAAGTTGATCTAGCAGCTCATCAGTGGTTAGTTCTTCATTGTCCTCCTCCACCAACTCTTCCACATCCTCCCCACTAACCTCCAACCCCAAGGACTTTCCCAATGCCACAATGGATTCCTCAACTGGCACAGGATTCTCAGGGTTAGCCTCAAACCCTTCAAAATCCCTTTTGTCTACACATTCTGGCCACAGTTTCTTCCAAGCAGAGTTCAAGGTCCTCTTTGTCACTTCCTCCCAAGCCTTACCTATAAGGTTTACACAATTGAGGATATTAAAGTGATCTCTCCAAAACTCTCTTAGAGTCAGTTGAGTTTCTGAGGTCATTACAAAGCACCTTTCAAACAGAGCTTTTGTGTACAGTTTCTTGAAGTTGGAAATAACCTGCTGGTCCATGGGCTGCAGGAGAGGAGTGGTATTAGGAGGCAAAAACTTCACCTTAATGAAGCTCATGTCCCCATAAAGTCGCTCTGCCACGTCTGTAGGATGACCAGGGGCATTGTCTAACACCAGGAGGCACTTAAGTTCTAATTTCTTTTCAGTTAGGTAATTTTTCACATTGGGGGCAAATGCATGGTGTAACCAGTTATAGAAAAATTCCCTAGTGACCCATGCCTTACTGTTTGCCCTCCACAGCACACACAAATTATCCTTGAGGACATTCTTTTGCCTGAACGCTCTGGGAGTTTCAGAGTGATACACTAATAAAGGCTTCACTTTGCAATCACCAGTAGCATTGGCACACATCAACAAAGTAAGCCTGTCTTTCATAGGCTTATGTCCTGGGAGTGCCTTTTCCTCCTGAGTAATGTAGGTCCTGCTTGGCATTTTCTTCCAGAACAGGCCTGTTTCATCACAATTAAACACTTGTTCAGGTTTCAGTCCTTCAGTTTCTATGTACTCCTTGAATTCCTGCACATATTTTTCAGCCGCTTTGTGGTCCGAACTGGCAGCCTCACCATGCCTTATCACACTATGGATGCCACTACGCTTCTTAAATCTCTCAAACCAACCTTTGCTGGCCTTAAATTCACTCACATCATCACTAGTTGCAGGCATTTTTTTAATTAAATCGTCATGCAACTTCCTAGCCTTTTCACATATGATCGCTTGAGAGACGCTATCTCCTGCTATCTGTTTTTCATTTATCCACACCAATAAGAGTCTCTCAACATCTTCCATCAATTGCGATCTTTGTTTCGAAAACACAGTTGAACCTTTGGCAAGAACAGCTTCCTTGATTGTCTTTCTGGTGCCCACAATAGTAGCGATGGTTGATTGGGGTTTCTTGTACAGCTTGACTAGGTCGGCTATACGCACTCCACTTTCATACTTATCAATTATCTCTTTCTTCATCTCTATAGTAATTCTTACCCTTTGAGGTGTAGGGTTGGCACTAGAAGCTTTCTTGGGGCCCATGGTCACTTATTTTCCAGAAACAGCACCGAAAATACTGTAATAATACGAAATATTCCGAGTGTATGCTTGGATGTTACCGCGGAGGCTGGCTGGTAAACAATGGGACGGAGCGGCACATGTGAGGCTGGCTGAGGGCACATTGGACGCGTCTCGGACGAAAATCGGTATGCGGGTTTTTAATCGGTATGCGGGGCAAAAATTTTGCGATAAAAGTAATCGTTATGCGGAAAAATCGCTATGCGATGCCATCGTTATGCGGGGGTCCACTGTAATGTAATTGGCCTAAAATGGGAGTCAAAGTCGGCAAAATCGCCGATTCGTAAATATCGCTGACACATCAAAATTCACGAGAGCATAATTTCATCAATTTTCCATCAAATTTCGTACTTTTTGTTTTATTACCTTCACAAAAAGATTCTCTACCATTTCATAAGAAACAATAAAATTTTTTTTTTTTTGAAAATTCTTGGACACTGGGGCACCACTTCAGATTTTGGCCTTGGACCCTGAAAGGGTTAAATTCAATCGTATTTCTCACCTTCTTTACCACAGGCTTGGCACTAGCTTTCTTTGGAGCCATGGTAGCTTATTTAGTACTTGCAAGCACTAAAATAAATGGAATATTATGAAATATTTCGCTGGAGCACGTGAGGGGACCTTCGCTCACTGGTAAACAATGCCAGACTTGCTGCCGCCTTGGCTCACGCCATGGGTACGCGTCCAGGACGAACTACGACTCGCGAGTCAACCTATGAAAAGCGAGTCCATGTTTATACGAAAATACCTCTATGATTGGCAAATTTTACGATTGCCGGGAACTACGAAAAGCGGGGGACCACTGTGTATATATATATATATATATATATATATATATATACATATATACAGTGGACCCCCGGCATATGATGGCATCGGTATACGTTAAATCCGGTATACGATACATTTTAACGCAAAATTTTGCCTCGCCACTCATTAAAAAATCCGCCACACACGATTCGTCTGGGACGCATCCACGTGTGGCCTGAGCTGCCCCGTGCATGCCAGTATTTACAAGCCAGCCAGTGTGCTCGCATCTAAGCATACATTTGGTACATTCCATATTATCACAGTGTTTTTGGTGCTTGTTTCTGCAAAATAAGTCACCCTGGCCCCAAGAAAGCTTCTAGTGCCAACCCTTTGGTAAAAAGGGTGAGAATTAGTATGGAAATTAAGAAAGATTTTGAAGGGTTTGGGGCTAACCCTGAGAAGCGTATTCCAGTTGTGGAATCCATTGTGCCTACTTCAAAAATTAAGGAAATGTGTGCAAAGTGGGTTGAACTGCAAACCTTTATGGATGAAAATCACCCTAACACAGCTATTGCAAGCCGTGCTGGTGACTAATACAATGACAATGTTCTGGCCCATTTTAGACAAATCTTAAATTAACGAGAGGTACAGACCTCTATTGACAGATTTGTTGTGCGACATAGGTCCAGTGACTCTCAAGCTGGTCCTAATGGCATTAAAAGAAGGGAAGTAACCCCAGAAAAGGACTTGCTACCTCAAGTCCTAATGGAATTATTATTATTATAATCAAAAAGAAGCGCTAAGCCAAGTCCTAATGGAAGGGGATTCCCCTTCTAAACAATAAGTTCGACACTCTCCCCTACTCCCATCCCATCAATCACCAGATCTTCATTAAAGGTAAGTGTCATGTATTCTATTGTTAGTAGAGTACTACAAACTGTGCATGTCTTCTTCAGTTTGTGTGCATTAAACTTAATATTTCATGTGGTAAAACTTTTTCTTTCGTAGTACTTTTGGGTGTCTTGTACGGATTAATTTGATTTCCATTATTTCTTATGGGGAAAATTAATTCGCCTTCCGCTGATTTTGGCATACGATGAGCTCTCAGGAACAGATTAATATCGTATACTGGGGGTCCACTGTATATATATATATATATATATTTTTTTTCAACAAGTCGGCCGTCTCCCACCGAGGCAGGGTGACCCAAAAAAGAAAGAAAATTCCCAAAAAGAAAATACTTTCATCATCATTCAACACTGTCACCACACTCACACATTATCACTGTTTTTGCAGAGGTGCCTAAAATACAACAGTCTAGAAGAATATACGTATAAAGATACACAACATATCCCTCCAAACTGCCAATATCCCGAACCCCTCCTTTAAAGTGCAGGAATTGTACTTCCCATTTCCAGGACTCAAGTCCGACTATATGAAAATAACCAGTTTCCCTGAATCCCTTCACTAAATATTACCCTGCTCACACTCCAACAGATCGTCAGGTCCCAAGTACCATTCGTCTCCATTCACTCCTATCTAACACGCTCACGCACGCTTGCTGGAAGTCCAAACCCCTCGCCCACAAAACCTCCTTTACCCCCTCTCTCCAACCCTTTCGAGGACGACCCCTACCCCGCCTTCCTTCCCCTATAGATTTATATGCTTTCCATGTCATTCTACTTTGATCCATTCTCTCTAAATGACCAAACCACCTCAACAACCCCTCTTCAGCCCTCTGACTAATACTTTTATTAACTCCACACCTTCTCCTAATTTCCACACTCCGAATTTTCTGCATAATATTTACACCACACATTGCCCTTAGACAGGACATCTCCACTGCCTCCAACCGTCTCCTCGCTGCTGCATTTACCACCCAAGCGTCACATCCATATAAGAGTGTTGGTACTACTATACTTTCATACATTCCCTTCTTTGAATCCATAGATAACGTTTTTTGACTCCACATATACCTCAACGCACCACTCACCTTTTTTCACTCATCAATTCTATGATTAACCTCATCCTTCATAAATCCATCCGCCGACACATCAACTCCCACGTATCTGAAAACATTCACTTCTTCCATACTCCTCCTCCCCAATTGGATATCCAATTTTTCTTTATCTAAATCATTTGATACCCTCATCACCTTACTCTTTTCTATATTCACTTTCAACTTTCTACCTTTACACACATTCCCAAACTCATCCACTAACCTTTGCAATTTTTCTTTAGAATCTCCCATAAGCACAGTATCATCAGCAAGAAGTAACTGTGTCAATTCCCATTTTGAATTTTATTCCCCAAAATTTAATCCCACCCCTCTCCCGAACACCCTAGCATTTACTTCTTTTACAACCCCATCTATAAATATATTAAACAACCATGGCGACATTACACATCAGTGTCTAAGACCTACTTTTACCGGGAAGTAGTCTCCCTCTCTTCTACACACCCTAACCTGAGCCTCACTATCCTCATAAAAACTCTTTACAGCATTTAGTAACTTACCACCTATTCCATATACAGTAAGGACCCGCTTTATGGCATTTCGCCTTACGGCGTTCCGCTAATACGGCGATGTCAAATTATGACCAAACTTTGTAATACGGCAAGTGGTCTTTTAAACACGGCGCCCCCAACCCGGTTTGTTTACATTTTCCGAGACCACATCTATTATGTCAGGAAACTTTCCAAAATTTAAAGTGTTTTAAAGTTACTGCATATTTTATATGTACTCTGATAATTATACTTATGTGTACCTGTACTTAAATATACTTACACACTGTGCTGGTGTGCAGGTACACATTAAAATCGCTAAGTCTCTCTCTACTCATGACGCCAATACTACATAATAATAATCACTCTTGGGCACACTAAATGTCTTATTTTACATCTATATAGGCATTTTCATTAATCCATCTATGATATTTTCCTCAAAATTATATATGAAACCCATTACATAGCATATAAACATGATACATACACTCAGAATAAAAATTGATGTAAATATGAGATTTGTTTACAAAGCAGCTGTATAGGTAGTGTCGGAAGAATTACATTTTCTCTAGTCAAACACTGGGGGGTAACTGTAGAAAAATATTCTTTTTGTATGCCTTTACTCTATGTATAGCAATTCACAACCCTTGTGCGTTTAATGCTTTTTATAATAATAATAATAATAATAATAATAATAATAATATTATTATTATTATTAATAATATTATTAATAATATTATTATTATTAATATTATTATTATTATTATTATTAATATTATTATCTTCATTCACTCTAAAAATGGTGTGTTGCTGTTTGTTTATTCTGAATTAACTTGTACACAATGTAAGAGTATTTGTATTGTGAGGTAATTATTATTAAAATAAAAAAAGTATTGAGGTAAATGTTTTACAAACTCTTACAAATGGATGTGAATGAACTAAAAGTAGACACACATTAATACGCATTTCGCCTGACCAAGTGATCGTCCACTACCTGTTCAGTTTGTGTTCTTACACTGTCTTAACTCTGTATCTCGTTCTCTCTCTCATTTACTCTTTCGTTAACTAGTTGGCTCTCATTGACGATGGCGTCTAAGGTTAGCTGTAATAAAAAGAGAAGTCGTAAGCCTCTTGCTTTAAGTGCCAAGTTATAGGATGATGGTGTGCCATTCTGATTTTATTCAATAAACACCATGCCACTCACCTCTCACACATTAATATTAATATTTTAAGGTAAGTAATAAGTGTACTCTGTGTGTATCTTACCTTTTATTGTGTTTTTAATGCCTATTTCTATTGCTAACTTAATGTAAGTTAGTGTAAACTTGTTGTCTGGCATTTATTGCATATTTTATATGCTCTGATAATAATACTTGTGGAGCCGGGTGGAGGGACATTACGTTTTCTCTGTTCAGCCATCAGAGAAAACGTGTATGAATCTGCGTTTGGCCGAGCCACTCCCCCACTCAGCTTTTGTTTACAATTTTTGGCATGAATTATTCATTACTTCTACCTTCGTTTATGATGGCATCTAAAGGTAGTTGTTAGAAATGATTAAATTCAGTGAACAAGGCATGTCGATGTTAATAATATGGCTCTGGGCCACAGTGTAGGTAGCCGGTAGGTGTAGCCCAGGCTACACCTACCGGCTACCTACACTGACTTTATACAAATAAATACTACTCACCTCTCTTCCTATATTAAGACTACACATATTTTAAGGTAAATAATGAGTGTACTGTATGTGTATTTTACCTCTCTGGGATGTTTTAACCCTTTCAGGGTCCGTCCCGTAGATCTACGGCTTTACGTTCAGGGTCCAAACCGTAGATCTATGCCAAAATTCTAGCGCCGTCAAATTAAGCATGAGAAGGCTGGTAGGAATACATCTAAGAGAATGGGTCTGGGTGGTCAGTGTGCACACCATAGAAAAAATCTGGACGCCCACATGGCATTGTGGGAACGCCGGCAAAGTAGCTTTGTTCATAGTGCCTGGCGGCAAGATGCTCTCACTCTCTGGGCGAATTCTGACTCTCCTCTTCACAACTTACAGTTCTAAGACTGATGGAAGTGGAGCTGAAGACGAATAATATGGTTTTGAACCATATGGTACCATTGTGCCATATGGTACAATGGTACCATATGGTACAATGGTGCCATGTCATACAATGGTATTATATGGTACATTGGTATATGGTACAATGGTACCATATGGTACAATGTACGTATAGTACATTGTACCATATAGTACATTGTACCATATAGTACATTGTACGATATGGTACAGGGGCCCTAATGGAAATAAATCTGTCTGACTTTTTTGGGTTATCCTAGGTTCTCCAAACATATGCTGCTAAGTATGATATTCTATGTAACTTTATTTGTGTATAACTAAATAAACTTACTTATGATGCCACATGCACTTGAGTAAGTTTATTCAGGTGTACAGAAATACAATTACATAGATTATCATACATAGTAGCATATGTATAAAATACTAGGATAACGCAAAAAAGTCAGGGTGACTTATTTCTATAGTTATCCCTGTATCTGTACCATATGGTACCCTGTACCATATGGTACCCTGCACCATATTGTACCCTGCACCATTTGGTACCCTGTACCATATGGTACCCTGTATCATATGGTACCCTGTACCATATGGTACCCTGCACCATATGTTATCCTGTACTGCATGGTACCTTTTACCATATAGTACAATGTACCATATGGCACCCTGTAACATATACCATGTACCATAGGTGTTGGTGGCATGAGACACCAGCCAAGGCTGAGTGAGTGGCGACGCAAGCTAGCTACTGACTCCGCAGTTTCCCAGACAAAGTGCTTTGTCATCCACCTCGAGGAACACTTCAAGTTCCTGTACACTTGTAAATATATAATAGAACATTACTAATATACAACATTTTTGCATATTTTTTTGCAAACTATTGTAAACAAAATAATGAAAATATTAGTGTGTTGAATACAACAGTACCATATGGTACAATGAACCATATGGTACCGTTGCATCATATGGTACCATATGGTACCATTGCACCATATGGTACCATATGGTACCATTGTCCCAAATGGTGCCATTCTTCCATGTGGTACCATTGTATCATATGGTACCATTGTATCATGTGTCATTGTGCCATATTGTACCATATGGTACCATTGTATAATATGATGCTATTGTACCATATGGTACCATTGCACCCTATGGTACCATTGCACCATATGGTACTATATGGTACCATTGTACCAAATGGTGCCATTCTACCATGTGGTACCATTGTATCATATGGTACCATTGTATCATGTGCCATTGTGCCATATGGTACCATTGTATCATATGATGCTATTGTACCATATGGTACCATTGCACCCTATGGTACCATTACACCCTATGGCACCATTGTACCATATGGTACTATATGGTACCATTGCACCATATGGTACCATATGGTACCATTGCACCATATGGTACCATATGGTACCATTGTCCCAAATGGTGCCATTCTACCATGTGGTACCATTGTATCATAAGGTACCATTGTATCATGTGCCATTGTACCATATTGCACCATTGTACCATATGGTACCGTTGTATTCAACACAACCACACTAATATTTTCATCATTTTGTTTACAATAAATAACAAAAAGGCACAATACCGTGACTGGAACGATACACAAATAACCCGCACATAAAAGAGAGAAGCTTACGACGACGTTTCGGTCCGACTTGGACCATTGACAAAGTCACACTAACAGAGGTGGAGCAGTTTACAATAAACTTGTAAACAAGTTTTGTAAGCAATATAATGATAAACAAATTAGTGCAGTTGTGTTGAATACAATGAGTGTACACTTATACAATATAGTTTTTTTTTTTTTTTTTACTTTTTGTGCAATAAACTGCTCAACTTATTTAATATTACAAATCAGATCTTACTCCTAAACCAATAGTATTTCACAGTGACTATCTGTCCATTTAACTTCTTTACCATTACTCAATTGTAGTCCCTTATATATTTTTTGTCCTTTATTTTAGCTCTACATAACTACCTTAGATCATATATTCGCAATTGTTAAACTAATCAAGGTGCTATTCTCAGGTGCTAAAGTTAATAAGTTCACTATTTTGCCATTATACTCCAAAGCTCATTTATTTGATTACCACTTTATTTTCACCACAACTTATATTAGTCCCTTTTATATTATAATTTTATATTATAATTCTAACTTTAAAGAATTACCTTTAAAGTACTACCTACTATCATATTCCCAAGCTCCATTATTTGATCATCACTTTATTTGTTCACCACAAATTATTTAGTCCCTTTTATATTGTCTCCTTTATTTTAGCTTTAAAAAACTACCTTAGCTCATTATTTTTTACATTTGTTAAATAATTCAGGTGCTATTTTTTTTAGCTTTAGAATATTTACTTTATTTTTTACTTAATTCTAACTATAGATTCACTACAAATCTTATGATTACAAGCATTGATCCTGATACCAACCTCTTATTTAATGACTTAAATGATTCAAACAGTTACTGTAATTACTACACAACAGAACAATCAAAGGCACTTCTCAGAGCCAACAACAACATAACTATCTTTAACTACAATATCAGATCTTTAAGCAAGCATTATGATGACCTCCTAGCATTACTAAATTCCTTGCATGCCAATATGTCCATTATTACACTAACTGAAACCTGGCTAAAGCCTGATACCACAGATGTCTATGCCATTCCTGGTTACACAGCCATACACAACTGTAGGCCAGACCAACAAGGGGGTGGCACAGCTATATACTACTCAGACCAACTAGAATGTATCACTAATACTTGCACAAGGGATGAACATGGGGAATATATAATAGCTAAATTCAAATCCAAATACCTACAAAAACCTCTCACAGTGATAAACATCTACAGAATTCCACAATCAAACATTAGCCAATTTAGTCAAAACCTAGGAAGTATGATAACTGATGCATGCATGAACAAAGATCACTTACTACTCTCAGGTGACTTCAATATAAATCTCCTGCAAGACCAGGACCCACACGTTACTGAATTCACAAACACAATGAGTAACTGCATGTTGCTACCAACAGTAACAAAACCTACAAGAGTTACAAAGACTAGTGTTTCCCTACTTGACCACATCTGGACCAACACCATATCCCCTTTAAAATCAGGCATAATTACAGATAATACCACAGACCACTACCCTACTTTCCTCATAACAACTCTTGGTAAAATACCCCAAGACACTACTAAAGTCACCTTCAGACTTCACAATGAGGCAGCCATTAATAACTTCACAACAGCAGTAACAAACATTGATTGGCACACTGAGCTAGAAATCTATACAGATATTGACGAATGTTTTAATAATTTTCTAAAAAAGACCCAATACCTTTATAACAAGCACTGCCCTAAAAAAACTAAACAGATGACAGCTAAGAGACTGAACAGTCCCTGGCTAACACCCAGCATTCTCAAATCCATAAATACAAAACACCGATATGAAAAACAGTACAGAATGGGTCACATAACCAGAGACCAAACAAAACGTTACTCGTCAATCCTAACCAGCCTGATAAGAAGGGCAAAAAAATTGTATTATGAGAACAGATTATCCAACTTACGAGGTGATATAAAAAAGACCTGGAAGACCCTATCAGAAATTCTGGGAACAAAAAAGATATCACGACATAGCGAAATAAAATTAGCAAAATCAGATGAACCCCAACTCCCACCAACAGAAACAGCAAACAGACTCAATGATTTCTTCTCCACTATAGGTCAAAACCTTGCCAATAAAATCCCAAGCTCAGATACCCCACCAAATGACTACCTCACTGGCAACTACCCGAACACACTGTTCCTAGCTCCGACTAACCCATACGAAGTCTCCCTTATTATCAACGCACTGAAAAACAAGGCAGGAGATTTAAATACCTTACCACCCTTTATATACAAAAAAGCATCACAAGTACTATCACCAATCATTGCAACACTCTTTAACAAATCCATTGAATCCTCCACCTTCCCTACAGTTCTCAAAATAGCAAGGGTCACCCCGATCCATAAAGGAGGAGACCAAACAGAGTTGAATAACTATAGGCCAATATCCAATTTACACCCTCTCTCAAAAATCTTCGAAAAATTAATTCATAAACGAATCCACTCCTACCTCATCTCCCATAACATTCTCAACCCCTGCCAATTTGGATTCAGGCCTAATAAAAATACTAATGATGCTATTATACACATGCTAGAACATATATACGCTGCAATAGAGAAAAAAGAAGTCCCACTGGGGATCTTCATTGACTTACGTAAAGCTTTTGATACAGTTGACCATGACTTGCTCCATGTAAAATTGTCACACTATGGTATTAGAGGGCACTCCCTCAACTACCTCAAGTCTTACCTCAGCAACAGAAGCCAATATGTGTACGCAAATGGGGCAAGCTGTTCCGCACAACCAATTACAGTTGGTGTCCCACAGGGAAGTGTCCTTGGCCCTCTTCTCTTTCTCCTATACATAAATGACCTACCAAATGCTTCGCAATTACTCAAACCCACACTTTTTGCAGATGACACCACATACGTCTTCTCTCACCCGAGCCCAGTCACGCTAGCCAATACTGTAAACACCGAATTACAGAAAATATCTACCTGGATGAGGACTAACGAACTTACACTAAACATTGACAAAACCTACTTCATTCAGTTTGGTAGCAGAACTACAGATGTACCTCTTAACATAACGATAAACGGATCACCTATCACAAAGCTAACAGAGGGAAAATTCTTAGGAATCCACCTCGATAATAGACTCAAATTTCATACACACATACAACAAGACTGTAGGCATACTATCGAAGATACGGTACTATGTTCCACAGTCAGCCCTCCTGGCCCTTTATCACTCTCTTATTTACCCCTATCTCACCTATGGAATTTGTGCATGGGGCTCAACAACAACTAACCATCTCAGACCACTAATTACCCAACAAAAGGCTGCAGTTAGAATGATAACAAATTCTCACTACAGGCAGCACACTCCACCAATATTCAAAACACTCAACCTACTCACCATACAAAACATCCATACTTATTATTGCACTTATTACATACATAGAACACTTAACTCTGATATTAACCCTCCCCTCAAACATCTCCTTGCCAACCTCAACAGAACACATGACCATAATACAAGGCACAGATCACTCTTTGATGTTCCTCGTGTCCATCTCACGCTATGCAAAAACTCAATGCACATAAAAGGCCCTAAAATCTGGAATTCATTACCTGTAAATATAAAAGAAACACTACCTGTTTATAAATTCAAGTCTCTTCTCAAAGTTCACTTACTCACTCAAAACCAAATAAATACTGAATAACTGAACCATATAAATTGTATATCGTAAATGTTACTCACAATTATATCACACAAATGTTAAACCTAACTTTGTTATTTTTTTAAATACACTACCTAACAGAATACTCCATTCTACTGAATGAACAGCAATGCATGCAACCATAGGACCTGTCTTTGTAATACTCATTTGTATTTTATAGTTATCTGTTTACAATAATGTCTTATCACTGCTTTCATCATTGCTTAGTTAATCTTAAGTTAATTTTAAGCCAGCCCGTAATGCTATGCATATAAGTGGCTTTGGCATGCTGCTCTTACCTGTATTTTTTGTACCTCTGTTTGTATGCTAAAATTTCTAAATAAATAAATAAATAAATATACATTATATTGGTCTCACAGGCCACAAATGTTATTAGAAAAAGAAAAAATTAGAAAAGAGAAGAAAAAAGTATAAAAAATAAAATAAAAAAATGGGATTTTGCGGAAGTCACTGATGTTGCCGCCACCCGGTCATTTTGGGTCAACTTCCCACCGCTGTATCTCGTTAAGTACTGATCAGAAAAAACTTTTTTTTATCTTATTACCTTCACAAAAATATACTCTTTAATTCTGTAAGAAAAAATAATTTTTTTTTTTTCAAAATTTCTTGGACACTGGAGCACCACTTCAGATTTTTTCCTTGGACCCTGAAGGGGTTAAATATCGTATATTAACCCTTTGAGGGTCGACAGGCCCTCTCCGAAACTCGTTCTCAGGGTCGGCCAAATGTCAAAAAAAGAAAAAAATTATTTTTTCTTATGAAAAAATAGAGTTTTTTTTCTAAACATTATAGGATAAACAAAAAAATTTTACCATCAATACTTACGGAGATATGGATGCATGAAGTTTGCAGAAAATGAGCCGCGTATGGCAACAGCGGCGACTGCCGCTCACCCGGTAAACTTTGATTTACTTGTATTTGAAGGTTTGTTGTTTTTTTCACTATTTTATTTTTTCACATAACTTATGTGGCCTATGAGACCAAAGTAAGGTGCAATGTACATATATACACTCGTTGTATACAACACAATAAGCACACAAACATAATTATCAATATATTGTTTACAAAACTTGTTTACAAAAACAAACAATACAAAACATTGTTTATTATTATTGTTCTATAATATATATACCAATATACAGTCACTGAACATATTCCTATTAGTTCTGCAGCTTGTGGAACTCTGAAACATGGTGTCATACACAATGGTGTTTTATCTTTCTCCCTCATTCTATCTCTTTCAATCTGTCTCTCTCTTTCTATCTGTCTGTCTATCTCTGTCTCACAGGTACACATAAATACAAGTATACATAGTATAAATTACCTAGGATAACCCAAGAAATCCAGACAAAGTGCTATACTCTGCTTGAAGATGTGAGTAAAAGTGATGACACAGTCTTGTGGCTCTCTGAGACAGAGAGCTAGACGGATAGACAGATAGACAGGGAGCTTGACAGACAGACAAATAGACAGACAGAAATGTTAGTGTACCAGTACCAGTGTACTAGTGTTCCACCCTCCTCCTCCTCTTCTTCCTCTTCCTCCTCTTCCCCCTACTCTTCCTCCTCTTCCCCCTACTCTTCCTCATACTCTTCCTCTTCCTCTTCCTCCTACTCTTCCTCTTCCTCTTCCTCCTCCTCCTCCTCTTCCTCCTCCTCCTCTTCTTCCTCTTCCTCCTACTCTTCCTCCTCCTCCTCTTCCTCTTCCTCCTCTTCCCCCTAATCTTCCTCCTACTATTCCTCTTCCTCCTCCTCTTCCTCTTCCTCCTACTCTTCCTCCTCCTCCTCTTCTTCCTCTTCCCCCTACTCTTCCTCCTCCTCCTTCTCCTCCTCGTCCATAGTGTAAATTACAAGGAGTCGGCAGCTGTCAAAGTGACATATTGGCTCATTACTCTTTCCCCCTCCGGCCTGTCAAAACAATGGGGTCGGATGCTGCTTCCCCTCCTCCATTCTATCTAATTATCTTTCTCCCTCATTCTATCTGTCTGTCTATCTCTGTCTCACAGGTACACATAAATACAAGTATACATAGTATAAATTACCTAGGATAACCCAAGAAACCCAGACAAAGTGCTATACTCTGCTTGAAGATGCGAGTAAAAGTGATGACGCAGTCTTGTGGCTCTCTGAGACAGAGAGCTAGATGGATAGACAGGGAGCTTGACAGACAGGCAAATAGACAGACAGAAATGTTAGTATACCAGCAAAAACAAAGGGAGGGCGATGTTCATCTCATCTTTTGGCATCAGCTCTACCCTCATTTACCCTCATCAAATGTCAGCACTTATCAGATGTTATCTCCCCTTATCTTGTTACTGTCATGGGTGAACATTTATTATTACATATTATTATTATTACCTATTATTATTATTATGTATTATTATTATTATGTATTATTATTATTATGTATTATTATTATTATGTATTATTATTATGTATTATTGTTATTACGTATTCTTCTTCTTCCTCCTCCTCCTCCTCCTCTTCTTCCTCCTCCTCCTCCTCCTCTTCTTCTTCCTCCTCTTCTTCTTCCTCCTCCTCCTCCTCTTCTTCTTCCTCCTCTGCCTCCTCCTCCTCTTGCCTCCTCCTCCTCTTGCCTCCTCCTCCTCTTGCTTCCTCCTCCTCTTGCCTCCTCCTCCTCTTGCCTCCTCCTCCTCTTGCCTCCTCCTCCTCCTCCATTCTTGGAACAAGTTTGAAGAGCTTGTAGTTCATAATCACTATCACTATCATCACCAATGCTCACATCTGAGTCTGGGATTTTGGAAAATAGGAGTTTCCTCTTTGATTCTGGTACAACTGAACGTGAACAAGATGGCCCAGCACCAGAGGTGGAAGGCTGTGGGTTGTCTGGGTTTTCCTCACTATTACCCATATTATGGTCATTAGTTTCGGTCAAAACCTCACCAGAACCTTGAAACTCATCTTCACTGACACTTCCATCTGTATTAGAACTGTCACTGGGGAACAAAAGTGTCCCAATTCGCCGAGGAGTGAGGAACTTCTTACCGCAGGGCACGGTGGAAATTGTGTACTATGATGGCATTCCCACAATGCACCACTGGGTCCCAGATTTTTTTCCTACTGCGCACACCCACCACACAGACCCATTCTCTCACATCTAGGCTTATCAGCCTTTTCCTGCGAGATTTGAGGCCGCTAGAATTTATGCGTACTAGTACGTCAAAAACCCCTACGCGTAAGACGTACTAGTACGACCAAAACCCTCAAAGGGTTAAGTATGAGACAGGGAGCCAGTGCTACCTACACCTGGGCTACCTGCACCTGACTTCCTACAAATAAGTACTACTCACCTCTCTCCCTACATTAAGATTACAAATACTTTAAGATAAGTAATGAATTTACTGTGAATGTATTTTACTTTGTGTGTTTTTAATGCCTAGTTCTATTACTAACTTAATATAATTTAGTGTAAACTTGTTGTCTGGCATTTATATGCATTTATAAATGGAAAAAATGGAGTTCTGCTTTCCAGCGATGTCTGCTTTCCGGCAACAGCCTGGAACCTAACCCGCCGTATAAGTGGGGCCCTACTGTACTTGCAACATCTGCCACATTGCTCCTCTATGTTTTTTCTAAATCCATAAATGCAATAAAAACTTCCCTACCTTTATCTAAATACTGTTCACATATATGCTTCAATGTAAACACTTGATCTACACATCCCCTACCCACTCTGAAACCTCTTTGCTCATCCGCAATCCTACATTCTGTCTTACCTCTAATTCTTTCAATTATAACCCTACCGTACATTTTTCCTGGTATACTCAGTAAACTTATTCCTCTATAATTTTTACAATCTCTTTTGTCCCCTTTCCCTTTATATAAAGGGACTATACATGCTCTCTGCCAATCCCTTGGTACCTTCCCCTCTTTCATACATTTATTAAACAAAAATACCAACCACTCCAACACTGTATCCCCCCCTGCTTTTAACATTTCTGTCATGATCCCATCAGTTCCAGCTGCTTTACCCCCTTTCATTCTGCATAATGCCTCACATACCTCCCCCATACTTACATTCTGCTCTTCTTCACTCCTAAAAGATGGTATACCTCCCTGGCCAGTGCATGAAATTACCGCCTCCCTTTCTTCCTCAACACTTAAAAGTTCCTCAAAATATTCTTGCCATCTACCTAATACCTCCCTCTCCCCATCTACTAACTCCCCTACTCTGTTTTTAACTGACAAATCCATTCGTTCCCTAGGCTTTCTTAACTTGTTTAACTCACTCCAAATTTTTTTCTTATTTTCATTAAAATTTCTTGACAGTGCCTCTCCCACTCTATCATCTGCTCTCCTTTTGCACTCTCTCACCACTCTCTTCACCTTTCTTTTACTCTCCATATACTCTGCTCTTCTTATAACACTTCTGCTTTGTAAAAACCTCTTTTAAGCTACCTTTTTCTCTTTTATCACACCCTTTACTTCATCATTCCACCAATCACTCCTCTTTCCTCCTGCCCCCACCCTCCTATAACCACAAACTTCTGCCCCACATTCTAATATTGCATTTCTAAAACTATTCCAACCCTCTTCAACCCCCCACTACTCATCTTTGCACTAGCCCACCTTTCTGGCAATAGTCGCTTATATCCCACCTGAACTTCCTCCTCCCTTAGTTTATACACTGTCACCTCCCTCTTACTTGTTGTTGCCACCTTCCTCTTTTCCCATCTACCTTTTACTCTAACTGTAGCTACAACTAAATAATGATCCGATATATCAGTTGCCCCTCTATAAACATGTACATCCTGGAGCCTACCCATCAACCTTTTATCCACCAATACATAATCTAACAAACTACTTTCATTACGTGCTATATCATACCTTGTATATTTATCCTCTTTTTCATAAAATATGTATTACTTATTACCAAATCTCTTTCTACACATATTTTTTTTATTATATATTATCACACTGGCCAGTTCCCACCAAGGCAGGGTGGCCCAAAAAAGAAAAACTTTCACCATCATTCACTCCATCACTGTCTTGCCAGAAGGGTGCTTTACACTACAGTTTTTAAACTGCAACATTAACACCCCTCCTTCAGAGTGCAGGCACTGTACTTCCCATCTCCAGGACTCAAGTCCGGCCTGCCGGTTTCCCTGAACCCCTTCATAAATGTTACTTTGCTCACACTCCAACAGCACGTCAAGTATTAAAAACCATTTGTCTCTATTCACTCCTATCAAACACGCTCACGCATGCCTGCTGGAAGTCCAAGCCCCTCGCACACAAAACCTCCTTTACCCCTTCCCTCCAACCTTTCCTAGGCTGACCCCTACCCCGCCTTCCTTCCACTACAGACTGATACACTCTTGAAGTCATTCTGTTTCGCTCCATTCTCTCTACATGTCCGAACCATCTCAACAACCCTTCCTCAGCCCTCTGGACAACAGTTTTGGTAATCCCGCACCTCCTCCTAACTTCCAAACTACGAATTCTCTGCATTATATTCATAGCACACATTGCCCTCAGACATGACATCTCCACTGCCTCCAGCCTTCTCCTCGCTGCAACATTCATCACCCATGCTTCACACCCATATAAGAGCGTTGGTAAAACTATACTCTCATACATTCCCCTCTTTGCCTCCAAGGACAAAGTTCTTTGTCTCCACAGACTCCTAAGTGCACCACTCACCCTTTTCCCCTCATCAATTCTATGATTCACCTCATCTTTCATAGACCCATCCGCTGACACGTCCACTCCCAAATATCTGAATACATTCACCTCCTCCATACCCTCTCCCTCCAATCTGATATCCAATCTTTCATCACCTAATCTTTTTATCCTCATAACCTTACTCTTTCCTGTATTCACTTTTAATTTTCTTCTTTTGCATACCCTACCAAATTCATCCACCAATCTCTGCAACTTCTCTTTAGAATCTCCAAAGAGCACAGTGTCATCAGCAAAGAGCAACTGTGACAACTCCCACTTTGTGTGTGATTCTTTATCTTTTAACTCGCACTTACTTCTCTTACAACCCCATCTATAAATATATTAAACAACCACGGTGACATCACACATCCTTATCTAAGGCCTACTTTTACTGGGAAATAATTTCCCTCTTTCCTACATACTCTAACTTAAGCCTCACTATCCTCGTAAAAACTCTTCACTGCTTTCAGTAACCTACTTCCTACACCATACACCTGCAACATCTGCCACATTGCCCCCCTATCCACCCTGTCATATGCCTTTTCCAAATCCATAAATGCCACAAAGACCTCTTTAGCCTTATCTAAATACTGTTCACTTATGTGTTTCACTGTAAACACCTGGTCCACACACCCCCGACCTTTCCTACCTTTCTACACATAGCTCAATTAAAGGCTCCCCATTTACATTTACCCCTGGCACCCCAAATTTACCTACTACTCCCTCCATAACATTTTTACCCACTTTAGCATTGAAATCCCCAACCACCATTACTCTCACACTTGATTCAAAACTCCCCACGCATTCACTCAACATTTCCCAAAATCTCTCTCTCTCTCTCCTCTACACTTCTCTCTTCTCCAGGTGCATATACGCTTACTATAACCCACTTTTCACATCCAATCTTTATTTTACTCCACATAATCCTTGAATTAATACATTTATAGTCCAGAAATAGAGATGATTTTGATTGGTTTTAGCATCTTTTCCTGCCATAGCTTATCCTTAAACATTATTGCTACTCCTTTAGCTCTAACTCTATTTGAAACCCCTGACCTAATCCCATTTATTCCTCTCTATTGAAATTCTCCCACCCCCTTCAGCTTTGTTTCACTTAAAGCCAGGACATCCAGCTTCTTCTCATTCATAACATCCACAATCATCTCTTTCTTATCATTTGCACAACATCCACGCACATTCAGACTTCCCACTTTGACAATGTTCTTCTTATTCTTTTTAGCAATCTTTACAGGAAAAGGGGTTACTAGCCCATTGTTCCCGGCATTTTAGTTGACTTTTACAACACGCATGGCTTACGGAGGAAAGATTCTTATTCCACTTCCCCATCGATATAAAAGGAAAAGTAATAAGACCAAGAACTATTAAGATAAAATCAAAGAAAACTCAGATGAGTGTGTATAAATAAACGTGTACATGTATGTGTAGTGTGACCTAAGTGTAAGAAGAAGTAGCAAGACATACCTGTAATCTTGCATATTTATGAGACAGACAAAAGACACCAGCAATCCTACCATCATGTAAAACAATTACAGGCTTTCGTTTTACACTCACTTGGCAGGACAGTAGCACCTCCCTGGGCGGTTGCTGTCTACCAACCTACTACCTATGATATATATATATATATTCTTTCTTTCAACAAACCAGCCGTATCCCACCAAGGCAGGGTGGCGCAAAAAGAAAAACAAAAGTTTCTCTTCTTAAATTTAGTAATTTATACAGGAGAAGAGGTTACTAGCCCCTTGCTCCCTGCATTTTAGTCGCCTCTTACAACACGCATGGCTTACGGAGGAAGAATTCTATTCCACTTCCCCATGGAGATAAGAGGAAATAAACAAGAATAAGAACTAGAAAGAAAATAGAAGAAAACCCAGAGGGGTGTGTATATATATGCTTGTACATGTATGTGTAGTGTGACCTAAGTGTAAGTAGAAGTAGCAAGACGGACCTGAAACCTTGCATATTTATGAGACAGAAAAATGGACACCAGCAATCCTACAATCATGTAAAACAATTACAGGCTTTCGTTTTACACTCATTTGGCAGAATGGTAGTACCTCCCAGGGCGGTTGCTGTCTACCAACCTACTACCTAGAAAAATATATATATATATATATATATATATGGATGTGAAGCTTGGGTGGTAAATGCAGCAGCGAGGAGACGGTTGGAGGCAGTGGAGATGTCCTGTCTAAGGGCAATGTGTGGTGTAAATATTATGCAGAAAATTCTTAGTGTGGAAATTAGGAGAAGGTGTGGAGTTAATAAAAGCATTAGTCAGAGGGCAGAAGAGGGGTTGTTGAGGTGGTTTGGTCATTTAGAGAGAATGGATCAAAGTAGAATGACATGGAAAGCATATAAATCTATAGGGGAAGGAAAGAGGGGTAGGGGTCGTCCTCGAAAGGGTTGGAAAGAGGGGGTAAAGGAGGTTTTGTGGGCGAGGGGCTTGGACTTCCAGCAAGCGTGCATGAGCGTGTTAGATAGGAGTGAATGGAGACGAATGATACTTGGGACCTGACGATCTGTTGGAGTGTGAGCAGGGTAATATTTAGTGAAGGGATTCAGGGAAACCGGTTATTTTCATATAGTCGGACTTGAGTCCTGGAAATGGGAAGTACAATGCCTGCACTTTAAAGGAGGGGTTTGGGATATTGGCAGTTTGGAGGGATATGTTGTGTATCTTTATATGTATATGCTTCTAAACTGTTGCATTCTGAGCACCTCTGCAAAAGCAGTGATAATGTGTGCGTGTGGTGAAAGTGTTGAATGATGATGAAAGTATTTTCTTTTTGGGGATTTTCTTTCTTTTTTGGGTCACCCTGCCTCGGTGGGAGACGACCGACTTGTTGAAAAAAAAAAAAATATATATATATATGTATATATATATATACATACACACACCTACCATACGACTTACGACCACTCGACTTACGACCGTGTTTTTTATACCAAATTTCTGGGAAATAAACAACTATTTGTGTTGTACACAGTGTTTATCCTAAACCTTACAGTATAAAATACAGTACTAACAACATAAAACGTAAAGTAAAACATGAAATACCAAAATAAAACAATAAAATAAAGTCATTACAAAAATGTTTAGTTGATATTCAGTAGTAAAGTTCGACTTACAACTATTTCGACTTACGACCGGTTTCTCGGAACCGAACTCTGTCATAAGTCGGATGGTAGGTGTACATATATTTATAATATATATATATATATATATATATATATATATATATATATATATATATATATGCAATAAGATCACAGTAAACAGGTGATTTCAGAATATGCAAAACAACCACTCTGAAAGAATAGAGAAATTCCAAGCGCTTTCGTGACTACTCACATTATCAAGGAACTATGAAAGTAAAGCATCCAAGGAAGCTATATAAGGGGTCTGGTCGGCACCTCACTATCAGATCCCACAACGGTTTAAACACGTGACGCGCGGCGAGCCAACTTGGAAAGGTCCTTGGCACAACTCATATTCTACCCAAGAAATAAGAAATTTTAAAGATTATTTGTCCAGTGTATTATTAAATTCTTCCCAAATTCTATTAATTATAAATGGATCTAATTTATATAAACCAAAGGAAATATTCATATTATTGTCAAAACTGCTTTTTATGAAACAAGATTCAATTATATTCCTGTCGACCATGGACTTGCTTGATACTACTTTCTCAACTTTTTGAAAATCAATTGGATGGTTAAAATGTCTTACATGAATAAATAGAGCATTGGAATCTTGTCCAGTTCTAATGCTATATTTATGTTGTTTTAATCTTAGTTCGAGATTTTTACCAGTTTGACCGTAATAAACTTTGGAATTTCTCTATTCTTTCAGAGTGGTTGTTTTGCATGCATGCATGTATGTATGTATGTATGTATGTATGTATGTATGTGTGTGTGTGTGTGTATATATATATATATATATATATATATATATATATATATATATATATATATATATATATATATATATATATATATATATATATATATATATATATATTTATTTATTTTTTTTTTTTTTTTTTCAACAAGTCGGCCGTCTCCCACCAAGGCAGGGTGACCCAAAAAAGAAAGAAAATCCCCAAAAAGAAAATACTTTCATCATCATTCAACACTGTCACCACACTCACAAATTATCACTGTTTTTGCAGAGGTGCTCAGAACACAACAGTTTAGAAGCATATACGTATAAAGATACACAACATATCCCTAAAAACTGCCAATATCCCAAACCCCTCCTTTAAAGTGCAGGCATTGTACTTCCCATTTCCAGGACTCAAGTCCGACTATATGAATATAACCGGTTTCCCTGAATCCCTTCACTAAATATTACCCTGCTCACACTCCAACAGATCGTCAGGTCCCAAGTATCATTCGTCTCCATTCACTCCTATCTAACACGCTCACGCACGCTTGCTGGAAGTCCAAGCTCTTCGCCCACAAAACCTCCTTTACCCCCTCCCTCCAACCTTTTCGAGGACGACCCCTACCCCGCCTTCCTTCCCCTACAGACTTATACACTCTCCATGTCATTCTACTTTGATCTATTCTCTGTAAATGACCAAACCACCTCAACAACCCCTCTTCAGCCCTCTGACTAATACTTTTATTAACTCCACACCTTCTCCTAATTTCCACACTCCGAATTTTCTGCATAATATTTACACCACACATTGCCCTTAGACAGGACATCTCCACTACCTCCAACCGCCTCCTCGCTGCAGCATTTACAACCCAAGCTTCACATCCATATAAGGGTGTTGGTACTATACTTTCATACATTCCCTTCTTTGCCTCCATAGGTAACATTTTTTTTGTCTCCACATATACCTCAATGCACCACTAACCTTTTTTCGTTCATCAATTCTATGATTAACCTCATCCTTCACAAATCCATCTGCTGACATGTCAACTCCCAAATATCTGAAAACATTCACTTCTTCCATACTCCTCCCCAATTTGATATCTAATTTTTCTTTATCTAAATCATTTGATACCCTCATCACCTTATACATATATACCCACACATGCATATACACCCACACACACACACAAATAACCGACACCTAGGAAAGTTATTTGTATATTGTTCCACCCACTGTATTGTGACTATTCATTCTTTAACTCTTGTATTTAAGATAAATACATATAAATACAATACCTGACAGCAGACATGTTCAAACAGACTGCCATGTCAGTGATCAAATATACATTTAAACATCAAATATAAATTTACAAGTCTTGTAACTAGTCTGAACATGTTGTGCTCTGATCAAACTTCAGTGCAAGTTTTTCAAAGCTAAAAAAAAATGCACAGTGGTCAACTGATTTTCTGTAGTGAGAAGAGGCTGTGTCAGGCTTCAGCACTTGACATATTTAACTAGATTAGGAGTAAATCCCAGTTTAGTGTAGCAGTGTACCAATAACTGATATGATTGTCATAAAGATTTAATTGCTAAATAATCCTTGGACTTTATTATATTTCAAGATTATTTTTAACCCATTTAGATTTTTTTTATAAATTTATATTCCATAAAATCTGTATTCTCCATACGAAAGTAGAGAAGAATCCTTCCATGAACCATGCCTGCCATTAAAGGTGGATAAAATGCTGGGAGCAAGGGGCTAGTAATCCCTTTTCTGGCACAGAGGACTCCCGATTTTTGTAATTAATCCATTCCAGAGAGAGTGACTAATCCCGAATGTGACAAATTCCTAATTAATTTTCCCCATAAGAAATGATGGAAATCCAATTAATCCATTTCAGACACCCAAAAGTATTAACAAAATGTTTTCTACATGAAATATACATTTACCTACACATAAAACAATGATACATGAAGAATAAAATAATAATATCACACTTACCTTTATTGAAGACATGGTGATGTATGGAAGATGGGAGGGGAGAGGATGGAGGAGTTTACAAGTGTTTGGAAGGGAAATCCCCTTCCATAAAGACTTCTGGTACCAAGTCTTTATCCTTGGTTACTTCCCTTCTTTGTTTTTTAATGCCACTAGGACCAGCTTGAGAGTCAATGGACCCGTCACTCAAAAAAGTGTTCCGGAGAGGTCTATTTCTGACATATGTTAGGAATTGTGTTGGGAGACAGGACAAGATAGTCCTTCAATACGACACCAATATCAGCTCTACGGCTTATTTATCTAGCACAATTCATCTAATATGCCATAATAAACAATATTAACAATAGAAAAATGAAATATATTCTAGACTGAATAAAATAAGACATTAAGAATGTTACGAGTGGTGGTGTGTTGTTGGGTGTATAAGGGCCACTGAAAGATAAGCCTTACATAGTGGTGGTGAAGGCAGTAGCAGAGGCAGCAGAGTTAGTCAGTAGCCCTATATACCTTCAACAACAATGGAGGAGTCAGTTTCATGCTGTCATTTTTCTATCGATTAATCGCTTAACTTACTTGCTACACTGTTAATGCAACATTATCGCTAGCTGGTGCTATAGCCTTTATCAACTCCTGCTGCTTTAGTATCGTACATATTGCATAATCACTGAAAAAGGCACATTCTCCCCTCTCTCTCAGCCCTTTACCGAAGGGCTGGCTGGCACTAGGAACTTTCTTTGGGCTCATGGTGGCTTATTTAGCAGTTGCAAGCACTAAAAGAATGGAATAATACAAAATATATCGTATGAATGCATGGGTTCATCCTCACTGGCTGATAAACAATGACACACTGGCTGTAAATGGCGTGTTGGGCCGTGCAGACACGTTCGGGACGAATGATTAATACCAAGTTCAGTGACAATCACCAAGCCAATATTTTGACGAAAAAAACATTACCTATTCCGAATATTACGAATTCTGATGACGTAATCCGGGGGTCCACTGTATATATTGCTAAATGTAAGAAGAAAAAGTTCTTTGTCAGGTCACCATACCTTGGTGGGAGATGGTCAGTGTGTTAAAAAAAAACTATTAAAATACTACAGTGGTACCCTGAATTTCGACCGAAATCCATTCCAGAAGGCTGTTCGGGTGCCATTGCTGACTGAATTTGTTCCCATAAGGAATAATGTAAATTAGATTAGTCCATTTCAGACCCCCAAAAATACACTTAAAAAAGCACTTACAAAAATACACTTACATAACTGTTTGAGTTGGGAACTGTTCAAAATTCGAGGTACCACTGTCAATGTACAAACTAATAAATCAATATATAACTTATAAATACAAGTGCCTTAAGTGTCAAGTACAGGAAGAAAATGTAAGACTGAATGAAGTGTTAGGCGCAGAAGGAACAGAGAAAGTTGCCTGTCAGCACTATAACTGTGAAATATGTGACAAAACTGAAAGGATTAGAGGTCACTGAAATAAAACTCCTAAATGAGTTACATCATTAACCCTTTCAGGGTCCAAGGCCCAAATCTGGAGTCACGCACCAGTGTCCAAGAATTTTCAAAAGAAAAATTTGTTATTTTTTCTTATGAAATCGTAGAGAATCTTTTTGTGAAGGTAATAAAACAAAAAGTACGAAATTTGGTGGAAAATTGACGAAATTATGCTCTCGCGAATTTTGATGTGTCAGCGATATTTACGAATCGGCGATTTTGCCGACTTTGACTCCCATTTTAGGCCAATTACATTATTCCAATCAACCAAATTCTTAGCTATTTCACTAGTATTACTTCTATTCTATCGATTGAGCACAAGAAATCGCCAAGTCAACTGTTTCAACTACAAAATAAAGTGATCGGAAATTGTTAATTTGGCCAATTTAACACAAAGTTCAAAATATTCCAATTTCAAAATAGGGTCCAGAATGAACAATGTAGGCATTCCTGGCACTAAAATAACATTTCCTCTGTTCATTAGTTATGTTTTGAGGCTTTACAAATAAATTCCATTTTGATTTTTTATTCATATAATGAATTTTTATTTACACCAAAAAATAGAAGATTTAGTTATGCAATACTGTAATAATTGTATAAATATCATCAACATATTTGTGAATGTATATTAGACCCACCAGCTGGCGTGTATTAGATGTGTGAGGTCGTTTGTTTACTCTTGAATATCGGCAAAAATTTAACATTTCTGCTACTTTGAGCTCAGTTTCACGCCATTTCCAGTGCTAAAACCAATCAAAATCATCTCTATTTCTGTAATATGTCTTCCATTCTATCAAATGAGACCAAGAAATCGCAAATACAACTATAAAAAACATACGAAAAAACACTGCAAAGTTGCTGTTTTAATCGAAAAATCATGATTTCATTTTTTTTCTCTCATTATACACAGTGTGCTGCAGGATCTGTTTTATGTGGTGCACACATACCACATAGATGTATTCTCTCATATCTAGGCCCAAATGTACCACTCACAGTTTATCAGAGTGAGCTGAGCTCATGGCGTAGATCTACGGTTTGGACCCTGAACGTAAAGCCGTAGATCTATGGGACGGACCCTGAAAGGGTTAACAAGTAAAGAATGTTAATCATTCAAATATAGAACAGACTTAAATTGTACAGAGGGATCACAAACTCTCGGAAAGTTGGTGAAAACATTATCACCACCTCAGCAATCTGTATCATAAAATCATATTAGATGAAATGCAAGAAGATTTAGTGCTTTCTGGCAATGAACTGGATAACAGTACAAGTTGAACTGCTTCAGTAAGATAAGATCACAGAAAAACAAAGTTTATTTCAAGAATGGGTAGAGCTAAAGGAAGAGAATAGCTAAAGAACTGGCTATAATAAAAGATTTTGGAATCTTAACAACTGCACATAACACAAAGCACTAGACAAAGCAATTTTAAGATTTTTTTTATGCCCTCAATCTTTCATTCATAGCTGCTACAGACAAGTATTTTAAAGAAATGATAAATATTGCAAGGCCAAGTTATAAAACTCCATCATGCAAAGATCTTTTTGTTGACGTCTACAATGATGTAAAGAAGAGTTGGAAAGAAAAGTCGAGTGTGGCCAGTTGTACAATGACATTATGCATGGATGGAAGGTCATCTGTGAAGAATGACTATTGTAGTCTTATCAATGTACAGAGGTCACACAGCATTTGTACTTAATGCCATTAATTCAGGATCTGCAAAAAAACTTCAGAATATTGTATACAAGAAGTCAATAGTAGAAGCAGCCAGAGAAAAGTACACCACAAAAAAGAATGTTTTTTTTTTTTATATACAGCTATTCAGCCTGCATATTGTCAAATATTTTTTTGATTATTGAAAAGGGATTTTAATATCAAGAATCAATAGCTTTAAGAGGCAATAAATGAAATGGGAATTAACTATTCTTACAATTAAATATAAATATTTCCTTCATAGTGCTCTTTAAATTAAAAATTAACATTAAAATCCTAATGTATAATTTGAAAGGCAAATCCTTAAAAAAGCAAAATATTTTAATGTTTAGTGCAACTATTCTATATATATATATATATATATATATATATACAGAATATTTTTTTCAACAGGTCAGCTATCTCCCACCAAGGCAGGGGGACCCAAAAATGAAAAACTTTCAAAATTATTCACACAATCACCATCTTGCAGAGGCGCCTAGATACGACAGTTCAGATGTCACTCCAAACAACCAATATCCCAAACCCCCTTCTTTAACCCTTTGACTGTTTCAGGCCCCTTTCTGAAACTGTCATTCTATGTCGCTAAATTTTTGAAAAAAAAAATTATTTTTTCTTATGAAATGATAGAGAATCTTTTCCCGATGGTAATAACACCAAAAGTTCGAAATTTGGTTGAAAACTCATGGAATTGTGCTCCCGCGAAGTTAGCGGTCTCGGCGACATATGCGTATCGGCGATTTCACCGACTTTGAGCCCTATTTTCAGCCAATTCCATTGTTCCAGTTGACCAAACTCATAGCTATTTCTTTAGAACTCCATTTTATCTATCAGCTGAGTACAAGAAACCTCCCATTTACCAATCTGGACCACCCAATATTGTGGTCAGAAATTGGCAATTTGGCCAATTTCACACAAACTAAAAAAGATGCCAATTTCAAAATAGGGTCCAGAATAAACAAGGTAGACATTCTTGGCACTAAAATAACATATCCTCTGTTCATTAGTCACATCTCTAGGCCCCTCTTATATTATTATTGCTTTCTATTTTGATTTTTTATTAATACAAAAAAATACAAAATTTACTGTTATGCAGACTACTGCATTATTGTAAAAATGGTATAAATAATATCAGTGCACTAGTGAAAGAATATTAGACTCCCCAGTTGACGTGTATTGGACGTGTGGTGTGATTTGTTTACTCCTGAACATTGGTAAAAATCGAACATTTCCGCTACTTTGAGCTCAGTTTCAAGGTCGTTTTCATCGTCAAAGTAATGAAAATCATCTCTATTTCTGTAATATGTTTTCCATTTTATCACCGAAGACCATGAAAATGCAAATACATCGATAAATACAATATGAAAATACACCTCAAATTCGGCGTTTTAATCCAAAAAAACGATCAGAGTTTTTTGTTTCTCATTACGCACTGTGCTGCAGGATTTTTTTTATGTGGTGCACACTGACCACACAGACCCATTCTCTCACGTGTGGGCCTACCAGCTTTCTTCCGCTTGATTTGAAGCCGTTAGAATTATTGAGTATATATACGTCTGAAACACTGGCTCGTAAGACGTATATATGACCAAAACAGTCAAAGGGTTAAAGTGCAGGCACTGTGCTTCCCACCTCCAGGACTCAAGTCCAGGTAATTGGTTTCCCGGAATCCCTTCACAAAATATTACCCTGCTCACACTCCAACAGCTCATCAAGTCCCAGACACCATTCACTCCTATCTAACATGCTTACACATGTCTGCTGTATGTCCAAGCCCCTTGCACACAAAAACCTCTTTTACCCTCTCCCTCCATCCTTTTCTAGGACCCCTCCTACTCTTCCTCCCCTCCACTACAGATTTATACACCCTTCAAGTCATCATATTTTGCTCCATCCTCTCTAAATGACCAAATCACCTCAACAACCCTTCGTCAGCCCTTTGAATAATACCTTTAGTAAGCCCACACCTCCTCCAAATTCCCACACTACAAATTCTCTGCTTAATATTTACATTATATATTACCCTTAGACATTACCTCTCCACTGCCTCCAGCTTCCTCCTTGCTGCAGCATTTACAACCCATGCTTCGCACACACCTCCACACCCACCCCCCCAAACACACACCCATACGTATATATATTTTTTTCAACACATCAGCCATCTCCCACTGAGGCAAGGTGACCCAAAAAAGAAAAACACTTTCATCATTCAAGACTTTCACTATCATTTACAACATAATCACTGTCTTTGCAGAGGTACCCAGATATGACAGTTTAGATGTCACTCCATACAGCCAATATCCCAAATCCCTCCTTTAAAGTGCAGGCATTGTACTTCCCACCTCCAGGACTCAAGTTTGGCTAATCGGTTTCCATGAATCCCTTCACAATAAATTACCCTGCTCACACTCCAACAGCTAATCAGATCCCAAAAACCATTCGTCTCCATTCACTCCTATCTAACATGCTCACATGGCTGCTGCATGTCTAAGCCCTTTGCACACAAAATTGTGTTATACAGCAGGTTTATTCAAAATGTACAGACAATGAGGTTAAAATGAAATGAACGAAGAAGTTGATGAAAGAAGATGAACAATTTGACCATGTCTTTACATATAGATGCTCAGTTTACTATCTTAATCTGCTGGAAAATGTAGTTACATCTCAAACTGCCATGAAATATGTATGATTTTTATTATTACATTCATGGGAGGAGGCGCTAAACCTGTAAAGGGTTATACAGTGCATGTGGAAACAGGAGATATACAGGTTCAATCCAAGGAAAGGGAGCACAAGTTCAATTCATTAGTAGATTAGACACAAAAGTACATCTGAAACCATCATCAGCCTCATGATTATTATTATTATAATAAAAAAGAAGCGCTAAGCCACAAGGGCTATGCATGGTAGGGAAGGAAGCGAGAGTATTGGGCGGTAGAAGGGGGGAGGGATGATCAGTAGGTTACAGAAAACAGCGGGGCAGGGGATGGTGCGGGGGTAGAGGGCAGCAAGAGATTGAGGTAGAAAGGGCTGAAGCTATCATCAGAGTTTGTGAAGTAAGTCAGTTGTTGTCAAAAAGTCAATGAGAGAGTCCGGATGAAAGGTGGGTCCATCAGCGAGAAGGGAAGGTAAAGAGAGAGCAGCAGAGCGAAGACGACGTTGGAGGTATATTCTGCGTGCTCGTTGATAAAGTGGGCAGTCTAATAGAATGTGGCTAACCGATAATGGAACCTGACAATTCTCACAGAGAGGAGCAGGGCGCCTCTCCATGAGATAACCATGAGTAAGACGAGTATGGCCAATGCGAAGACGGGAGAGAGTAGTCTCCCAACCTCAACACTGGTGACAAGACGACGGCCAGTAACCTATAGTACTCGGTTTAATAGATTGAGGTTTGTTATTGAGCAGAGTAGACCAACGTTGTTGCCAACGGGTGTGAAGGCGGGTAGCTATTGCAGCAAAATAGTCCAGAAATGGAACACCTCTATATGAAACTGGTAGGTCATGTACTGCTGACCGCGAAGCAGTGTCTGCCTGTTCATTGCCCTGTACGTCAACATGACCAGGGACCCAACAAAAAACAATATTTTTATGCTTGGTAAAGATGCGGCGTAGCCAAAGTTGGATACGGAGGACTAAGGGGTGAGGTGTATCAAATTTCTGTATAGCCTGTAAAGCACTAAGGGAGTCTGAGACAACCACAAATGATGACACAGGCATAGATGCAATACGGATAAGTGCTGCAAGAATGGCATACAATTCAGCAGTAAAGATATTAGCTGAAGATAGTAAATGCCCTCGTACGATGCTGTCCGGAAACATTGCTGCGAATCCTACGCCGTCAGAAGACTTAGAGCCATCTGTGTACACTGCAATGGCATGAGAATGAGACTGGAGGTGGGCAAGAAAAAGAGAGCGGGAAGCTACCGTAGACAGTCGGGCTTTCGAGTAAGGGAGTGAGAAAGAGCAGACTCGAACAGCTGGCGCTTCCCAGAGGGGTAGGGAAAAGGGAGATGCTACATGAACATAGAGAGGTGGTAATTGAAGAGAAGACAAGAGCGAATGTAGGCGAAGAGAGAAGGGACGGAGCAAACAGGGGGAGCGAACAAATAAAGAATGTCTACTAATATCGGTGACCATTCTATAAATGGAAGGATTGTGGAGATCATGAGAGCATACATAGTAGTGAAGGCAATGGGCATCACGGCGATCGGATAAGGATGGAACGTTCGCTTCTGCATAGAGGCTCTCAACAAGGAAAGAGGAAAAGGAACCAAGGCATAAACGTAATCCTTGGTGATGAATGGGGTTAAGGCATGAAAGAGAGTAGCAGGAGAGGCCACTGAATAGATCTGGTCACCATAATCAAGTTTCGATAAAATGAGGGCGGAATGGAGGCGAAGGAGAGTTCGATGATCAGCTCCCCATGAAAGATGAGCAAGGGTTTTAAGAAGGTTCAGCCGGCTGTGACAAGTTGCCTTCAGAGAGGTAATGCGAGGTTTCCAGGATAACCTACGGTCAAAGAGGAGGCCTAGAAACCTGACTGTATCACGTTCAGGGATACGGGAGCCAAAAAGGTACAAAGGATGATCGGAGATGACAGAGCGTCTAGTGAAATTAATTTGGCGAGTTTTGGTACTGGAAAATTTAAACCAAGGTGTGGTGGCCCAATTGGAAACACGGTCGACCGCATGTTGGAGAGGAACTGTAATGAGGTGACAGTCAGCGCCTGCACATGCAATAGCAAAGTCATCAACATAGAGTGATGACCAAATATTGGATGTAAGACTAGAGGCCAAATCATTTATAGCAAGGAGAAAAAGTGTTGTGCTCAGAACACATCCCTGGGGGACACTTTCAGCTTGGATAAAGTCCGGGGAGAGCACATTATTAACCCGAACACGGAAATGTCTGTCAGTTAAAAAGATTTTAAGGAAGGATGGTAGATTGCCTCGAAGGCCTAAGGAGCGGGCTTGGGCCAAAATATTATACCTCCAAGTTGTGTCATATGCCTTCTCAAGGTCAAAAAATATGGCAATAACTGAGTGGTTATTCACAAAGGCATTAGGAACATATGTATCCAAGCGTAGTAAGGGGTCTATGGTAGAATGGCCTTTACGAAAGCCATATTGACAAGTGGAGAGACTGTTTTGTGTCTCTAAATACCACATTAAACGTCTATTTACCACGCGTTCCATCACTTTGCAAACTGCACTGGTAAGAGCAATGGGACGATAGTGGGAGGCTTCATGTCCCGTAGTACCCGGTTTGCGGAAAGGGAGAACAATGGCAGATTTCCACAGCTGTGGAAGAACTCCCTGTGACCAAATAAGATTGAAAAGGCGTAATAGGACTGCAAGGGCTGACTGATGTAAATGTTGTAGCATACGAATATGAATGTCGTCGGGCCCAACTGCCGATGATCGGCAAGCTGAGTGTGTTGCCTCCAGTTCCTGAAGTGTAAAAGGCACATTATACTGTTCTTCTCTGAGAGAAGAAAAGTCCAAGGGTGCTAACTCTCTGGCAGACTTTGAGGAAAGAAACGAGGGGCATAGATGTAGCCCCTGAGAAATACGGACCAGATGATTGCCAATTTCATTGGCAATCATCTGCATTAAGCACTTAATATATGAAGGTGCAAAGATGTTATCAGGAGTTTAAATGCATTCAATAATGAATTAACCATTCTTTTCCACTGTACGGGGTTGGGAACCTAAGAGCCACATAAATGGGGCCCACCTGTAGTTAAATAGTTGGGTTGTTAGACTGCAACAGCCCTTAGGCCATCACACCTTTTCAAGCCAACAAATCAATGGCCCAGGGATCACCAGAATCTTTCAACCTGATTTTGATAATTTTTCCATATTTTCTTTGTTTTATGCACCTGTAAAGCAGAGGGTACAATACCATTATTAGATAGAGAATATTAATGTCCTAGTTCCCATTTCATGATAACATGGGCTTTGACAGGAAAACGCAATTATTTTTTGTTAAACAAACCATTCTTCTGGTGATTATCTAGGTTATTTAGCAAGGGTCCACTGTACTGTACATATAGTATTATCAGGTATCTCTCTCTCCTCTGTTCCAAAAACAACCAAAGTACTTTGAGGCATTCCCAATAGTTTAGATGCTTAATTAATTCTTTGGGAAGTATATGACCTCTGTACATTTTTCAGCTCCACTAACTCTCCTGCCTCAAAGAGTGCAGTGAGATCAGAACAATATTCAAGTTACAAACATAAGCACATGTGACTTTAAAAAGTAAAATCATTAGCATTGCTTCTTGTTTTGACAATATTCTTAATCCACCTTATCACTTTTCTGGCTTTTGCTGTCTCTACCTTAGTTTTTTCCATATTTTTCCATATAACAGATCCTCTGGTATAATTATTTCTAAATCTTTTACTTACTGTTGCCCACAGCAACACCAAAGTTTAAGAATCAAAATTTACCTTGGAAAGTAAAGAACTTGGAATCACACAAGGCAAATATGATCAATGAAGATTATTATTTTTATTATTAACACACGGGCCATTTCCCACCAAGGCAGAGTGGCCAAAAAAAAAGAAACTTTCATTATCACTCACTCCATCACTGTCTTCCCAGAGGCATGCTTACACTGGTTATAAAACTGCAATATTAACACCCCTCCTTCAGAGTGCCAGCACTGTACATCCCATCTCCAGGAATTAAGTCCAGCCTGCTGGTTTCCCTGAATCCCTTCATAAATGTTACCTTCCTTACACTCCAACAGCACATCAAGTCTTAAAAACCATTTGTCTCCATTCGCTCCTATCTAATGCGCTCACACATGCTTGCTGGAAATCCAAGCCCCTTGCACACAAAACCTCCTTTACCCTCTCCCTCCAACCTTTCCTAGGCTGACCCCTACCCCACCTTCCATTCACTACAGATTTATACACACTCGAAGTCATTCTATTTCATTCCATCCTCTCTACATGTCCAAACCATCTCAATAACCCCTCCTCAGCCCTCTGGATAATAGTTTTGGTAAGCCCACACCTTCTCCTAATTTCCAAACTATGGATTCTCTGCATTTTATTCACACCACACACTGCCCTCAGACATGACATCTTCACTGCCTCCAGCCTTCTCACTGTTGTAAGATTCACAACCCATGCCTCACACCCATACAAGAGCATTGATATAACTATACTCTCATACATTTCCCTTTTTGCTTTCATGGATAAAGTTCTTTGTTTCCACAGACTCCTCAGTGCACCACTCACCCTTTTCCCCTCATCAATTCTATGATTCACCTCATCCTTCACAGACCCATCTACTGACACATCCACTCCTAAATATCTGAACACATTCACCTCCTCCATACCCTCTCCCTCCAATCTGATATCAAATCTTCTGTTACCTAATTTTTTTTATCCTCATCACCTTACTCTTTCCTATATTCACTTTTAATTTCCTTCTTTTACATACCCTACCAAACTCATCAACCAACCTTTGCAACTTCTCTTCAGAATTCAGCAAAAGCACAGTGTCATTAAAGAGCAACTGTGACAACTCCCACTTTGTGTTAGATTCTTTATCTTTTAACCCCACACCTCTTGCCAACAACCAAGCATTCACTTCTCTTACAACTCCATTTTTTTTATTTTATTTTTTTTTAATTATTAACACATCGGCTGATTCCCACCAAGGCAGGGTGTCCCGAAAAAGAAAAACTTTCATCATCATTCACTCCATCACTGTCTTGCCAGAGGGGTGCTTTACACTACAGGTATAAAACTGCAACAACAACACCCTTCCTTCAGAGTGCAGACACTGTATTTCCCATCCATCTCCAGGACTCAAGCCCGGCCTGCTGGTTTCCCTGAATCCTTTCATAAATGTTACTTCGCTCACACTCCAACAGCATGTCAAGTATTAAAAGCCATTTGTCTCCATTCACTCCTATCAAATACGCTCACACACGCTTGCTGGAAGTCCAAGCCCCTTGCACACAAAACCTCCTTTACCCCCTCCCTGCAACCTTTCCTCGGCCGACCCCTACCCCGCCTTCCCTCCACTATGGATTTACACACTCTAAGTTATTCTGTTTTGTTCCATTCTCTCTACATGTCCGAATCACCTCAGCAACCCCTCCTCAGCCCTCTGGATAATAGTTTTGGCAATCCCGCACCTCCTCCTAATGTCCAAACTACGAATTCTCTGCATTATATTCACACCATACACTGCCCTCAGACATGACATCCCCACTGCCTCCAGCCTTCTCCTCGTTGCAACATTCGCCACCCATGTTTCACACTCGTATAAGAGTGTTGGTATAACTATACTCTCATACATTCCCCTCTTTGCTTCCCCAGACAAAGTTCTTTGTATCCACAGATTCCACAACTCCATCTATAAATATATTGATCAACTATGGTGATATCACACATCCCTGTCATCCCTGTCTAAGGCCTACTTTTATTGGGAAATAATCTCCCTCTTGCGTACATACTATAACCTGAGCCTCACTATCCTTGAAAAAACTTTTCACCGCTTTCAATAACCTACTTCCTATTCCATACATTGCAACATCTGCCACATTGCCCCCTTATCCACCCTGTCATACGCCTTTTCCAAATCCATAAATGCCACAAATACCTCTTTACCCTTATCTAAATACTGTTCACCTATATGTTTCACTGCAAACACTTGGTCTACACACCCCCTACCCTTCCTAAAGCCTCCTTGTTCATCTGCTATCGTGCTCTCCATCTTACTCTTAATTCTTTCAACAATAACTTTTTTTTTTTTTTGTCCCCTTTGCCTTTATACAAAGGAACTATGCATGCTCACTGCCAATCCCTAGGTACCTTACCCTCTTCCATACATTTATTAAATAAAAACACTAACCTGCCTTTAACATTTCTATCTTTATCCCATCAATCCCAATAAAGATATCAGTAGATATATGATGAGGTTGCCTTTCATTGCCCTTTACTCTGAGATCATTTTCAAAAGAAACATTAGTAAAGAGCCTCAACATCAAGATTCAGTATATTACAAAAAAAAAAAAATGTGGCCATATACATCTGATGAAGTCTTGAGTGGTGAGCAAGAAAAAATGAACCAAGAAATTGAGAGAGTTTTGGCCAGCCAAGAGGCACGAGGCCCTGAGAAATCCTCTAGAAGAAACAATGGGGCACAGAGGAATACCAGATTTGAGAGTCTTATAACACCAGAGAAATAAGGCAAGGAGGGACAACCAACCTTGAAAAGTTAAGCAAGATTCAAGTCAGGTGGACAGACATTACAAAGAGTATGAAGTTTGAAGTTGAAAGTTCCCTTGATACTATCAAAAAGGGTTAGAAACAGGAATAAGATAGGTGCAAGACTCAGAGAGCAAGGATTCACCTTTTCAAAGGTAATCCTTGTGATTAAGTACAACTATCAAACTGCCTTAATCAGAAGGAAAGATGAGATTAGTAGCAGATTTAAGAGATCAGGTTAAGTCTATAGTGACGAGGAAGGTGCAAATTCTTGGAAATAAAAAGGCTATAAAGAGCAGGGATGAGAGCACATAACTGACCATTATCAATCTTTCTTCTGTCTCACTTTCCCAACATCATCAACTTGAAATTTTTGGTTTTGGTTTTTCCTTTGCCACTTCACCAGGTAGTCATGCTGCCACAGACCTAATTAGCTCTTTTTGCTCCTCTGGCTACTCTCACTTCTTAGTATCAATGATTTATCTAACATTTGTGGTTCTTTTAATCCTGCCCTGTTATGCCATGTGGCATGCTGCGATGTGTGGTGGCACATTGTGATGATCCATGATAAAAAGCTACAGTGGGTGGTGAGTGGTGTCTGGTGGCATGTTGTGGTGATATGTGGTGTCTGGTGGCATGTTGTGGTATGTGTGGTGTCTGGTGGTTTGTATCAGAATACTGTCCCAGAATACATTATAGGTTATAACACAGATGTTTATGGGAAAACTGGGAGTTCACTTTATGTAAAATTTACTTAACAAACAGTTTCTCTGGAATACATCCTGCTTGTTAAAATTGGCCACATTGCACAAAATGGCTCCAGAGCTAAGAAACATAAGTCAGGAAAATATATTGAAAAACAAACTGCCATTTGTGGCTGTAAGAGTTAGAGAAGAAATGAATTACCACAAAAAATTAAAACCACAAGTTCATGCTATAAAATGGCTCCCAGAGCTAAGAAATACAATTTACAAAGACAATGAAAATTTAAAATATCATTTACAGCTGAAAAGAAGAGAACAGCTGTGATAACCACATACATCAACTGATATGAGAAGGTAGAGAAAATTTAATTACCAGGTAAAATAAGAGGCCACAATTATAAACAAAAAATTGCACTGGAATAAGGCTATGGGACAATATTTCTTTACAAATATGGTAGTTCAATATTAGACTGCTGGAATAAAATTTAGAAGATAAAACATTCATACTACAGCTATTGGAAGCTTTATAAATAGCACTAAAGATGAGATATCATGAGTATAACTCTCCTCTTAAAATAAATAGGCACAGTAATCAAATAGTAGACCCACTATTAGGGTCTACCTCCTCCCTCCCATCATTCCTAGGGATTGCCCTAGGAATGATTGGAGGGGGTAAAGGTTTTGTATGTGAGGGGCTTGGACATCCAGCAGGCATGTCTGAGTGTGTCGGATAGGAGTGGAGGCAAATGGTTTGGGGACTTAAACTGTTGGAGTGTGAGCAAAGTAGCATTTCATGAAGGGGTTCAAGGAGACCAGTTAGCCAGACTGAGTCCTAGAGGTGGGAAGTACAGTGCCTGCACTCTGAAAGAAGGGTGGGAATATTTGCAGACTGGAAATATTCCCACCCTCAAGCTTCTGTCAAGACAGTGATAGTGAAAGTGTTTCTTTTCGGATCACCCTTCTTCAGTGGGAGTGTGTCTAAAACAAAAGTATAATATCAACAATCCTTCATACTGCACAGTGTAAGACCATGTATTATTAATTATAAAAGTTTATTAAATAAATATCATGTACACATTAAAAATCTTCTGACAAAAATTACGACAATGAGAAATCAAAATATTATGGAGTACTGGGCAGAAGGTAGGAAGGAAATCATTAGAAGAAAACAGTGCTTAATTTAAGTATAGGACCAGGCACTCACAGAGTTCCTGGTATCCATATAGGCTTGTGTGGAAAATAAAATTCAAAAGTGACTAAATTCTGTGAACTCTGCCCAAATCAGTCATTCGTTGCAGTGTTCAAGATGTGGATCAGTCTAATATGTGTTTAACCATAGTATGGAAAACCCATGGTGATGTCATCTAGCCAGGTATGGGAGATATTGTTATGTGCAGTGAGGAAGACTGACATACTGTACACAAGTGGCTGTTTTCTCTCTTATTTTCTGTAATATTAAATTCAGGTAATGAATTTCCATTACTATTAACCCTTAAACTGTCCAAACGTAGATCTATGTTTTTTCAACATTTGAAAGTAAGTAAAAAAGTAGATAATTTTTTTTACATTTGAAAATGTGTAAAAAACACTTTGATCCACTTTTTTTTTGTTATACAGTGGTCCCTCGTTTTTCATAATTAATCCATTCCTGGAGCTGTTACTATAAACAAAATTTACGATTTACGAATCAATTTTCCCCATAAGAAATAATGTAAATACAATTAATCCGTTCCTGACACCCAGAAGTATTGAAACAAAAAATTTTTTTACATGAAATATAAATGTAGTACATAAACAATACAATGGGAAATGATGAATGAAACATTAACAGCATAACACTTACCTTTATTGGAGATTCTTCTTAGTGTATGGGAGACTGCAGGAGGAGAGAGAGTGGATTGTTTATAGTTTGGAAGGGGAATCCCCTTCCAGCAACACCTCAGGTACCAATTGCTTTTCTGGGGTTGCTTCTCTTCTCTGTTTCTTAATGCCACTAGGACCACCTTGAGAGTCACTGGAGTCCTGTCTCGCAAAATAACTGTGGAGAGAGCTCTGTTTCTGGCGTCTCTTTAACACTTCCCTAAAATGGCCCAAGACTTTGTCACTGTACATGTTGCCAATCTGGCTTGCAACAACCTTGTTAGGGTGACGTTTCTCCATAAAGCTTTCCATCTTACCCCACATAGTAAAAATATCTTTAATTTCTGAAGAAGGCACCTTCTTCCATCTCTCTTCCTCCTCCTCTGCAGCAAGTTTCTGAGCTGCGATGTGTTGCTCTTCCTGCTGAAGCTCTTGCAGCTCCTCAGTGGTGAGCTCTTCATTGTGGTCTTCCACCAATTCTTCCACATCCTCCAAACTCACATCCAACCCCATGGAACTCCCCAGTGCAACAAGCGATTTTACAACAGACATAGGCTCATTAGGGTCAGTCCCAAATCCTTCAAAATCCCTCTTGTCGACACAATCTGGCCACAATTTTCTCCAGGCAGAGTTCCAAGTCCTGGTAGTCACTCCCTCCCAACCCATACCTATAAGGGTTATGCAATGGAGGATGCCGAAGTGTTCTCTCCAAAATTCCCTTAGGGTCAAGTGAGTGTCTGTGATCACAGTCAAGCACCTGTGAAACATTGCTTTTGTGTAGAGTTTTTTAAAATTTGCAATAACCTGCTGGTCCATGGGTTGGAGGAGAGGAGTGGTATTTGGGGGCAAGAACTTTACTGTGATGAACCCAAACTCCTCAAAAATTAGGTCATCCAAGTTTGGAGGATGAGCAGGTGCATTGTCCATTACTAGCAGGCACTTGAGATCCAATTTCTTTTCCAGGAGATACTCCTTCACACTAGGGCCAAACACTTCATTGAACCACTCGACGAAAATTTCCCTCGTGACCCATGCCTTACTATTAGATTTCCAAAACACACACAATTTACTCTTCATAACATTGTTTTTCCTGAACACTCTGGGATTTTCAGAATGGTACACTAGTAACGGCTTCACTTTGAAATCCCCACTAGCATTAGCACAGAACATTAGCATCAGCCTGTCTTTCATAGGCTTGTGTCCTGGCATTGCCTTTTCCTCTTGTGTAATGAAGGTCCTCTTTGGCATTTTCTTCCAAAAGAGGCCTGTTTTGTCAAAATTGAACACTTGTTCAGGTTTCAGTCCTTCAGCCTCTATGTACTCCTGGAATTCATGCACATATTTTTCAGCCGCCTTGTGGTCCGAACTGGCAGCCTCACCATGCCTTACCACACTGTGTATGCCAGTACGGTTCTTAAATCTCTCAAACCAACCTTTGCTGGCCCTAAATTCACTCACATCACCACTATTTTCAGGCAATTTCTTTACCAGATCGTTGTGCAACTGCCTAGCCTTTTCACAAATAATCGAAGTCATAAGAGTATCTCCTGCTAATTGTTTCTCATTTATCCACACCAATAATAACTTCTCAACCTCTTCCAGTACTGATCTCATTTTTGTCAGCATAGTTACTCCCTTTGCAACAAGAGCATCCTTGATTTCCTTTTTCTTGGCCACTATGGAACATAAGGTTGTGTAGGGTTTCTTATACATCCTGGCCAGTTCGGCCACACTTGTGCCATGATATTGTTCAATGATGGTTTTCTTAAATTCAATCGTATTTCTCACCTTCTTTACCACAGGCTTGGCACTAGGAGCTTTCTTTGGAGCCATGGTTGCTTATTTAGTACTTGCAAGCACTAAAATAAATGGAATATTATGAAATATTTTGCTGGAGCACGTGAGGGGACCTTCGCTCACTGGTAAACAATGCCAGACTGGCTGCTGCCCCGGCTCACGCCGTGGGTACGTGTCCTGGACGAACTACTACTCGTGAGTCAACCTATAAAAAGCGAGTCCATGTTTATACGAAAATACCCCTATGATTGGCGAAATTTATGATTGCCGGGAACTACGAAAAGTTGGGGACCACTGTATTTGAAAATGTGTAAAAAAAACATAGATCTACTTTTGGAGCACTACATATGTGAACGTAGATCTGCTTGGACAGTTTAAGGATTAAACGAGGTAATTGAGAGTTAGCCTTTTTGAATAATTTATCTTTAAGTAACATTAAATTAACATGAATGTTTTTTCCATTTACTCTGCTATTAATGTGCCTGTAATAACTGTAAAAATGCTCTACTGTTGGAAGGTAAGATTTTTCATTTTTGTACATCAATTAACAAATACTGTAATTTTCACCTTATAAATACTGCAATTTTCAACTTATAAATACAGTACATTATCTCATATTTTTGTGTAACATAAAAGCTTATATTATAAAGGAATCATAAAGGGACATACACATTCCAGCACAGAATACCTTACATCATGCTTACCTTCAAACTTCAGTTACACCTTATGCTCAAAAATATGTCCATTACACAGACCAATATAGGTAATGAAGACCACTGGTTACCAAACTTCTATGGTTGTGCACCCTTTACATTTTGTTATCAACTACTTGCCTCTTTGTAGATATGAAAAATAACGTTTTACAAATATTGTCTGGGATAAAAGCATACAGGAAGATCAATATTAAACCTAAAATTTTACATTAAGTAGTAATTCATTAAGTATAACAATGAATTACTATTTTTAAACTATGTTGTCTCAATATTTGGGAACTTTAAAAAAAAAAAAAAATTACTCAGAGTACCTATTTCCCACCAAGGCAGGGTGACCCAAAGAAAACAACACATTCACTCAATCACTGCCTTTCCAAAAGTGTGCTGACATCACAATCAGATTACTCCTCCAAATGCAACATCCTCCCCACTGTTCCTTGAGAGTGAAGGGATTCCCATAAAATACTGAATGTAAATGTATCTAAAAAATCAATGATGAGAATAAATTAAAATAAATCACTTGCATACCCCCTGAAAATCCCTTCTGTACCCGAGTTTGGAAACCTTAGATGCAGACCCTCAGTCAGGCCAGTACCTTTCCAATTTTCACATATACAGTGGAACCCCGGTTTTCGTCCGGTCCAGTTATTGTACAATTCAGTTTTCGACCACTTTTTCGGCAAAATTTTCCCCTTGTTTTCGTATATCTGCTCAGAAATCGTCTGTACCAGAAGCGTCAACCTGCTTGCAGGACGCGGCCACTCATAAGTTCGTGACTCAATCGGCCTTTGTTACTCGTAGAGGGTGGTAGTGATGGTGGCACAGGGTGGTAGTGATGGTGGCAGAGGGTGATAGTGATAGTGGTAGAGGGTGGTAGTGATAGTGGTAGAGGGTGGTAGTGATAGTGGTAGAGGGTGGTAGTGATAGTGGTAGAGGGTGGTAGTGATAGTGGTAGAGGGTGGTGGTAGAGGGTGGTAGTGATGGTGGTAGAGGGTGGCAGTGATGGTGGTAGAGGGTGGCAGTGATGGTGGTAGAGGGTGGTAGTGATGGTGGTAAAGGGTGGTAGAGGGTGGTAGTGGTTGTGATGGTGGTAGAGGGTAGTAGTGATGGTGGTAGAGGGTGGTAGTGATGGTGGTAGAGGGTGGTAGTGATGGTGGTAGAGGGTGGTAGTGGTTGTGATGGTGGTAGAGGGTGGTAGTGATGGTGGTAGAGGGTGGTAGTGGTTGTGATGGTGGTAGAGGGTGGTAGTGGTTGTGATGGTGGTAGAGGGTGGTAGTGGTTGTGATGGTGGTAGAGGGTGATAGTGGTTGTGATGGTGGTAGAGGGTGATAGTGGTTGTGATGGTGGTAGAGGTTGGTAGTGATGGTGGAAAAGGGTGGTAGTGATGGAAGAGGGTGGTAGTGATGGTGGTAGAGGGTGGTAGTGATGGTGGTAGAGGGTGGTAGTGATGGTGGTAGAGGGTGGTAGTGATGGTGGTAGAGGGTGGTAGTGATGGTGGTAGAGGGTGGTAGTGATGGTGGTAGTGGGTGGTAGTGGTTGTAATGGTGGTAAAGGGTGGTACTAATGGTGGAAGAGGGTGGTAGTGATGGTGGTAAAGGGTGGTAGTGATGGTGGTAGAGGGTGGTAGTGATGGTGGTAAAGGGTGGTAGTGATGGTGGTAGAGGGTGGTAGTGGTTGTGATGGTAGTAGAGGGTGGTAGTGATGGTGGTAGAGGGTGGTAGTGATGGTGGTAGAGGGTGGTAGTGATGGTGGTAGAGGGTGGTAGTGATGGTGGTAGAGGGTGGTAGTGATGGTGGTAGAGGGTGGTAGTGATGGTGGTAGAGGGTGGTAGTGATGGTGGTAAAGGGTGGTAATGATGGTGGTAGAGGGTGGTAGTGGTTGTGATGGTGGTAGAGGGTGGTAGTGATGGTAGTAGTGATGGTGGTAGAGGGTGGTAGTGATGGTAGTAGTGATGGTGGTAGAGGGTGGTAGTGATGGTAGTAGTGATGGTGGTAGAGGGTGGTAGTGATGGTAGTAGTGATGGTGGTAGAGGGTGGTAGTGATGGTGGTAGAGGGTGGCAGTGATGGTGGTAGTGATGGTGGTAAAGGGTGGTAATGGTTGTGATAGTGGTAGAGGGTGGTAGTGATGGAGGTGATGGAGAAGAGGGTGGTAGTGATGGTGGTAGAGGGTGGTAGTGGTTGTGATGGTGGTAGAGGGTGATAGTGGTTGTGATGGTGGTAGAGGGTGGTAGTGGTTGTGATGGTGGTAAAGGGTGGTACTGATGGTGGTAGAGGGTGGTAGTGATGGTGGTAGAGGGTGGTAGTGATGGTGGTAGAGGGTGGTAGTGATGGTGGTAGAGGGTGGTAGTGATGGTGGTAGAGGGTGGTAGTGATGGTGGTAGAGGGTGGTAGGGAATGGTGGTAGAGGGTGGTAGGGGATGGTGGTAGAGGGTGGTAGTGATGGAAGTAGAGGGTGGTAGTGATGGAAGTAGAGGGTGGTAGTGATGGAAGTAGAGGGTGGTAGTGATGGCAGTAGAGGGTGGAAGTGATGGCGGTAGAGGGTGGTAGTGATGGCGGTAAAGGGTGGTAGTGATGGCGGTAAAGGGTGGTAGTGATGGCGGTAGAGGGTGGTAGTGATGGTGGTACAGGGTGGTAGTGATGGTGGTAGAGGGTGGTAGTGATGGCAGTAGAGGGTGTTAGTGATGGCAGTAGAGGGTGGTAGTGATGGTGGTAGAGGGTGGTAGTGATGGCAGTAGAGGGTGGTAGTGATGGTGGTAGAGGGTGGTAGTGATGGCAGTAGAGGGTGGTAGTGATGGTGGTAGAGGGTGGTAGTGATGGCAGTAGAGGGTGGTAGTGATGGCAGTAGAGGGTGGTAGTGATGGCAGTAGAGGGTGGTAGTGATGTTGGTAGAGGGTGGTAGTGATGGTGGTAGAGGGTGGTAGTGATGGCAGTAGAGGGTGGTAGTGATGGTGGTAGTGATGGCAGTAGAGGGTGGTAGTGATGGTGGTAGAGGGTGGTAGTGATGGCAGTAGAGGGTGGTAGTGATGGCAGTAGAGGGTGGTAGTGATGGTGGTAGAGGGTGGTAGTGATGTTGGTAGAGGGTGGTAGTGATGGTGGTAGAGGGTGGTAGTGATGGCAGTAGAGGGTGGTAGTGATGGCGGTAGAGGATGGTAGTGATGGCGGTAGAGGGTGGAAGTGATGGCGGTAGAGAATCTTCAATAAAGGTAAAAGAGATTTAAATGTTCATTTATCCTTTTTATTAGTGCTTTATATTCATTTCTCATTGTTTTCTGTATGTAAAACTATAGTTATTCTCTATAAACTGTATTTTTTTTTTAAATATTTTTGGGTGTCTGGAACAGATTAATTGGATTTACATTATTTCTTATGGGAAACATTACTTCAGTTTTTGTACAAATCAGTTTTCGGCTGACCTTCTGGAATGGATTAAAGATGAAAACTGGGATTCCACTAAGTGAATATTCATAGTAAGATTCATGTACAGTTTTCAGCATATTACAATATGAAGTTGAGTATGTATCCTGATGACACAAATACCAATTATGCCCATGTTCCAGTATGCAACATTCCTGTCTATCTTCTACTCAGATTGAGTAAGCTTTCTCTATTACTTTGGAAAATTATTAAGTTCTCTCTCTGATGATAGGCAGACTAAGCAAGCTTCTATTGCTGTATTAAATAGATTTTGAGTAAGCTTTATCTATGTCCTTTTAAGATCAGAGTGAGTTCTGTCTACTGCAGCATTCAGAGTCATCTTCCTTCACAACAAGGAGAGGTTGTGTACTGTTACTCCAGCTGTACTTTACACTGGTAATTTTTTCCAATGAAGGAAAATTGAACTGTAAATTTGAAATATCCAAAAAAAAAAAAAGAGATACACAAGAATACTGTAAGAATGTAAGATAACATTAAAATCTCACATCTTACACCAAATCTATAGGGATAAGCAGGTCAAAATATATTTGCAGTTGAGGTAAAACGCTTAAATGAACAAAATTCAAACCTAAAACCCAATATTTCTAAGATTTACCAGTCCACTGTACTGGCCACCTTGCAATAGGCCATAATTCCTTAGAAGATTATAATTCTTTATAACCCTCTATAGTAATGTGTGTAGCTTTATGGGATGTCAATCTTCAAACTGCTGGGCTGCAGGTTAGAGTTTCTCTTACTTCTTAAATCATTATGAATTTCTCAGTAAGCTACAAACTTAATAAAGGTTGACCATCACTAATCCGGCATCACCAGGACCTGCAGGGTGCCAGATTAGCGATTTTGCAGGATTACAGAGTGGTCAGGCTAGAATACACTCAACTCAACAGCGATATTTAGGCAATGGCGATTTTGCCCACTTGAAGCCCTATTTTTTGGCCCATTTCATTGTTCCAGTCTACCAAACCCATAGCCATTTCACTAGTATTCCTTCCATTCTGTTGATTGGGCACAAGAAACCACCCATTTACCTATTTCAACTAACAAATACAGTGGTCAGAAATCAATAATTTGACCAATTTCACACACATTTCAAGAGATGCTAATTTCAAAGCAGGGTCTGGAATAAACAATGCAAACATTCCTGGCACTAAAATAACATTCTCTCTGTTCATTAGTCACCTCTCCAAGCCTCTCTTATATTACACTTGCTATCCATTTTGAATTTTTATTCACACAAAACATAGAAGATTTACTGTTATGCAGACTACTGCATTATTGTAATAACTGTATAAATAATGTCAACCAATTTGTGACCGTGTATTAAACCAGCTATTTGGACATGTACTGGACGGTGATGTCATTTGTTTACTCCTGAACATCGGCAAAAATCAAACATTTCCACTACGTACTTGGAACTCAATTTCTAGGTACTTTCCATCCTAAAACCAATCAAAATCATATTTATTTCTGTAATATATCTTCCATTCTATCAAACGAGACCAAAAAAACGAGAATACAACCATAAAAACCATATGAAAATACATTGCAAAGTTGCTGTTTTACACCAAACACAGTTGCATTTTTTCTCATGCACTGTGTGCTGCAGGATTTTTTTATATAGTGCACAATTACTAAACGGACCTATTCTCTCATATGTAGGCCCAAATTTACCAGTCACAGCTTACCAGAGTGAGGTGAGTCATGGCGACCGACAGTGGCTTCAAAGCCACCTTATCTTTTATGGACAATGTATGGTGTATGTGCTTTACATAACAAGAAGCATCTGTTTTATTCATTGGAACCATGGCTAGGGCTAAAAGTGAGCAGGTTATAACAAACGGAGAAAAACAAATTGGAATGACTCGTGCAGCAAGTAGCACCATCAAACAGTAGCGGAAGGTTGGTGTGAAAACCCAGGAAATTTGAAATTAGGCTAGCTGAAATTAGTGCTGGATTACTGATGGAACTGGATTACCGACTGCCGGATTAGTGATGGCCAACTTGTACTGTCATTACTATACTCATGGGGAAACCATAGAGTCATACAGCATCTGAGAATGGGAGCCAATATGGTTTGGTCCAATTAAGGGGGAAGGTAATGCCAAATTATTGAAATAAGTATTCAGAATGTCTCTTGAGGTAGTCTCAAGATATGTTGGTTTATAAGTATGATGGCATGTTGAACTGTTTATGATGGCATGTTGAACTGCTTATGATGGCATGTTGAACTTTTTATGATGGCATGTTGAACTGCTTATGATGGCATGTTGAACTGCTTATGATGGCATGTTGAACTGTTTATGATGGCATGTTGAACTGCTTATGATGGCATGTTGAACTGCTTATGATGGCATGTTGAACTGTTTATGATGGCATGTTGAACTGCTTATGATGGCATGTTGAACTGCTTATGATGGCATGTTGAACTGTTTATGATGGCATGTTGAACTGCTTATGATGGCATGTTGAACTGTTTATGATGGCATGTTGAACTGCTTATGATGGCATGTTGAACTGCTTATGATGGCATGTTGAACTGTTTATGATGGCATGTTGAACTGCTTATGATGGCATGTTGAACTGCTTATGATGGCATGTTGAACTGCTTATGATGGCATGTTGAACTGCTTATGATGGCATGTTGAACTGCTTATGATGGCATGTTGAACTGCTTATGATGGCATGTTGAACTGTTTATGATGGCATGTTGAACTGCTTATGATGGCATGTTGAACTGTTTATGATGGCATGTTGAACTGCTTATGATGGCATGTTGAACTGCTCATGATGGCATGTTGAACTGCTCATGATGGCATGTTAAACTGCTTATGATGGCATGTTGAACTGCTTATGATGGTATGTTGAACTGCTTATGATGGCATGTTGAACTGCTTATGATGGCATGTTGAACTGCTTATGATGGCATGTTGAACTGCTTATGATGGCATGTTGAACTGCTTATGATGGCATGTTGAACTGCTTATGATGGCATGTTGAACTGCTTATGATGGCATGTTAAACTGCTTATGATGGCATGTTGAACTGCTTATGATGGTATGTTGAACTGCTTATGATGGCATGTTGAACTGCTTATGATGGCATGTTGAACTGCTTATGATGGCATGTTGAACTGCTTATGATGGCATGTTGAACTGCTTATGATGGCATGTTGAACTGCTTATGATGGTATGTTGAACTGCTTATGATGGCATGTTGAACTGCTTATGATGGCATGTTGAACTGCTTATGATGGCATGTTGAACTGCTTATGATGGCATGTTAAACTGCTTATGATGGCATGTTGAACTGCTTATGATGGCATGTTGAACTGCTTATGATGGCATGTTGAACTGCTTATGATGGCATGTTGAACTGCTTATGATGGCATGTTGAACTGCTTATGATGGCATGTTGAACTGCTTATGATGGTATGTTGAACTGCTCATGATGGCATGTTGAACTGCTTATGATGGCATGTTGAACTGCTTATGATGGCATGTTAAACTGCTTATGATGGCATGTTGAACTGCTCATGATGGCATGTTGAACTGCTTATGATGGCATGTTGAACTGCTTATGATGGCATGTTGAACTGCTTAAGTGTTATTACAATTATCCAAATATACAGTCCAAAGAAAATTTTGTGTATACTCTATAATGGTGTAGACACTAGACATATTAAATAAAAATGTTTATCCCAAACTTGAAGATAAGCTGTATTAAAAATTCATTTATAAGTAACATGAAGCAAGTCTTGCAAACTAAAAAAAAAAAAAACATTAAATTAATTTTATTAAAAGTTTATAAAAACTGTACCCCACCATACATTCCTCTCAGAAAATAGGATAAAACTGACCAGTCTGCCAGGTAGAAACATTATGGCAAAAAAATATATAAACAAGTTATGGACTGAAATATGAGTGCAAAGAAACCTAAATCACCATTAGAAAAAGAACAAGGATAAATCACTAAAAGTGGGTAAACGTGTAACATATGCATCAACTAGAACACTAACTTACCAATGAAAAAGTGTGTAAACAAGATTCAGAATAACAAACAGCTGCTCACAGATTCACATTGAATTCATGCTGCTGAGTGTCCTCTCCTTTCTACCGAGTACAGTACCAAGCCACTATTAAAAAGGACAAAATGATGTCACACTTACCATCTCTCACGTCCCCTGACTCAATTTCATACAATCCGTCTGCAAAGTAATCTAATCCTTCATTTTCTGAGCGTGACCTGGCTCCCTCTGAGCGGGACTTCCAACCGGAGTTTATAAAAGTGTTGAAGTTGGCACTGGGGTCACTGAGGCGGCGCTGGTGAAAACATCATACAAAAAAATCTGTTTTGATTTTCCTAAATCATATTATAAATTACATAAGTGTGAAGTAATACAAGAAAGTCAAAAGAGCATTAGGTTGCCAGGTATAAGACAACAGTTAATATTAGGAAGAAAAGAAAGTTGAGCAAGTTTCCTAAAAGTGTCGTCTTATTGTCAGTGCTGTATAGCATATTGAAAAAGAGAATTAAAAGTTCATACATAAGATATTTAATATCAAATACACTACAATAGGTTAACAACCTACAATTTGAATTCCCGGTGTTTCAACTCTCAAACAATAGTATAAAAATGGTTGTGTCACACCTGTGCTGCATTTCAGCAGCTGTAAAAGCAAAATTGGCTCACATGTACGTACCTCATTTGTAAGCGTGGATATGTCTAACTTAGATCTTTGTATGTTGGGACTGTCTGTGTACAACAAAATCTAGGTTAAGTTAGGTAAGGTTCTTATATCGAGATGCAAGATGGAAAAGAATGGAGCACAATGCCCTCATGCAATAACCAGAAGAAAATACAGTGGGTGTTAAGTCAACAGTACACATACTAAACAAATGTCAGTGTCAACTGGATGCCCTCACCTTGGTACTCGAACTTAATTCATTCCCGGAGCCTGTAAGAGTGCCAATCTGAGTACTGAACAAATTTTTCCCAACAAATTTTCTTTTTTGTTGGCTGTTACCACTAATTTTCTTAAGCCCCATGGTAACTTATTTATACAATATAAAAAAAAAGCACCAAAAAATGTAAACAAACACTAAATAGTTTACAGCAAAGTTTTCACAGGTCGTGTTTGTTTGGTCGAGTTTCAAGCCAACAAACATGACTACCAAGCGATTTTTGTTTTTACCAAACAAAGTGTTCAAATACCAAATTGTTCAAGTAGGGAGCTGTTCAAGTACCAAGGTTCCACAGTACTATATAATGAGAGGCACATCTGTTGACCATCCTGAGGATACTAACTAGAAGAATCTGTCTGAGGCTCTACCCCATATAGTTCAGATTATCAATCACCCACTGTATGTCCAAGATGCAGTAATGTGGCAGTGGTGGACGAGGAGAAGGAGGAGTAGAACATGTGAACACTAACCATAACGTGACAAAGATGGTGAGCCTTCAGTGACTTGAGAAACTTATGCTAATTTGTATTCTACTTTCTGGATGGTTGCTGTTAAATAATTCATCTAACAATTGTCTTATGAGGAGGAGGTTGAAAGAACAGAATGAAAAAGCCAAATCTCAAAAATGATGAAAAAAAAAAAAAAATACTAGTTGACAAGGGTGTGATTATAAATATTGAGAATTCTTACTTTATAACCAAATAATATACATTTAAAAAATATCTCTTATGTAGAAAAACACGAGAAGTTTTGAGTCTGGTGATAGGAATGACACATCAAAGATATTCTTCTTCCAACAAACTGACCTTATCCCACCAAGACAGGGTCCCCCCCCCCCCAAAAAAAAAGCTTTTCTTAAATTTAGTAATATATACAGGAAAAGGGGTTACTAGCTCTTTGCTCCAAGTATTTTAGTCACCTCTTACAACATGCATGGCTTATGGAGGAACAATTCTGTTCCACTTCCCCATGGAGAACATCATGGATAGTTATTTTAATATTATTATTAACACATAGGCTGCTTCCCACCAAGGCAGGGTGGCCTGAAAAAGTAAAACTTTCATCATTCACTCCATCACTGTTTTGCCAGAGGTGTGCTTACACTACAGTTATAAAACTGCAACATTAACACCCTTCCTTCAGAGTGCAGGCACTGTACTTCCCATCTCCAGGACTCAAGTCCAGCCTGCTGCTTTCCCTGAATCCCTTCATAACTGTTACCTTGCTTACACTCCAACAGCACATCAAGTCCTAAAAACCATTTGTCTCCATTTGCTCCTATCAAATACGTTTACGCATGCTTGCTGGAAGTCCAAGCCCCTCGCACACAAAACTTTCTTCACCCCCTCCCTCCAACCTTTCCTAGGCCAACCCTTAGCCCATATTTATATACAGATTTATATACTCTCCAAGTCATTCTATTTTGTTCCATCCTCTCTACATGTCCAAACCACCTCAACAACCCCTCCTCAGCCCTCTGGATAACAGTTTTAGTAATCCTTAACTTCCTCCTCATTTCCAAACTACTGATTCTCTGCATTATATTCACATCACACATTGCCCTCAGACATGACATCTCCATTGCCTCCAGCGTTCTCCATGCTTCACACCCATATAAGAGTGTTGGTATAACTATACTCTCATACATTTCCCTCTTTGCTTCCATGGATAATGTTCTCTGTCTCCACAGACTCCTCAGTGCACCACTCAGCTTTATCTCCTTATCAATTCTATGATTCACCTCATCTTTCACAGATCCATCTGCTGACAAATCCACTCCCAAATATCTGAATATATTCACTTCTTCCATACTCTCTTCCTCCAATCTGACATCCAACCTTTTGTCATCTATCTTTTTATCCTTATCACCTTACTCTTTCCTACAATTACTTTTAATTTCCTTCTTTTTTATACCTATCAATCTCATCCATCAACCTCTGCAACTTCTCTTCAGAATCTCCCAAAAGCAGTGTCATCAACAAAGAGCAACTGTGACACCTCCCACTGTGTTAGGTTATCTTAACCCTACACCTCCTCCCAACACCCAAACATTCACCTCTCTTACAACCCCATCTACAAATCTATTCAACAACCATGGTGACATCACACATCCCTGTCTAAGGCCTACTTTTACTGGGAGATAATCTCCTTCTCTCCTACATGCTCTAACCTGAGCCTCACTATCCTTGTATAAACTCTTCACTGCTTTCAGTAACCTACTGCCTATTCCATACATTTGCAACATATGCCACAGTGCCCTCCTATCATATGCCTTTTCCAAATCCATAAATGCCACAAAAGCCTTTTTACCTTTACTTTTTACCGCTCACGTATGTTTCACTGTAAACACTTAGTCCACACACCCCCTACCCTTCCTAAAGCCTCCTTGTTCATCTGCTATCCTGGTCTCCATCTTGCTCTTCTTTCTTTCAATAACTCTACCATACACTTTACCAGGTATACTCAACAGACTTTTTCCCCTATATTTTTTTTACACTCTCTTTTCTCCCCTTTGCCTTTATACAAAGGAACTATGCATGCTCTCTGCCAATCCCCAGGTGCCTTACCCTTTTCCATACATTTACTAAATAAAAAGTACTAACCACTCCAAAACTATATCCACACCTGCTTTTAACATTTCTATCTTTATCCCATCAATCCCAGCTGCTTTACCCCCTTTCATTCTACCCACTGCCTTGCACACTTCCCCCCCCCCCACTCACAACTGGCTCTTCCTCACTCCTACAAGATGTTATTCCTCCTTGCCCTATACACGAAATCACAGCTTCCTTATCTTCATCAACATTTAACAATTCCTCAACATATACTCTCCATCTTCCTGATACCTCTAACTCTCCATTTTATAACTCTCCTCTTCTATTTTTAACTATCAAATCCATTCATTCTCTAGGCTTTCTCAACTTATTAATCTCACTCCAAAACTTTTTCTTATTGTTGATAACATCTCTCCCACTCTGTCATTTGCTCTCATTTAACTTTCTTTCACCACTCTCGTAGCCTCTCTTTTTCTCACCATACACTCCTCCCACCTTGCATCACTTCTACTTTGTAAAAACCTCTCGTATGCTAACTTTTTCTCTCTTACTATTCTATTTACCTCATCATTCCACCAATCACTCTTGTTCAATCCTGCACTCACTCTCCTGTAACCACTCTAACACTACATTCTTAAACCTACCGCATATATCTTCAACCTCATTGCCTATACAGTGGACCCCCGGTTTGCAAAGCCATCGGTATCTGATAAATACGGTATCCGAAGCATTACATCACAAAAAATTTGCCTCGGTTCCCGTTACAAAACCTGGTATGCGATACGATTCGTACGAGACGTGTCCACGTGTGGCCTTAACTGCCCCATGTGTGCCAGTGTGCGCGCATCTAAGGATACATTCGGTACATTCCATATTATCCATATTATCACTGTTTTTGGTGCTTGTTTCTGCAAAATAAGTCACCATGGGCCCCAAGAAAGCTTCTAGTGCCAACCCATCGAGACCAAGGGTGCTAATGACTACTGAAATGAAGAAAGAGAAAAATTCCAAGTATGAAAGTGGAGTGCGTGTGTCGGAGCTGGCCAAGTTGTATAGTAAACCGCAGTCAACCATCTCTACTATAGTGAGCAGGAAAACGGCAATCAAGGAAGCTGTTCTTTCAAAAGGTGCAACTGTGATTACGAAACAGCGACCACAAGTGTTAGAAAATATTGAGAGACTGTTATTGGTGTGGATAAATGAAAAACAGATAGCAGGAGATAGCATCTCTCAAGCGATCATTTGTGAAAAGGCTAAGCAGTTGCATGAGGATTTAATTAGAAAAATGCCTGCAACTAGTGGTGATGTGAGTGAATTTAAGGCCAGCAAAGGCTGGTTTGAAAGATTTAAGAATCGTAGTGGCATACATAGTGTGGCATACATAGTATGATGAAAATCACCCTGACACAGCTACTGCAAACCGTGTTGGCAACCTGTACACTGACAATGTTGTGAACCACTTTAGGAAAGTCATAAAGGAACGAGAGGTACAGGCCTCTATGGACAGATATGTTGTGCGACAGAAGTCCAGTGACTCTCAAGCTGGTCCTAGTGGCATTAAAAGAAGAAGGGAAGTAACCCCAGAAAAGGACTTGCTACCTCAAGTCCTAATGGAGGGGGATTCCCCTTCTAAACATTAAAAACTTCAACACTCTCCTCCTCCCATCCCATCAATCATCACCAGATCTTCATTAAAGGTAAGTGTCAATTATTCTATTGTGATTATTCTATTGTTATTATTGTTATTGTAATTATTATACTGCATTAAACTTAATATTTCATGTGGTAAGTTTTTTTTTTTTCATACTTTTGGATGCCTTGCACGGATTAATTTTATTTCCATTATTTCTTATGGGGAAAATTGATTCGCTTTCCGATAATTTTGGTTTACGATGAGCTCTCAGGAATGGATTAATATCGTGAACCGGGGGTCCACTGTACTCTCATTATCTCATCTATCCTCCAATAGTTGTTTAAAGTGGAACCTCGGTTTTTGTCATTAATTCGTTCCAGAAAGTCTGACGAAAACTGAAGCAATATTTCCCATAAGAAATAATGTAAATCCAATTAATCTGTTCCAGACACCCAAAAGTATTAACAAAAAATACATTTTATAGAAAATAACTATAGTTTTACATACAGAAAACAATGAGAAATAAATATAAAGGATAATGAAATGAATAAATGAGCACTTAATATCACTTTTACCTTTATTAAAGACTCTTGTTGGCGTATGGAAGACGCGAGGAGGGGAGAGTGAAGAGGAGAGATTATTGGTTTGAAGGGGAATCCCCCTCCATAAGGACTTCAGGTATCAAGTCCCTATCCGGGGTTACTTCTCTTCTTTGTCTTTTTCTGGCACTGGACCCCTGTCACACAAAAAAAATCTGTCCAGAGAGGTCTGTTTCTGATGTCTATAAGATTTTCCTAAAATGGAACAAGACACTGTCATTGAACATGTTGCAGACACGGATTGCAACAGCTTTGTTAGGGAGATATTTCTTCATAAAACTCTGCAACTCACTCCACTTTGCACACATGTCCTTAATCACTAAAGAAGGCACATTCTCATAAGTAGCACTTCTCATAAGTAGGCACTTCTCATAAGTAGCTTATGAGAAGTTTTTACAAAGCAGAAGTGTTGTAAGAAGAGCAGAGTATATGGAGAGTAAAAGAAAGGTGAAGAGAGTGGTGAGAGTGCAAATGGAGAGCAGATGAAAGAGTGGGAGAGGCACTGGCAAGAAATTTTGCTTAAAATAAGAAAAAATTTTGGAGTGAGATAAACAAGTTAAGAAAGCCTAGAGAACGAATGGATTTGTCAGTTAAAATCAGAGTAGGGGAGTTAGCAGATCGGGAGCTGGAGGTATTGGGTAGATGGCGGGAATATTTTGAGGAACTTTCAAATGTCAATGAAAAAAGGGAGGCGGTAATTTCATGCACTGGTCAGGGAGGTATAACATCTTTCAGGAGTGAAGAAGAGCAGGATGCGAGTGTGGGGGAGGTATGTGAGGCATTATGTAGGATGAAAGGGGGTAAAGCAGTAGGAAGTGACAGGATCATGACAGAAATGATATAAACAGGGGGGGGGGATATTGTGTTGCAGTGGTTATTTTTGTTTAATAAATGAAAAAAATTCCACGGGGAAGTGGAACAGAATTCTTCCTCCGTAAGCCATGTGTGTCGTAAGAGGCGACTAAAATGCCGGGAGCAAGGGGCTAGTAACCCCTTCTCCTGTATATATTACTAAATTTAAAAGGCGAAGCTTTCGTTTTTCCTTTTGGGCCAACCCACCTCAGTGGGATATGGCTGGTGTGTTGAAAGAAGAAAGAAATGTATAAAGAAGGGGAAGGTACCTAGGGATTGGCAAAGAGCCTGTATAGTTCCTTTATGTAAAGGGAAGAGGGACAAAAGAGATTGTAAAAATTATACGGGAATAAGTTTACCGAGTATACCAGGTAAAGTGTACGGTAGGGTTATTATTGAAAGAATTAGAGGTAAGTCAGAAAGTAGGATTGCAGATGAGCAGGGAGGCTTTAGAGTGCATAGGGGATGTGTAGATCAAGTGTTTACATTGAAGCATATATGAGAAAAGTATTTAGATAAAGGTAGGAAAATTTCCATTACATTTATGGATTTAGAAAAGGCATATGATAGAGTGGATTGGAGAGCAATTGGCAGATGCTGCAAGTGTATGGAATAGGTGGTAAGTTACTAAATGCTGTAAAGAGCTTTTATGAGGATAGTGAGGCTCAGGTTAGGGTGTGTAGGAGAGAGGGAGATTACTTTCCGGTAAAAGTAGGTCTTAGACAGTGATGTGTAATGTCACCATGGTTGTTTAATATATTTATAGATGGGGTTGTGAAACAAGTAAATGCAGGGTGTTGGGGAGAGTGGGATTTAATTATGGGGAATCAAGTACAAAATGGGAGTTGACACAGTTACGTTTTGCTGATGACACTGTGCTTATGGGAGATTCTACAGAAAAGCTGCAAAGGTTAGTAGATGAGTTTGGGAGGGTGTGTAAAGGCAGAAAGTTGAAAGTGAACATAGATAAGAGTAAGGTGATGAGGGTATCAAATTATTTAGATAAAGAAAAATTGAATATCACATTGGAGAGAGGGAGTACAGAAGAAGTGAATGTTTTCAGATATTTGGGAGTTGACTTGTCAGCAGATGGGCTCATGAAAGATGAGGTTAACCATAGAATTGATGAAGAAAAAAAGGTGAGTGGTGCACTGAGGTATCTGTGGAGACACATACCTCAATGCACCACTGGTCTGATCAACCAGGCTGTTACTGCTGGCTGTACGCAAGCAGATGTACGAACCACAGCCCGGTTGGCCAGGTACCGACTTTAGGTGCCTGTCCAGTAACTTCTTGAAGACAGCCAGGGGTCTATTGGTAATCCCCCTTATGTATGCTGGTAGGCAATTGAACAGTCTTGGGCCCCGGACACTTATTGTGTTGTCTCTCACTGTACTCGTGGCACCCCTGCTTTTCATCGGGGGAATGTTGCATCTCCTGCCGAGTCTTTTGCTTTCATATGGAGTGATTTTTGTGTGAAGGTTTGGTACCAATCCCTCCAGGACCTTCCAAGTGTATATTATCATGTATCTCTCTCGCCTGCATTCAAAGGAATACAGATCAAGGACTTCCAGGGGGCTGTATGAGAATTTTCCGTGCGCTCTCAAAAAAAAATCGAAAAAATATGGAAATTGAGTCATTTATACCGAAAAATAGCTTAACTCTTTGGCAACACAATGGTACCAGAATGAATGTTCTATGGCATTTCTACAAGAAATTATAGTCATTTATATCAGGTATGGTGACGGTGATGTGGGTAGCACGTCTGCTCACAGCCCATATATTTTTTTTGTAATTTTTTCCTTTTTTTTTATAGCTTTTTCTTGCATTATTCTTTCTAATATAATAACTGACTATTTGGCATCATAAAAAAGTAGGCGGAGCTTATCCGTAGACTTAGAGCCAATCAGGCACCATCTGGGAACACTCGGCAGTGTTCCCGCTCCAGAGAGTGCCAGGAGAAATTACTTCATTATTGCGTTTATATCAGCTTATATATCAACTCTACAGCTTATTTATCTATCAGAATTGATCTAATATGATATAATAAACACTATAAATCTCCATGGGGAAGTGGAACAGAATTCTTCCTCCGTAAGCCATGCGTGTTGTAAGAGGCGACTAAAATGCTGGGAGCAAGGGGCTAGTAACCCCTTCTCCCGTATAAATTACTAAATTTAAGAGAAGCTTTCGTTTTTCTTTTTGGGCCACCCTGCCTTGGTGGGATACGGCCGGTGTGATGAAAGAAAGAAAAACACTAAAAATAACATACAAACATGTTATATACTCTAGACTGAATAAAATAAGCCATAATATAGCGAGAGACCATCGGGAATATTTCGATATAAATGAGTTACTCCTCTCATGTCGTCTTTGAGTAAGAGAAAACGGTGTTTTGAAGAGGTTAACTGCACTAGAACATCAGTTTACTAAGAAATACACCCAAACAAACGTGATTTTCGCGATATTTTTTTTTTTTTTTTGAGACGGTGGGCCGGCCAGCGCTCCAGGCCAATATCTCGGAAGTAACTTATTCACTTTACGGTATATCATCTGCCTTTATTACTTAATTAAATGTAATAATATTCACAGAAATTGTAGAATAATGATTTCTCTAATTTGCATTTATTCATTTTTGGAAATATTCCAAATACTTAGGGAGTTATGTGGAAGTAAAGGGCAGATTTTTTTGCAACATTCCAAGAACTAACAAACTTTATTTTTTTGTGAAATAAAGATAAGTTATTTAGAGGAAAAGTACTAATTACAAATTCGTATAAGCATTGTTCTCTCGGCACCAAGTGTCCAAACAACCTTACGTCGTCCCATATAGGAATAAATCACCCCCAAGGGCATTTTCAGTAAATCAGTTCTTTTTCAGTCTTTTCTCAGTTGTTGTTTGAGGTATATTTTTGATAAATATTTTTTACAAAGAGTGAAAACACTTTGTCTTGTGCACCAAAACTGGAGGAAATCGGACGGTAAACAAAAAAGCAACATTTAATGCTCATGCGGCCCCCTTCAACCGTTCCCAGTAGTTTAGGTGCCTTATCGCACTTGTGTGTGCCGTGAAAGTTCTTTGTACACTCTCCAGGTGGCTGAAAGCAGTGGAGATGTCCTGTCTAAGGGCAGTGTTTGGTGTAAATATAATGCAGAGAATTCGGAGTGTGGAAATTAGGTGTGGAGTTACTAAAAGTATTAGTCAGAGCGCTGAAGAGGGGTTGCTGAAATGGTTTGGTCATTTAGGGAGAATGGATCAAAGCGGAATGACTTGGAGAGCGTATAAATCTGTAGGGGAAGGAAGGAGGGGTAGGGGTCGTCTTTGAATAGGTTGGAGGGAGAGGGTAAAGGAGGTTCTGTGGGTGAGGGGCTTTGACTTCCAGCAAGTGTATGTGAGCGTGTTACACAGGAGTAAATGGAGATGAAAGGTTTTTGGGACTTGACGAGCTGTTGGAGTGTGAGCAGGGTAATATTTAGTGAAGGGATTCAGGGAAACCAGTTATTATAGATTTAGCCAGACTTGAGTCCTGGAAATGGGAAGTACAATGCCTGCACTTTGAAGGAGGGGTCTGGGATATTGACAGTTTGGAGGGACTTCTAAACTGTCATATCTGAGCACCTCTGCAAAGACAGTGATTATGTATGAGTGAGGTGAAAGCATTGAATGATGATTAAATAATTTTCTTTTAGGGGATTTACTTTCTTTTTGGGTCACCCCGCCTTGGTGGGGGACGGCCAACTTATTGAGAAAAAAAAATAATAATAGTAATAACAATCGCTCTGGAGTGGTTTAAGTGTCAGCTACCAAACTTGTACAAAATACGTATGACATTTAAACTGCTTCAGAGTGATTATTTATTATTTTTATGAATATTATTTTTATTATTATTATACAGTGGAACCTCGGTTTTCGTACGCCCTAGTATGTATGTAAAACTATAGTTCTTCTCTATAAAATGTATTTTTTGTTAATATTTCCCATAATCCAATTACTCCGTTCCAGACACCGAGAAATATTTACAAAAAATACATTTTATAGAGAATAACTATAGGTTTACATACAAACTAGGGCATACAAAAACCGAGGTTCCACCGTATTATTATTACTATCGACATGGTCACTGAGTTTAATCATTCAGGTTCTCCCTCTAGTCTATTTTATGCCATACGAGAACTTGGGTCATGGAAACAGGCAGTGCAGCATCTCAGAGTCAAGCATCTCAGACTCCTTCCTACAGCCGCTCAGTACATTAGATTTCACTGTCTCCAAGACTACATATTTGTACAAATTTGCACTTTATTCTGCATCCCATAGTACAAGATGTCAGTGAAAAGGAAGATCTTGACTTCACCTAAAGGAAGCACTAAGAAATAAAGGAAGGCTCTTGATTTTCAGGTGAAAATGAAGATTATAAACAAGTATGAAGCTGATAAGAAAATGCAAATGATAGCCAATTACTTGAAGCTGGCGCATTCTGCCATTTCCACTATCTTGAATGATAAAGATAAAGGCAGTGAAAGCATCGACAGGATTTCAAGCCATAATAACTAGGCAGTGGAAGCATGATAAAGACACCCAAATTAATAAAAATTAACATACATGGAGAAGTATTGGAGGGTGTGCTGGGCTGTATGAGAGAGGGAGAAGATGTGAGCAGTGTCTCTCAGTAACTCATGCTTCACCATGATGTATGGATGTGTAAGCTCATGTCACTATAAAATACAGTGGTACTCCAAGTGTCGTACAGCTCCCAACTTGAACAATTATGTAAGTGTATTATTGTAAGTGCTTTTGTAAGTGTAATTTTGGGGATCTAAAATGGACTAATCTAATTTACATCATTCCTTATGGGAACAAATTCGTTTGGTAACAGCACTCAAACAGCCTTCTGGAATGAATTATGGCCGAAACTCGGGGTACCACTGTATTGTATAATTATGCTATTACTATCAATAAAGGTTATATACCTATCATATTTATTCCAAAATATTAGGTATAACATAAATAATGTAGAAGCATGATAAAGACACTCAAATTAATAAAAACTGACATTACATAGGGAGGTATTGAAGGGTGGAGGGATATTAAAAAAAAAAAAGTGACAGTGATCATTACAGAAAACGTTACGCACCTATGCAAAAACTAAAAAAGTGCGATTTTCTCAAAAAAAAAAAAAAAAAAATTCCCAAGTAATCAGCTATGCATGCATTTCCTCAAATATCTCAAAAGTAAGTCAGTGACCTATTTCATGTTGTATTACAGTTAATAATATATAGATTGAAAGGAATTTCCCAGCAAACATAAAACTAAATATTTTAATTTTGAGTGGTGACACTTTTGAAGTGTCAGTAAGAGGTGATTCCTTGATTAGCGATGAAATCATTTACCAACGGGGTCTTAGGCCCCTAACTCCGTCGTTAAGTGAAGAGAGGCTGTACATGGGATAAGGTCAGTCATATCCATGAGGAAGTGGAGAAGAATCCTTACTCCATAAGCCATGTATGGCTTAAGAGGCAACTAAAATGTAGGGAGCAAGGTGATAGTAACCCCTTCTCCTGTACATATTACTAAGTGTAAAAACCAATAACACTTTATGAAAGCGTTTCTTCTTTTTTTGGGCCACCCTGCTTCGGTGGGAAATGACCAGTGTTTAAAAGAAAAAGGGAGAGGAGAGAGAGGGGGTCAAGCATGTCTGAGATAATTACAGCTAAGGAAGGAGTAGCAGTAATGTTGAATGATCAGTTATGGAATGAAAAAGAGGGACTATAAATGTATAAATTTGCAGATTATGTAGATTAAAATAAGGGTGGGATACAAAAAGAGGGTTATATTAAGTGTTTATGCACCCAAGGAAGAGGAAAGTGTAGAGGGGAGAGATTTTGGGAGATGTTAAGAGAGTGGTTAGGAAGTTTTGGGGGACTAATGCTCAACTTAGAGAAACTGTTATAGAAGGCATAGTAGGTAAGCTCTGGGGTGCCAGGGGTAACTGATATTGGGGGATGGTCTTTAGCTGAACTTCATATAGGTAATGCATATTAAAAAAGGAAAAAAAAAGAGGATCAAGATACAAGATATGATATGGGGCATAATGACAGCAGTTTGTTAGATTATTTATTAGTAGACAAAAGGCTGATCGATAAACTTCTGGATGTGAAGGTTTTTAACCCTTAAACTGTCCATATGTAGATCTATGTTCACCTGTACCACGCAGGTGAACATAGATCTACATATGGACAGATTTTGAAAAATAAAAACAGATTTTGAAAAATAAAAAAAAAGTCGCTTTTTTTGTTGTTTTTAAATTAAAGAGGGCAATTTTCTGTGTGGTATAAGACCAAAAAAATTTTTTTAGGACCAGTACTTACTGAGATATAAGATATCAAAGTTGGCTCTGGATGCTTACCTGACGGCAACATCCAGTCCTGCCGCTTGCAGAAGTGTTGCCGATTTATCTTTTTTTCTCATTTTTATTTTAATTTATAATTTTTGTTCTGATAATTACAATTTATAATAGTGCTTGTGATTTCATAGCCAATCTTTGTTCTGACACTAACATTATGTACTAAAATAGTACTCAAATAGTAACAATCACACTGACAAGTGAACATTTTCACCTGCCTTGGTCATTTACTATTGTCTAGAAATATATAAAAAGTATTTATAGGTCCCAGCAATGTTTTAGACATGCTGAAGTATGAAACTCCTTGAAGAATGGTGTTATGACAAGGGTCAGGTAAGTGACAGCCAGTGACATTTGATGAATGTGAGCTGCTGGAGGGAACCTTGCCTTGATATGTTTTTACTCTTGCACACAAACATGTCTTTGTATGTCTGTCTGTCAGTCTGCCTGTCCATCTGTACATCTGTCTATCTGTACCTCTATTTGTCTGTCTATATGTCTGTCTGCCTAGCTCTGCTTATCTGTCTGTCTAGTTCAGCTTATCTGTCTGTCTTGTGTGTGTGTCTGGAGTATAATATGAAACTCCTTGAAGAATGGTGTTATAACAAGTGTCAGATAACATGTGACATTCAATGAATGTGTGCTGCTCGAGGGGGAAAACCTTGCCTTTATATGTTTTTACTCTTGCACAGAAACATGTCTCTGTATGTCTGTCTGCCTGTGTGTCTGTCTGTCTAGCTCTGCTTATCTGTCTGTCTATATGTCTATATATCTGTCTGTATGTCTGTCTGTCTGCTTGTCTGTCTTTCTATCTGCTTGTGTGTGTGTGTCTGTCTTTCCATCTGTCTCAGGGAGTGGCTGGTAAACCTGTTGGTTTGTGGTGTATGGGCCGCTCCCTGATTGCTGAGCAAGTGACACTGCTATTACTTGCATTGTGTTTATTTATGTCTTATATCTACAAACACTGCATAGCACTTGGCCTGGAATTTTTAGTTATCCTAGGTAATTTACATTATGTATAATAACTATTTATGAGTACATGTGAGAGACAGAGATACAGATAGACAGTGATATAGACAGAGATAGAGATATAGACAGACATACAAAGACAGCCAAAGACAGTCAATGCCGGCCAAAGCCGGCAGGTTGAGAAAGTATTGAGGGAGTGTAAAAGAAAAGCAAATGAGTGAGTGAAGTTTAGTCAAAAAATTTTTGCTGAGAATAAGAAAAAGTTTTGGAATGAAACTAATAAGTTGAGAAAGCCTAGAAAAAGAATGGAAGTATTGGGAAGTTGGAGGAAACATTCCGAGATGTTAAATGGTGACGAAGAGAGGGAGGCAGTCATTTCATGCAATGAGCAGGGAGGTATATAACATCTTTTAGGAGGAAGAGCCAGATGCCAGTGTGGGGGGAGGCGTGTAAGGTAGTGGGTAGAATGAAAAGGGGGTAAAGCAGCTATGATTGATGGAATAAACACAGAAATGTTAAAAGAAAGTTGGGATATAGTTTTGGAGTGACTGGTACTTTCATTTAATAAATGTATGAAAGAGGGGAATCTACCAAGGAATTGGCAGAAAGAATGCTCAGTTCCTTTGTATAAAGGAAAAGGGGATAAACAAGAATGTAAGAATTATAAGGGAATAAGCCTCTTAAGTATACCAAGTTAAGAGTGTATGGCAGAGTTATTGTTGAAAGGATTAAGGCTTAGAGAGAGCAGAATCACAGAAGGGGTAGGGGATGTGCAGACCAAGTGTTCACATTGAAGCATATAAGTGAGCAATATTTAGATAGAGAAAAATAAGCTTTTGTTGCATTCATGGATTTAGAAAAAGCATATGATAGGGTGGATAAGAGAGCATGTGGCAGATGTTGCAACTGTATAGTATACATTTTTTAACACCAGTCATCTCCCACCAAGGTAGGGTAACCTGGAAAAAAAAAACACTTTCATCATCACTCTATCACTCTTTTCAGAGGTGTGATGACACTACAGATACCTTGTAGATACCTCTCCTAGCTGAAATATCCCCACCCATTTTTCAGAGAGCATGCAATGTACTTCCCACTTCCAGGACTCAAGTCCAGCTAACTTTCTCTGAATCCCTTCATAAATGTTGCCTTGCTTACACTTGCCAGTCAAAATCATAAAAACCACTTGCCTCCACTCCGATCAAACAGAGGCATATACGTACACAACTATACGATGTTCAAGCAGTTAAGTGTTTATGAGGATAGCAAGGGTCAGGCTAGGGTATGCAGGAGAAAGGGAGATTATTTTCCAGTAAAAGTGGGTCCTAAACAGGGATGCATGATGTCAACCTAGTGTTGAGGCGAAATGTGGGATTAAAATTTATGGAATTGAATACAAGAGTTGTCACAGTTGCTTTTTGATGATGACACTGTGCTTTTGGAAGATTCTAAAGAGAAGTTGCAAAGGTTGGTGCACAAATTTGGGAGGGTACATAAAATAAGGAAATTAAAAGTGAACATAGGAAAAAGAAAAGTGATGAGGTTACAAACAATTTAGGTAATGAAAGACTAGATATCAGATTGGAAGGAGGGAGTATGGAGGAAGTGAATGTGTTCATGTATTTGGGAATGAACTTGTCAGCGGATGGGTATATGAAAGACGAGGTGAACCACAGATAAAGGAAAAAAGATGGGTGATGGATTGAGGCATCTGTGGAGACAAATAACATTATCCATGGAGGCAAAAAAGTGAAATGTATAAGAGTATAGTGGTACCAATACTCTTATATGGATGTGAAGCATGGGCTGTGAACATTCCAGCAAGGAGAAGGTTGGAGGCAGTGGAGATGTCGTGTCTGAGGGGAATGTGTGGCATAAATATAATGCAGAGAATTCGTAGCTTGGAAACTGGAGGAGAGTGATTACTAAAACTATTATCAAGAGGACTGAGGAGGGGTTGCTGAAGTGTTTGGTCATTTAGAGATTTTTTTTTTTTTTAACAAGTCGGCCGTCTCCCACCAAGGCAGGGTAACCCAAAAAGAAAGAAAATTCCCAAAAAGAAAATACTTTCATCATTCACCTCACTCACACATAATCATTGTTTTTGCAGAGGTGCTCAGAATACAACAGTTTAGAAGCATATACGAATAAAGATACACAACGTATCCCTCCAAACTGCCAATATCCCAAACCCCTCCTTTAAAGTGCAGGAATTGTAGTTCACATTTCCAGGACTCAAGTCCAGCTATATAAAAATAACTGGTTTCCCTGAATCCCTTCACTAAATATTACCCTGCTCACACTCCAACAGATCGTCAGGTCCCAAATACTATTCGTCTCCATTCACTCCTATCTAACATGCTCACACACACTTGCTGGAAGTCCAAGCCCCTCGCCCACAAAACCTCCTTTACCCCCTCCCTCCAACCTTTTCGAGGACGACCCTTACCCCGCCTTCCTTTCCCTAGATTTATACGTTCTCCATGTCATTCTACCTTGATCCATTCTCTCTAAATGACCAAACCACAACAACAACCCCTCTTCAGCCCTCTGAATAATACAGAGGACCCTCACCTAACGAACGCATCGCTTAACGTTAAATCCTCCTAACGAAGCGTTTGAGTGTAAAAATTTTGGCCCGCTTAACGATAAAAAACTCGCCCAATGTGATTCCTCCCATACATGTCCACCCAGCCTGAGCGCCTCAGCTGCCTTGTCGTCATTGTTTTCAAGCCAGGGTGGCTGGTTGCATGCATACATTCGATACATTTTGTATTATTCCATTGTTTATAGTGCTCGTAACTGCTAAATAAGCCACCATGGGCCCAAAGAAAGCTTTTAGTGCCAACCCTGTGCTAAAAAGGGTGATAAATACTATCGTACCATAGTCAGCTGCTGCTGCAACACGGTCAGCTGTTGCTGGACCAGTCAGCTGTTGCTGGATCAGTCAGCTATTGCTGCACCATGGTCAGCTGTTGCTGGACCAGTCAGCTGTTGCTGGATCAGTCAGCTGCTGCTGCACCACAGTCAGCTGCTGTTGCACCACCATCAGCTGTTTCTGAACAACATGACTCGTCCCGAACCTGTCCATCCAGCCTGAGCGCCTCAGCTGCCTTGCCGTCATTGTTTACAAGCCAGGGTGGCCGGTTGCATGCATACAATCAATACATTTTGTATTATTCCATTGTTTATAGTGCTTGTAACTGCTAAATAAGCCACCATGGGCCCAAAGAAAGCTTCTAGTGCCAACCCTGTGGTAAAAAGGGTGATAAATACTATCGTACCACAGTCAGCTGCTGCTGCACCATGGTCAGCTGTTGCTGGACCAGTCAGCTGTTGCTGGATCAGTCAGCTGTTGCTGGATCAGTCAGCTGCTGATGCACCACAGTCAGCTGCTGCTGGACCAGTCAGCTGCTGCTGCACCATGGTCAGCTGTTGCTGGATCAGTCTGCTGCTGCTGCACCATGGTCAGCTGTTGCTGGACCAGTCAGCTGTTGCTGGATCAGTCAGCTGCTGATGCACCACAGTCAGCTGTTGCTGGACCAGTCATCTGTTGCTGGATCAGTTAGCTGCTGCTGCACCATGGTCAGCTGCTGCTGCACCACAGTCAGCTGTTGCTCTACCACAGTCAGCTGTTGCTCCACCACAGTCAGCTGTTGCTCCACCACAGTCAGCTGTTGCTCCACCACAGTCAGCTGTTGCTCCACCACAGTCAGCTGTACTACTCAAAGATGTGGAGTGTGTGTTGTTGGTGTGGCTTAACGTGAAACAATTACCGAGAAACGATTAACCCCAGAGGGTTAGCCACCCAGGATAACCCAAGAAAGTCAGTGCATCATCGAGGACTGTCTAACTTATTTCCATTGGGGTCCTTTATCTTGTCCCCCAGGATGCGACCCACAACAGTCAACTAACACCAAGGTGAACAGGAAAAAATGCCTGGAACTAGTGCTCATATTGGTGAATTTAAGGCCAGCAAAGGTTGGTTTGAGAGATTTAAGAATTGTAGTGGCATACACAGTGCAATAAGGCATGGCGAAGCTGAAAAATTCATCCCTCAACAAGTGTTCGTGACGAAACAGGTCTGTTCTGGAAGAAAATGCCATCAGGACCTACATTACTCAGGAGGAAAAGGCACTCCCAGGACACAAGCCTATGAAAGACAGGCTAACTCTCATGTTTTGTTGTAATGCTAGTGGGGATTGCAAAGTGAAGCCTTTACTGGTGTATCACTCTGAAAATCCCAGTGTTCAAGAAAAACAGTGTCTCATCACTCTTCAATAAAGGTAAGTGTCATTTTAACATTTATTTATGTAGTTATTGTGCATGTCTTATTGTTTTCTTTGTAGGGAAATGTATATTTCATGAAAAAAAATAATTTTTTAATACTTTTGGCTGTCTGGAACGGATTAATCGGATTTCCATTATTTCTTATGGGGAAAATTTACTCGGCTAACGATGAGCTCTCAGGAACGGATTAATATCGTTAGGCGAGGGTCCACTGTACTTTCATTAACTCCAAACCTTCTAATTTCCACACTCCAAATTTTCTGCATAATGTTTACACCACACATTGCCCTTAGACAGGACATCTCCACTGCCTCCAACCGCCTCCTCACTGCAGCATTTACAACCCAAGCTTCACATCCATATAAGAGTGTTGGTACTACTATACTTTCATACATTCCCTTCTTTGCCTCCATAGATAACATTTTTTGTCTCCACATATACCTCAACGCACCACTAGCCTTTTTTCCTTCATCAATTCTATGATTAACCTCATCCTTCATAAATCCATCCGCCGATACATCAACTCCCACGTATCTGAAAACATTCACTTCTTCCATACTCCTCCTCCCCAATTTGATATCCAATTTTTCTTTATCTAAATCATTTGATACCCTCATCATCTTACTCTTTTCTATGTTCACTTTCAACTTTCTACCTTTACACACACTCCCAAACTTGTCCACTAACCTTAAGAGATGATGAAGCAAAATAGGATGACTTGGAGGGTGTATAAATCTATGGTGAAGGGAAGGCAGGGTAGGGGTCACCCTAGGAAAGGCTGGAGGGAGAGGATAAAAGATGTTTTGCATGTGAGGAGCATGGATATCCAGAAGGCTTGTGTGAACAAGTTACACAAGAGAGGAAACAAATGGTTTTTGGGACTCGAGTTGTTGGAGTGTAAGAAAAAAACATTTGTGAAGAGATTCAGGGAAAACTGGATGGTTGGACCTAAGAGTTCTGAAGGCAGGAAGTACAGTACCTGCACTCTGAAAGTTGGGGATATTTGCTGTTTGGAGGGGGATGTGAACTGTAGTATCAGCGTGCCTATGGCAAGACAGCAATAAGAGCGAGTAATGGTGAAATATTTCTTTGTTTTCAAGTCACCCTATCTTGTTGGGAGACGGCCAGTGTCAAGAAAAAAGTAATAATAATGATAATTTGGGATTTTGTTATTCTTGAGCACATGTTCTTTCAAGAAAATAATATGCACTTGCACACCAAGGAATAAAAGCAACAACAATAAAGATTTAAAGTATGATCAGGACCATAAATGCAAGAAACGAGACATGCTTTCAACTTATACTTTAGAGCACGAACAGTCTTGTTCCTGTTAAACAATCTCTCAGAAATCATTCTGCAAATGATTTCTTCCCATCAGCACAAGGTTCAATCAGTCTAAAAGGATCTGCAGTAATTCACAGAAGGTAGAGTACAAATTCAATTCTTGCCTTGCTATGGAGCCTATGCAGCTCATACAAGTTGGGACTAATGAGAGCCCTAGTCATTTTAGCAAATAGTTAGGCAAATCCCTAAACTGCCAAAATCAATTCAAAATGAAACAATCATGTTGATAAAGTCCAGATCCTTCACTGATCCCACAGGCTGCAAACTGATAGTACCACAATCAAAGCACCAAAATTTCCAATTTGTACTTCTTCTGACAATCAAAACCTCTGTCTTAACCCCCATTTAGTGTCAATTTTCTATCTGCCATCCAAGTTCTATCCAGCAAGAGAAAGTTAAAGTAGTTTTGCATCTTCCACATTTAAACCCTGGATGTATGCTTGTATATCATCAGTATAATAATTTTTTTCAATCCCAAGCACATCCAACAGTAAGACTACATCAGACAGTAAACAATACTGGTCCAAGAACAGAGCCCTGAGGAATGACATAGGGTAAAGGAGATAGCTCAGGTAAAGAATCATTGACCACTATTTAATATGGCTGACCAGAAAGATACAATTTCAGAAGTGACAGTGCAGTATCTTTATGGACATGGCCGAAAAGATCATTCATCTCTAATTCATAAATGGTATCAGATGCAGCAGAGGTGTCCAACAAAATTAACAGCAACACATTTCATTAAAAAAGTCTTCGGCACTAAACCATCATAAATACATGAGATACCAAGGATGCCTGTATGATAAGGCTGATGTGTCATTATCTGTGCATGACTATTAAGTAAGATCATGAAGAGGAAACAGTTTACAGTCAGATTAATTGCTGAAGGAGGGTTAAATGGATACACTCACCTGGTGACGGTAAATAAACCTATCTTCAGGCTCATCTTCCCAGTCACAGTCCCACATGTCAGTTAAACTCACACCGGGCTCTGATGTTGGTGTCTCCACACCGGAACCTGACAACACAAACATTGGCTTATAATTAAAAGTTACAATACAAAATGCCTTAGCATAAGCAAGAAATAAATCTACTTGTTATCGCCTAAAATTATTAACAGTATGTAGAACATACCTTTAACAATTAACACAAATCACGAATTATTCATTAAACATAAATATCTACAAGTATGTAGATATTTCTGTTTACCGAGTTTGATAGGTTTTGGCAATGTTATTCAGTAATGTACAGCTATTCAAATTTTATAAAAACAGTACAAATATTATTATTGTTATTATAATCATGGGGGAGCGCTAAACCAGTAGGATTACACAGCGCACGTGGGGGGGGTGGGAATGGAAGGTATTCAGACTCGATTCAGGGAACTGGAGCACAGATCCAATTCCCTAGATGAAGAGCCCCTCACCAGCATCAAGGAACTTCCCTTGAGAGGAAAAACCATACAAAATAAATTTATTACATTATACACAGAGCATATAAACATGAAAATTTCTAAGTTACTATGCAGTATCCACCATGGAAACCTACACTAACTCAACTACAGACTACTATTAGCACAGTCATTCTGCACAATTACCATACTTTCCCACAATATTCTTGCAATTAAACATTAACTACCCATTCTCTTCAATTCACTCTTGTCTTTCACATCACGTATCTTAAATACTGAGCTCCATAATTATAGGAAATCCTGTAAGAAATTAGGTTTCACCTAAATTTTATTTTCAGAAAATACTTGTTTTTAATTTTCCAGTGATTTACTAAGATTTCATTTTCATGATTCATCCCGCTCAGTGGTAAAGCATGTCAGTGTTAGGGCGAAGGTGGCATCAGCTCACTCACTCCCCAGAAGCAGCTACCGCACTCACTCCTCAGAAGCAGCTACCGCACTCACTCCTCAGAAGCAGCTACCGCACTCACTCCTCAGAAGCAGCTACCGCACTCACTCCTCAGAAGCAGCTACCGCACTCACTCCTCAGAAGCAGCTACCGCACTCACTCCTCAGAAGCAGCTACCGCACTCACTCCTCAGAAGCAGCTACCGCACTCACTCCCCAGAAGCAGCTACCGCACTCACTCCCCAGAAGCAGCTACCGCACTCACTCCCCAGAAGCAGCTACCGCACTCCTCAGAAGCAGCTACCGCACTCACTCCCCAGGAGCAGCTACCGAACTCACTCCCCAGGAGCAGCTACCGCACTCGCTCCCCAGGAGCAGCTACCGCACTCGCTCCCCAGGAGCAGCTACCGCACTCGCTCCCCAGGAGCAGCTACCGCGCTCGCTCCCCAGGAGCAGCTACCGCGCTCGCTCCCCAGGAGCAGCTACTGCGCTCGCTCCCCAGAAGCAGCTACTGCGCTCACTTCCCAAAAGCAGCTACTGTGCTCACTCCACTGAAGCAGCTACTGCGCTCACTCCACAGAAGCAGCTACTGCGCTCACTCCCCAGAAGCAGCTACTGCGCTCACTCCCCAGAAGCAGCTACTGCGCTCACTCCCCAGAAGCAGCTACTGCGCTCACTCCCCAGAAGCAGCTACTGCGCTCACTCCCCAGAAGCAGCTACTGCGCTCACTCCCCAGAAGCAGCTACTGCGCTCACTCCCCAGAAGCAGCTACTGCGCTCACTCCCCAGAAGCAGCTACTGCGCTCACTCCCCAGAAGCAGCTACTGCGCTCACTCCCCAGAAGCAGCTACTGCGCTCACTCCCCAGAAGCAGCTACTGCGCTCACTCCCCAGAAGCAGCTACTGTGCTCACTCCCCAGAAGCAGCTACTGCGCTCACTCCCCAGAAGCAGCTACTGCGCTCACTCACCAGAAGCAGCTACTGCGCTCACTCCCCAGAAGCAGCTACTGCGCTCACTCCCCAGAAGCAGCTACTGCGCTCACTCCCCAGAAGCAGCTACTGCGCTCACTCCCCAGAAGCAGCTACTGCGCTCACTCCCCAGAAGCAGCTACTGCGCTCACTCCCCAGAAGCAGCTACTGCGCTCACTCCCCAGAAGCAGCTACTGCGCTCACTCCCCAGAAGCAGCTACTGCACTCACTTCCCAGAAGCAGCTACTGCACTCACTTCCCAGAAGCAGCTACTGCACTCACTCCCCAGAAGCAGCCACTGCACTCACTCCCCAGAAGCAGCCACTGCACTCACTCCCCAGCAGCAGCCACTGCACTCACTCCCCAGAAGCAGCCACTGCACTCACTCCCCAGAAGCAGCCACTGCACTCACTCCCCAGAAGCAGCCACTGCACTCACTCCCCAGAAGCAGCCACTGCACTCACTCCCCAGAAGCAGCCACTGCACTCACTCCCCAGAAGCAGCCACTGCACTCACTCCCCAGAAGCAGCCACTGCACTCACTCCCCAGAAGCAGCCACTGCACTCACTCCCCAGAAGCAGCCACTGCACTCACTCCCCAGAAGCAGCTACTGCACTCACTCCCCAGAAGCAGCTACTGCACTCACTCTCCAGAAGCAGCTACTGCACTCACTCCCCAGAAGCAGCTACTGCACTCACTCCCCAGAAGCAGCTACTGCACTCACTCCCCAGAAGCAGCTACTGCACTCACTCCCCAGAAGCAGCTACTGCACTCACTCCCCAGAAGCAGCTACTGCACTCACTCCCCAGAAGCAGCTACTGCACTCACTCCCCAGAAGCAGCTACTGCACTCACTCCCCAGAAGCAGCTACTGCACTCACTCCCCAGAAGCAGCTACTGCACTCACTCCCCAGAAGCAGCTACTGCACTCACTCCCCAGAAGCAGCTACTGCACTCACTCCCCAGAAGCAGCTACTGCACTCACTCCCCAGAAGCAGCTACTGCACTCACTCCCCAGAAGCAGCTACTGCACTCACTCCCCAGGAGCAGCTACTGCACTCACTCCCCAGGAGCAGCTACTGCACTCACTCCCCAGGAGCAGCTACTGCACTCACTCCCCAGGAGCAGCTACTGCACTCACTCCCCAGGAGCAGCTACTGCACTCACTCCCCAGGAGCAGCTACTGCACTCACTCCCCAGAAGCAGCTACTGCACGCAGCTACACTCCCCAGGAGCAGCTACTGCACTCACTCCCCAGGAGCAGCTACTGCACTCACTCCCCAGAAGCAGCTACTGCACTCACTCCCCAGAAGCAGCTACTGCACTCACTCCCCAGAAGCAGCTACTGCACTCCCCAGAAGCAGCTACTGCACTCCCCAGAAGCAGCTACTGCACTCACTCCCCAGGAGCAGCTACTGCACTCCCCAGAAGCAGCTACTGCACTCCCCAGAAGCAGCTACTGCACTCACTCCCCAGAAGCAGCTACTGCACTCACTCCCCAGAAGCAGCTACTGCACTCACTCCCCAGAAGCAGCTACTGCACTCACTCCCCAGAAGCAGCTACTGCACTCACTCCCCAGAAGCAGCTACTGCACTCACTCCCCAGCAGCTACTGCTCACTGCACTCACTCCCCAGAAGCAGCTACTGCACTCACTCCCCAGAAGCAGCTACTGCACTCACTCCCCAGAAGCAGCTACTGCACTCACTCCCCAGAAGCAGCTACTGCACTCACTCCCCAGAAGCAGCTACTGCACTCACTCCCCAGAAGCAGCTACTGCACTCACTCCCCAGAAGCAGCTACTGCACTCACTCCCCAGAAGCAGCTACTGCACTCACTCCCCAGAAGCAGCTACTGCACTCACTCCCCAGAAGCAGCTACTGCACTCACTCCCCAGAAGCAGCTACTGCACTCACTCCCCAGAAGCAGCTACTGCACTCACTCCCCAGAAGCAGCTACTGCACTCACTCCCCAGAAGCAGCTACTGCACTCACTCCCCAGAAGCAGCTACTACACTCACTCCCCAGAAGCAGCTACTACACTCACTCCCCAGAAGCAGCTACTGCACTCACTCCCCAGAAGCAGCTACTGAACTCACTCCCCAGGAGCAGCTACTGCACTCACTCCCCAGAAGCAGCTACTGCACTCACTCCTCAGGAGCAGCTACTGCACTCACTCCTCAGGAGCAGCTACTGCACTCACTCCACAGAAGCAGCTACCGCACTCACTCCACAGAAGCAGCTACCACACTCACTTCCAAAAAGCAGCTACTGCACTCACTCCCCAGAAGCAGCTACTGCACTCACTCCTCAGGAGCAGCTACTGCACTCACTCCTCAGGAGCAGCTACTGCACTCACTCCTCAGGAGCAGCTACTGCACTCACTCCCCAGGAGCTGCTACTGCACTCACTCCCCAGGAGAAGCTACTGTACTCACTCCCCAGAAGCAGCTACTGCACTCACTCTCCAGAAGCAGCTACTATACTTACTACCCAGGAGAAGCTACTGCACTCACTCCCCAAAAGCAGCTACTGCACTCACTCCCCAGAAGAAGCTACTGCACTCACTCCCCAGGAGAAGTTACTGCACTCACTCCCCAGGAGAAGTTACTGCACTCACTCCCCAGAAGCAGCTACTGCACTCACTCCTCAGGAACAGCAACTGTACTCACTTCCCAACATCAGCTACTGCACTCACTCCCCAGCAGCAGCTACTGCACTCACTCCTCAGGAGCAGCAACTGCACTCACTTCCCAGCAGCAGCTGCTGCACTCCCCAGCAGCAGCTGCTGCACTCACCCCTCAGGAGAAGCTACTGCACTCACTTCCCAGCAGCAGCTGCTGCACTCCCCAGCAGCAGCTGCTGCACTCACTCCTCAGGAGCAGCTACTGCACTCACATCTCAGGAGCAGCTAATGCACTCACTCCCCAAAAGCAGCTATTGTACTCATTCCCCAGAAGCAACTACTGCACTCACTCCCCAGAAGCAGCTACTGTACTCACTCCCCAGAAGCAGCTACTGTACTCACTCCCCAGAAGAAGCTACTGCACTCACTCCCCAGGAGAAGCTACTGCACTCACTCCCCAGGAGAAGCTACTGCACTCATTCCCCAGGAGAAGTTACTGCACTCACTCCCCAGGAGAAGTTACTGCACTCACTCCCCAGGAGAAGTTACTGCACTCACTCCCCAGGAGAAGCTACTGCACTCACTCCCCAGGAGCAGCTACTGCACTCACTCCCCAGAAGCAGCTACTGCACTCACTCCCCAGAAGCAGCTACTGCACTCACTCCCCAGAAGCAGCTACTGCACTCACTCCCCAGAAGCAGCTACTGCACTCACTCCACAGAAGCAGCTACTGCACTCACTCCACAGAAGCAGCTACTGCACTCACTCCCCAGGAGCAGCTACTGCACTCACTCCCCAGAAGCAGCTACTGCACTCACTCCCCAGAAGCAGCTACTGCACTCACTCCCCAGAAGCAGCTACTGCACTCACTCCCCAGAAGCAGCTACTGCACTCACTCCCCAGAAGCAGCTACTGCACTCACTCCCCAGAAGCAGCTACTGCACTCACTCCCCAGAAGCAGCTACTGCACTCACTCCCCAGAAGCAGCTACTGCACTCACTCCCCAGAAGCAGCTACTGCACTCACTCCCCAGAAGCAGCTACTGCACTCACTCCCCAGAAGCAGCTACTGCACTCACTCCCCAGAAGCAGCTACTGCACTCACTCCCCAGAAGCAGCTACTGCACTCACTCCCCAGAAGCAGCTACTGCACTCACTCCCCAGAAGCAGCTACTGCACTCACTCCCCAGAAGCAGCTACTGCACTCACTCCCCAGAAGCAGCTACTGCACTCACTCCCCAGAAGCAGCTACTGCACTCACTCCCCAGAAGCAGCTACTGCACTCACTCCCCAGGAGCAGCTACTGCACTCACTCCCCAGGAGCAGCTACTGCACTCACTCCTCAGGAGCAGCTACTGCACTCACTCCTCAGGAGCAGCTACTGCACTCACTCCTCAGGAGCAGCTACTGCACTCACTCCTCAGGAGCAGCTACTGCACTCACTCCTCAGGAGCAGCTACTGCACTCACTTCCCAGGAGCAGCTACTGCACTCACTCCCCAGGAGCAGCTACCGCACTCACTCCACAGAAGCAGCTACCGCACTCACTTCCAAAAAGCAGCTACTGCACTCACTCCCCAGAAGCAGCTACTGCACTCACTCCTCAGGAGCAGCTACTGCACTCACTCCCCAGAAGCAGCTACTGCACTCACTCTCCAGAAGCAGCTACTATACTTACTCCCCAGGAGAAGCTACTGCACTCACTCCCCAAAAGCAGCTACTGCACTCACTCCCCAGAAGCTACTGCACTCACTCCCCAGGAGAAGCTACTGCACTCACTCCCCAGAAGCAGCTACTGCACTCACTCCCCAGAAGCAGCTACTGCACTCACTCCCCAGAAGCAGCTACTGCACTCACTCCCCAGAAGCAGCTACTGCACTCACTCCTCAGGAACAGCAACTGTACTCACTTCCCAACATCAGCTACTGCACTCACTCCCCAGCAGCAGCTACTGCACTCACTCCTCAGGAGCAGCAACTGCACTCACTTCCCAGCAGCAGCTGCTGCACTCCCCAGCAGCAGCTGCTGCACTCACCCCTCAGGAGAAGCTACTGCACTCACTTCCCAGCAGCAGCTGCTGCACTCCCCAGCAGCAGCTGCTGCACTCACTCCTCAGGAGCAGCTACTGCACTCACATCTCAGGAGCAGCTAATGCACTCACTCCCCAGAAGCAGCTACTGTACTCACTCCCCAGAAGCAGCTACTGTACTCACTCCCCAGGAGAAGCTACTGCACTCACTCCCCAGGAGAAGCTACTGCACTCACTCCTCAGAAGCAGCTACTGCACTCTCCAGAAGCTGCTACTGCACTCACTCCCCAGAAGCAGCTACTGTACTCACTTCCCAGAAGAAGCTACTGTACTCACTTCCCCGAAGCAGTTACCGCACTCACTCCTCAGAAGCAGCTACTGCACTCTCCAGAAGCAGCTGCTGTACTCACTTCCCAGAAGCAGCTACTGTACTCACTTCCCAGAAGCAGTTACCGCACTCACTCCTCAGAAGCTGCTACTGCACTCTCCAGAAGCAGCTACTGCACTCACTTCCCAGAAGCAGCTACTGTACTCACACACTCGTAATGTACAATAAAGATAAACCTTTCAGTAAGAATTGGAGTTTTCGAACTTTTAATAGGCTTTCCACTTGCTGCTATTACATGCTTTGGAAAATACATAAATGACAATTTTAACTTCATTAAATTTTTACAATTGTATATTAGTGTATGTAGACTCAATGACTAATATAATAAAATGACAGAAAATATTCAATGTTTTAATTAGTAACTGGCTGCATCAAGGGCTTCACATTTTCTTATATAAATATATATATATATATATATATATATATATATATATAAATATATATATATATATATAAATATATATATATATATATATATATATATATATATATATATATATATATATATATATATATATATATATATATATTTATTTATTTATTTATTTTAACACGTCAAAGCCATTTCCCACTGAGGCACAATACAGCTAATTACCTAAACCTATGCTTAACCCTTTGACTGTTTTGGTCATATATATACATCTTACAAGCCGCGTTTGATGTATATATACTCAAAAATTCTAGTGGCTTCAAATCAAGCAGGAGAAAGCTGGTAGGCCCACATGTGAGAGAATGGGTCTTCGTGGCCAGTGTGCACCATATGAAAAAAATCGTGCAGTACACAGTGCATGAGAAAAAAAACTCTGACCATGTTTTAAGATTAAAACGTCAAATTTGTGGTGTATATTCGTATAGTATTTATGGTTGTATTCTCGTTTTCTTGGTCTCATTTGATAGAATGGAAACATATTTTAGAAATAGAGATGATTTTGATTGGTTTTACTATGAAAAGATCCTTGAAATGGAGCTCAAAGTAGGGGAAATGTTTGATTTTTGCCGATGTTCAAAAGTAAACAAATGATGTCATTGTCCAATAAATGTCCAACTAGCTATTCTAATATGCAGTCATGAATGGGTTGACATTATTTATACAATTATTACAATATTGCAGTCATCTGTATAACAGTAAATCTTCTATTTTTTGTTTGAATAAAAATTCAAAATAGAAAGCAAGAATAATATCAGAGGGGCCTGGAGACATGACTGATGAACAAAGAAAATGTTATTTTAGAGCCAGGAATGTCTGCATTGTTCATTCTGGACCTTATTTTGAAATTGGCATATTTTTTAATTTGCGTGAAATTGGCCAAATTGCAAATTTCTGACCATGTTATTGGGTAGCTGAAATCAGTAAATGGGCAGTTTCTTGCACTCAATCGATAGAACAAATGGAGTTCTAAAGAAATAGCTATGAGTTTGGTTGACTGAAACAATGAAATTAGCCAAAAATAGGGCTCATAGTGGGTGAAATTGCCGATTCGCAAATATCGCCGAGGTCACTGACTTCGCGAGTGTGTAATTCCCTAAGTTTTCCATCAAATTTCGTTATTTTGGTGTCATTACCATCAGGAAAAGATTCTCTGTCATTTCATAAGGAATTTTTTTTTTTTTTTCAAAAATTTTTTGACACCAGGAGACACCTCAGGATTTGGGGTTGCGACAGTCAAAGGGTTAAGACAAATATTTGCTATGTCAGCCTCCTGTGACAGCTGACCCATCTTGTCTGTCTTCTCTTCTCATTATCTCCACACAGGTCTAGTATAATGTACATGTGACAATAAACTATGTTCCCACTGCTGTAAAAGTATAAATGTACTGTACATTGTAAACCTAACTGATTCCACCACAGTTATGCTATTATCACTGTATAACTACAAAATGCACTCATTTTGCAAGTCATGAAGCACCATACTGCTGTTATAAATTAATGGAGAGACAAGTATAAGTATATACTAAATGTTTTCTTCTTACTATCCTACTCTTCCATAACAATAATATACTTTATGCAAAAATATTTCTATTAATTTAATTTATTCAGTAATTTACCATATTACTGACTTTAAAATTTAAACTGCATACTGTTCCTTCTTTCAAAATACACACCACTTCTGGTAATCCCAAGCACACATGGACGGTTCTTAGTATGTCAATACAAAAGCTTAAATTCTTCACAAATTTTCTGAATATTAATTTCCTTAGCCACCCCCACGTGTGAGTTAACTGATCACTTCATAACTGATCTTACTTCATGTCTTGTTCACTTAGATTATATATTATTAAATGAACAGAGAAGAGCCTCTGTTTTCGTATTCCCCAGTTTGAATGTGAAACTGTAGTTATTCTCTACAAAATGTATTTTTTGTTAATATTTTTGGGTATCTGGAATGGATTAATTGGATTTACATTATTTCTTATGGGAAATATTAGCAAAAAATTATTTTTTTAGAGAATAACTATTTTTTTTTTTTTTTTATTCGCCGGTATTCTCCCGGCCCGGGTATTTTCCAAGTAGTGGTGACCCGGCCTTGGCTCCCTATCTGGGGAGTGTCTCGAGACTTAAGTCTCCCATGGGAGGAGGTACAGTACCTCCTCATCTTTGGGACCAAGTGTCCCCAGGCCTAGCCACATTCCCCGCCCTCACGGGGCTCGTAGAGAGAAGCTAGGCCTCTGGTCTGCCATCTACCCCGCCTCAAAGGGGCTCGTGGGGATGGCAGTCTTATGAGCTGCAGATGGTAGCAAACTCAGGCCTCTAATAACTATAGTTTTACATACAAACTAGGGCACATGAAAACCGAGGTTCCACTGTATTTCATCTTAATTTAGTAATTATCCATGCGTGTCTGGATATTCAGCATACATATCAATTACCTGCAGAAGTATTATCAATTAGCAATTTTTTTTAAGCATTACTAACCCCTTGACTGTCACAACCCCCAATCCTGAGGTGTCTCCTGGTGTCGCAAAATTTCAAAAAAGACAAAATTTATTTTTTCTTATGAAATGATAGAGAATCTTTTCCCGATTGTAATGACACCAAAAAACGAAATTTGATGGAAAACTGACGGAATTACGGTCTCGCGAAGTTAGCGACCTCGGCGATATTTACAAACGGCGATTTCGCCCACTTTGAGCCCTATTTTCGGTTAATTTCATTGTTCCAGTCAACCAAACTCATAGCTATTTCTTTAGAACTCCATTTTTTTCTATCGATTGAGTACAAGAAACTGCCCATTTACCAATTTCAACTACCCAATAACGTGGTCAGAAATTTGCAATTTGGCCAATTTCACGAAAATTAAAAAATATGACAATTTCAAAATAAGGTCCAGAATGAACAATGCAGACATTCCTGGCTCTAAAATAACATTTTCTTTGTTCATCGGTCATGTCTCCAGGCCCCTCTGATATTACTCTTGCTTTCTATTTTGAATTTTTATTCAAACAAAAAATAGAAGATTTACTATTATGCAGACTACTGCAATACTGTAATAATTGTATAAATAACATCAACCCATTCATGACTGCATATTAGAATGGCTAGTTGGACATTTGTTGGACAATGACATCATTTGTTTACTTTTGAACATGGGCAAAAATCAAACATTTCCCCTACTTTGAGCTCCATTTCCAGGTTCTTTTTATAGTAAAATCAATCAAAATCTATAATATGTTTTCCATTCTATCAAATGAGACCAAGAAAACGAGAATACAACCATAAATACTATACGAAAATAGACCACAAAGTCGGCATTTTAATTAAAAAAAACGGTCGGAGTTTTTTTTTTTCTAATTATGCACTGCGTGCTCCAGGATTTTTTTTATATGGTGCACACTGACCACACAGACCCATTCTCTCACATGTGGGCCTACCAGCTTTCTCCTTCTTGATTTGAAGCCGCTAGAATTTATGAGTATATATACGTCAAACACGGTACCTCATAAGACGTATATGTACGGCCGCGACAGTCAAAGGGTTAAAGACTCCTCTGTTCTTGCTTCAAGTATATCATCCATACCTGTCAGTTAACCAAAGTGACTACAATAATATGCATATGAGCATTCACAGTCTAAGATTTGATAACTAACCTTTTGGTTTGGTCACAGCCATCTCCGCATGTCCCTTTCCCTGAGGTCCCTTCATACGCACAAACTCTATTCTTTGATTACTGTTTCCAGCAAATAATCCCATCATCATTCTCTGCGCCACCTTGCTGCTTAAGCTTGCCTGATTATTAAAAATTATCAATAAATTATTTATTTAGTCTTAATGAAATGTTTTACACCTTAAGTCACAAATTTAAAGAAAAGCTGCATGATACAATGGTTTATCCTGTATTATTATTAAGACATGACCCAGTTATTGTCAAAGATGGATAAAAAAGTCGACTATTATTATTTCCAGTTTGTGACTGTACTGCAAGTTGTGGCTGTACTGCCACATTTATTCTCTACAAAATATTTGTACACACAGTGCAGTAATGCACAATGGAACCTCACCTATCTGCAAATGTCTAGTCCTGACTATAGTGTAAAGGGGAGTTCCAGAAAAATATAACATGTCCAACACTCTACAATCTCTAAATCTCTTTGAATTTAGAATTCATTGTAATCCTATGTACAGTAGGGCCCCGCTTTATGGCATTTTGCTTTGCGGTGTTCCACTAACACGGTCATTTCAAATTATGACCAAAACTCTCTATATGGCTCCCCCACCTGACTTTCTAATATGGTCACTGCGCCCCACCCGGTTTGTTTACATTCTATGTGAGATCCGTAAGCACTACGTCTCTCCATTGTGTCTGGAAACTCCAAATTTCAAGTGTTTTCAAAAGTTATTTCATATTTTATGTATACGCTGATAATTATACTTTTGTATACCTGTACCTAAATAAACTTGCACACTGTACTGACATGCAGGTACACATTAACCCTTAAACTGTCCAAACGTAGATCTACGTTTTTTCAACATTTGAAAGTATGTAAAAAATGTAGATTTTTTTTTATTTGAAAATGTGTAAAACAACTTAATCTACTTTTTTTTTTGTTATATGTATTTGAAAATATGTAAAAATCCGTAGATCTACTTTTGGAGCACTATGCATGTGAACGTAAATCTGTTTGGACAGTTTAAGGGTTAAAATCAGTGTCTTATGTCTCGAGATGCCATTTAGACCTTAAATTCCATATTAACCTTGACCTAAAATGCTTTCTTGATAGTTGTGACAGGACCCACAGGCATAACACCAGACACAAACATCTCTATGACATTCCCCGTGTCCGACTAAACCTTTACAAAAATTCAATGTGTGTCAAAGGGCCTAAAATCTGGAACACCCTACCTGAAAACCCTAGAACTGCAGACACATTCATCACTTTCAAAACTACAGTTAGAAAACATCTTATCTCCCTGATACACCCCGTCAACTAACTACATGTAAACCACCTGGTGGTTCACACTTACACTTACTCACCCACTGACTATAAACACAGAAATACAAATCTTAATCTTAAAATAATGAATCCTAACTAGTCATAAGTTTGCCTATTATACTCCAATATAGACACTATGTATTGTGCCAAAACAAAAGCATTCACATTGCTAAACCCACAACTATAATGTAGTCACTTAGCCTTAATACCATAATCAGTAATAATTTAAAGTTTAGAATTAATCTAAGTCTGCCCGAAATGCCTAGCCATGCTAGGTGTCCTAGTGGCCCCCTCTGTAATTAGTATTTTAAAACATGTAAACCACACGATATTAAAAATCTGTAAACCCTACATTGTAATCCTTACAGAGAATAAACTTGATTGATTGATAATAATAATCAAGTCTCACTAAATGTTGTACATTACGTTAATATATATTTTTTCATTAATCCATCTATGATATTTTTTCAAAATTATATAATAAACACGATACATAACATATAAAGATGATAAATACACCCTACAGTAGAATAAATAAACATAAATATGAGATGTGTTAGCTAGACAATTTGTACGAGTGACGCCATATTAGTAATGATAATAAAAATAATAATCACTGAATCTCATTAAATGTCATATATTACATTAATATACACATTTTCTTTAATCCATCTATGATATTTTTTCAAAATTATATAATAAACATGATACATAACATATAAAGATGATAAATACACCCCACAGTAGAATAAATAAACAAAAATATGAGATGCCTAGGGAAAGTATGGATTTGTCAGTTAAAAACAGAGGAGGGGAGTTAGTAGATGGGGAGAGGGAGGTATTAGGTAGATGGCGAGAATATTTTGAGGAACTTTTAAATGTTGAGGAAGAAAGGGAGGCGGTAATTTCATGCACTGGCCAGGGAGGTATACCATCTTTTAGGAGTAAAGAAGAGCAGAATGTAAGTGTGGTGGAGGTACGTGAGGCATTATGTAGAATGAAAGGGGGTAAAGCAGCTGGAACTGATGGGATCATGACAGAAATGTTAAAAGCAGGGGGAGATATAGTGTTGGAGTGGTTGGTATTTTTGTTTAATAAATGTATGAAAGAGGGGAAGGTACCTAGGGATTGGCGGAGAGCATGTATAGTCCCTTTATATAAAGGGAAAGGGGACAAAAGAGATTGTAAAAATTATAGAGGAATAAGGGTTATAATTGAAAGAATTAGAGGTAAGACAGAATGTAGGAATGCAGATGAGCAGGGAGGCTTCAGAGTGGGTAGGGGATGTGTAGATCAAGTGTTTACATTGAAGCATATATGTGAACAGTATTTATTTCTTCTATTGTCCATGTGGAAGTGGAAAAGAATCTTTCCTCCGTAAGCCATGCGTGTCGTATGAGGCGACTAAAATGCCGGGAGCAATGGGCTAGTAACCCCTTCTCCTGTAGACATTTACTAAAAAAGAGAAGAAGAAAAACTTTATAAAACTGGGATGCTTAAATGTGCGTGGATGTAGTGCAGATGACAAGAAACAGATGATTGCTGATGTTATGAATGAAAAGAAGTTGGATGTCCTGGCCCTAAGCGAAACAAAGCTGAAGGGGGCAGGAGAGTTTCAGTATCTGAGAGAGTTAGAGCAAAGGAAGGGGTAGCAGTAATGTTAAATGATCAGTTATGGAAGGAGAAAAGAGAATATGAATGTGTAAATTCAAGAATTATGTGGATTAAAGTAAAGGTTGGATGCGAGAAGTGGGTCATAATAAGCGTGTATGCACCTGGAGAAGAGAGGAATGCAGAGGAGAGAGAGAGATTTTGGGAGATGTTAAGTGAATGTATAGGAGCCTTTGAACCAAGTGAGAGAGTAATTGTGGTAGGGGACCTGAATGCTAAAGTAGGAGAAACTTTTAGAGAGGGTGTGGTAGGTAAGTTTGGGGTGCCACGTGTAAATGATAATGGGAGCCCTTTGATTGAACTTTGTATAGAAAGGGGTTTAGTTATAGGTAATACATATTTTAAGAAAAAGAGGATAAATAAGTATACAAGATATGATGTAGGGCAAAATGACAATAGTTTGTTGGATTATGTATTGGTAGATAAAAGACTGTTGAGTAGACTTCAGGATGTACATGTTTATAGAGGGGCCACAGATATATCAGATCACTTTCTAGTTGTAGCTACACTGAGAGTAAAAGGTAGATGGGATACAAGGAGAATAGAAGCATCAGGGAAGAGAGAGGTGAAGGTTTATAAACTAAAAGAGGAGGCAGTTAGGGTAAGATATAAACAGCTGTTGGAGGATAGATGGGCTAATGAGAGCATAGGCAATGGGGTCGAAGAGGTATGGGGTAGGTTTAAAAATGTAGTGTTAGAGTGTTCAGCAGAAGTTTGTGGTTACAGGAAAGTGGGTGCAGGAGGGAAGAGGAGCGATTGGTGGAATGATGATGTAAAGAGAGTAGTAAGGGAGAAAAAGTTAGCATATGAGAAGTTTTTACAAAGTAGAAGTGATGCAAGGAGGGAAGAGTATATGGAGAAAAAGAGAGAGGTTAAGAGAGTGGTGAAGCAATGTAAAAAGAGAGCAAATGAGAGAGTGGGTGAGATGTTATCAACAAATTTTGTTGAAAATAAGAAAAAGTTTTGGAGTGAGATTAACAAGTTAAGAAAGCCTAGAGAACAAATGGATTTGTCAGTTAAAAATAGGAGAGGAGAGTTATTAAATGGAGAGTTAGAGGTATTGGGAAGATGGAGGGAATATTTTGAGGAATTGTTAAATGTTGATGAAGATAGGGAAGCTGTGATTTCGTGTATAGGGCAAGGAGGAATAACATCTTGTAGGAGTGAGGAAGAGCCAGTTGTGAGTGTGGGGGGAAGTTCGTGAGGCAGTAGGTAAAATGAAAGGGGGTAAGGCAGCCGGGATTGATGGGATAAAGATAGAAATGTTAAAAGCAGGTGGGGATATAGTTTTGGAGTGGTTGGTGCAATTATTTAATAAATGTATGGAAGAGGGTAAGGTACCTAGGGATTGGCAGAGAGCATGCATAGTTCCTTTGTATAAAGGCAAAGGGGATAAAAGAGAGTGCAAAAATTATAGGGGGGTAAGTCTGTTGAGTGGGAGCAAGGGGCTAGTAACCCCTTCTCCTGTATATATTACTAAATTTGAAAGGAGAAACTTTGGTTTTTTCTTTTGGGCCACCCTGCCTCGGTGGGATACGGCCGGTGTGTTGAAAGAAAGAAAGAAAGAAGTCTGTTGAGTATACCTGGTAAAGTGTATGGTAGAGTTATAATTGAAAGAATTAAGAGTAAGACGGAGAATAGGATAGCAGATGAACAAGGAGGCTTTAGGAAAGGTAGGGGGTGTGTGGACCAGGTGTTTACAGTGAAACATATAAGTGAACAGTATTTAGATAAGGCTAAAGAGGTCTTTGTGGCATTTATGGATTTGGAAAAGGCGTATGACAGGGTGGATAGGGGGGCAATGTGGCAGATGTTGCAAGTGTATGGTGTAGGAGGTAGGTTACTGAAAGCAGTGAAGAGTTTTTACGAGGATAGTGAGGCTCAAGTTAGAGTATGTAGGAAAGAGGGAAATTTTTTCCCAGTAAAAGTAGGCCTTAGACAAGGATGTGTGATGTCACCGTGGTTGTTTAATATATTTATAGATGGGGTTGTAAGAGAAGTAAATGCGAGGGTCTTGGCAAGAGGCGTGGAGTTAAAAGATAAAGAATCACACACAAAGTGGGACTTGTCACAGCTGCTCTTTGCTGATGACACTGTGCTCTTGGGAGATTCTGAAGAGAAGTTGCAGAGATTGGTGGATGAATTTGGTAGGGTGTGCAAAAGAAGAAAATTAAAGGTGAATATAGGAAAGAGTAAGGTTATGAGGATAACAAAAAGATTAGGTGATGAAAGATTGGATATCAGATTGGAGGGAGAGAGTATGGAGGAGGTGAACATATTCAGATATTTGGGAGTGGACGTGTCAGCGGATGGGTCTATGAAAGATGAGGTGAATCATAGAATTGATGAGGGAAAAAGAGTGAGTGGTGCACTTAGGAGTCTGTGGAGACAAAGAACTTTGTCCTTGGAGGCAAAGAGGGGAATGTATGAGAGTATAGTTTTACCAACGCTCTTATACGGGTGTGAAGCGTGGGTGATGAATGTTACAGCGAGGAGAAGGCTGGAGGCAGTGGAGATGTCATGTCTGAGGGCAATGTGTGGTGTGAATATAATGCAGAGAATTCGTAGTTTGGAAGTTAGGAGGAGGTGCGGGATTACCAAAACTGTTGTCCAGAGGGCTGAGGAAGGGTTGTTGAGGTGGTTCGGACATGTAGAGAGAATGGAGCGAAACAGAATGACTTCAAGAGTGTATCAGTCTGTAGTGGAAGGAAGGCGGGGTAGGGGTCGGCCTAGGAAAGGTTGGAGGGAGGGGGTAAAGGAGGTTTTGTGTGCGAGGGGCTTGGACTTCCAGCAGGCATGCGTGAGCGTGTTTGATAGGAGTGAATGGAGACGAATGGTTTTTAATACTTGACGTGCTGTTGGAGTGTGAGCAAAGTAACATTTATGAAGGGATTCAGGGAAACCGGCAGGCCGGACTTGAGTCCTGGAGATGGGAAGTACAGTGCCTGCACTCTGAAGGAGGGGTGTTAATGTTGCAGTTTAAAAACTGTAGTGTAAAGCACCCTTCTGGCAAGACAGTGATGGAGTGAATGATGTTGAAAGTTTTTCTTTTTCGGGCCACCCTGCCTTGGTGGGAATCGGCCAGTGTGATAATAATAATAAAAAAAAATATTTAGATAAAGGTAGGGAAGTTTTTATTGTATTTATGGATTTAGAAAAGGCATATGATAGAGTGGATAGAGGAGCAATGTGGCAGATGTTGCAAGTATATGGAATAGGTGGTAAGTTACTAAATGCTGTAAAGAGCTTTTATGAGGATAGTGAGGCTCAGGTTAGGGTGTGTAGAAGACAGGGAGAATACAGTGGACCCCCGGTATTCGATGGCATCGGTATTCGATAAATCCGGTTTTCGATGCATTTTAACACAAAATTTTTTCCTCTGTATTTGATTGAAAACCCGGTATTCAATGCGATTCGTACGAGACCTGTCCAAGTGTGGCCTGAACTGCTCCGTGTGTGCTAGTGTTTACAAGCCAGTCAGTGTGTGCGCGCATCTAAGGATACATTCGGTACATTCCATATTAATCATATTATCACTGTGTTTGGTGCTTGTTTCTGCAAAATAAGTCACCATGGGCCCCAAGAAAGCTTCTAGTGCCAACCCTTCGAGAAAAAAAATCGCTAATGACTTATGAAATGAAGAAAGAGATAATTGCAAAGTACGAAAGTGGAGTGCGTGTGTCGGAGCTGGTCAGGTTGTATAATAAACCCCAATCAACCATCTCTACTATAGTGACCAGGAAAACGGCAATTAAGGAAGCTGTTCTTGCAAAAGGTGCAACTGTGATTACGAAACAGCGACCGCAAGTGTTAGAAAATGTTAAGAAATTGTTACTGGTGTGGATAAATGAAAAACAGATAGCAGGAGATAGCATCTCTCGAGCGATCATTTGTGAAAAGGCTAGGCAGTTGCATAACGATTTGGTAAAGAAATTGCCTGCAACTAGTGGTGATGTGAGTGAATTTAACCCTTTGACTGTTTCAGGCCCCTTTCTGGAACTGTCATTCTATGTCGCTGAAATTTTGAAAAAAAAAAAATTATTTTTTCTTATGAAATGATAGAGAATCTTTTCCCAATGGTAATGACACCAAAAGTTCGAAATTTGGTCGAAAACTCATGGAATTATGCTCCCGCAATGTTAGCGGTCTCGGCGACATATGCATATCGGCGATTTTGCCGACTTTGAGCCCTATTTTCAGCCAATTCCATTGTTCCAGTTGACCAAACTCATAGCTATTTCTTTAGAACTCCATTTTATCTATCAGCTGAGTACAAGAAACCTCCCATTTACTAATTTGGACTACCCAATATGGTGGTCAGAAATTGGCAATTTGGCCAATTTCATGCAAACTAAAAAAGATGCCAATTTCAAAATAGGGTCCAGAATAAACAAGGTAGACATTTGTGGCACTAAAATAACATATGCTCTGTTCATTAGTCACATCTCTAGGCCCCTCTTATATTATTATTGCTTTCTATTTTGATTTTTTATTCATACAAAAAAAAAATACAAAATTTACTGTTATGCAGACTACTGCATTATTGTAAAAATGGTATAAATAATATCAGTGCACTAGTGAAAGAATATTAGACTCCCCAGTTGACGTGTATTGGACGTGTGGTGTGATTTATTTACTCCTGAACATTGGTAAAAATCGAACATTTCCGCTACTTTGAGCTCAGTTTCAAGGTCGTTTTCATCGTCAAAGTAATGAAAATCATCTCTATTTCTGTAATATGTTTTCCATTTTATCACCTAAGACCATGAAAACGCGAATACAACGATAAATACTATACGAAAATACACCTCAAAGTCGGCATTTTATTCCAAAAAAACGATCAGTTTTTTTTTTCTCATTACGCAATGTGTGTGCAGGATTTTTTTTATGTGGTGCACACTGATCACACAGACCCATTCTCTCACACGTGGGCCTACCAGCTTTCTCCCGCTTGATTTGAAGCCGC